>NC_092204.1:82366799-82398877 GCF_043381705.1 Parasteatoda tepidariorum | reverse complement strand
GTATATAGTTTGATGTTTCTATTTTTTATTTCCAATATGAAGTACTTAAAGTGTTGCAAATCGAAAAATGATAGTAAAATCAAAGATCCAGCGTTTCAAAATTATGGATATTTGTGGCAAAGTTTACTTTATTTTAGCTTAAATATTGAAGATAATGCTGAACGATTCTTTTATTCAAATAAGGTTTTATTGCGAATAAAACAGCTTTTGTTCAGTTTCTTTTTCATATCCTCTAGTGTTTATTCTATCTTAATTCTAATCCACGTAAATCTAAACTATATGAAAGTAATTATAAGCACAAGTACTACAAATATGCTTTCAATCGTTCTATGGTTTGTAGTGTATAAACGAAAATTGCAAATTCGACGAATCGTAAGCAAAACATATTCCCTCAATTCAAGCTTATTCCCTTCCCCTTTGAATGATTCTTACAAAATAAACATTCTTTTAGCAGTTTTGCTTATGCCACTGCTAATTTACAGTTCATTAACAACTGTATTTTTTGCTTATTATGACATTTCAAGCTTTTGGACATTCAACTTCAAGATTGAATCATTATTTCTTTCTTGTTTAATAAACTTCTTTTTTAGTTTTCTCTATTTTTACCAACTTTTGTTATTTCCTTGTTCGGTAAATTTTATGATATGCGCATTATACAACGATTGCGGCAAGTTATTACGACGATTTGAAGAAAAAACGAAAAATGTCAATGATGAAGATGAAATATTTCAGCTTATCTCGAAGTACTGTGATATTCGGAACGTACTAGAAGATGTTAATGAGGTACTATCAGTACCTTCGTTTTTGTGTTCCGTGATTGTTTTCATACACATGAGTGCTTTTCTTGGATTGATGATATTAACCAAATACTTGGACAACGATGCAATCTTTTATTCAGAAATGGCTTACAATGGATTCATGTGCCTCATATTCTCAATTTCATTACCTTTTGCAGCATCTGACATACCACGAATAAGTAATAATATTAAAATTACATTCGGTAAAATGTACGATACTTATTTGTTCAGATCTAAAATGAGTGATGAAAAATTGGAAATTTTGCATTCGTGTGCAAAAAAGGAATGTTTTACAATGTCTGGGTGGCACTTTATACACTACGACAGAGCTTATTTGCTACAACTTTATGGTGCGATATTTTCATATGGTCTGTTGTTTTTAAATATTAAAACGAATGGAATTATTTAAATGAAAGTTTTCATATTTTAAGACACGTTTTAGACAAAAGTATTGAAATATTTTCTCGAATTGACATCTTTATGGTATTGATATTTTGCGAAATTCCTTTTATAGTATTCTTCAAAACAATGGTTGCCAGCAGAGAATGCTTAATAGTTAAAATTAGTTATAGAGAGCTTAGAGAGTAATAATAGAAGGGTTTTTCAGAGCGTTTGTTTAACTATAACCATAACACTAACCTTATTTTATATAACTTAGCAATATGCGCTATGAAACTTAATTAGCGTTAACGTTAGAATTAAGTAAATGTAACGTTTTGACAAATCTATCTAATAATTTATTGTAAAAGAGACTTTTTGGGCTCCGCATGTCTGTATCAAGTCATATGAATAAATGTCTGCAGCAGTACTTTGTGCATAAGTACTTAAAATCACTAAACATAATGTATTTTTGGTTGTAAGCGATACAATTTTTATTATTAACTATTTAAATGTGAAATGTAAAAAACTATTTTCGTGCAATTCATATTGAAAGTGAAAATGTGTGACAATATGTTGTATGCACTAGAATAATTAGAAAGTTTTTCGACTCTTAAAATATAAATACAATATTTGGAAGAATAAAAATCTTTAATAACTGATTGAAAAAGAAAATCCCTTTTTGTGCTTGACCCGGTTGTATTAACTCATATGCATAAATGTCTGTTTTGTGCTTACATTTAGGTTTCATTACCAAACATGTAACATGTGATCCATGACAATTTATGAGAATTTTTTATCTGAATTTAGTGTATCACACAGAATTTTTTTATACATCAAAACTCTTTACTTCATATAAAATGCAAAAATTATGAACGATAGTTCAAAAGACTTAATCATTTTAGGCACATGTACATGTGAAGCAATTAAATGTTTTTGGAACATATATGTATGGTTCACTGATGAGATTTAACGAAAACCTACGTGAAAGACTAAACCTGGTTTTAACTTTACCATAACTCTTACCTTATTTTCCACAACTTGGCAATATAGTGGCTGAAGGCATTGAATATTAATTTTCAAAATTCCTTTTATGGTATTCTTCAAAACACTTATACTATTTGCCTATCAAGAATGCTTAATATTAGGTAAAATTAGTTATAGAGAGCTGTGAAGCTCAAATAAGCGTTAACGTTAGAGTTAAGAGAAACGTAATATTTTGCAAAATCTCACTAATAACTGATATTAAAAACGACCTTTTGGACTTCGCACGTCTGTATCAACTGGTATAAAAAAATGTATGTAGCAGTACTATGTGCATAAGTACTTTGTTGCTATAAATCATTAAACACAGTACATTTTTAGTTGTAAGTGACACAATATTTATCATTAACTAGATAAATATAAAATGTAAAAAATTCTTTTCGCGCGTTTATAACCATATTGCAATTGAAGATGTGTGACAAACTATTTAATGCTCTGTAATAATTATAAAGTTTCTGATTATGTCAGGATTTAAAACATCACCAATGTCCTGGTAAAATAAAAGAATTATTATAGGCACTCAAAATTACAATTGTTATGGTATAGTATATTTGTCCAATATTTATAAAAACATATACTTTTTAACTTTGACACAAAAATCACCTAAAAGTCAATTTTCATGAGTTAAATTACTCTATTTTTCTCAAAATTTTCTTTTATCTAAACTCTAACTAAATTAATAATGAGCAAATTATTTATTTGCTTACTTGGTACAAAAAATAATGTGGATTAATTACTATGCCATCTCCAAGAAAATAGGAATTTCATTCATATTAAACATGGAAATTTTTTAGAGGGTGTTCTTTATGATCTTCATAAATAATAATTTGTTGGAATCCTTGTCGAATATGAAAATAGAAAAGTATACACATTCATTATGGGTCACATGTTAATATTTAAGATGGGAAAAATTTAGAAATGTCGTATAAAGCTATGGAACCACTATAGAGAAGGCAGAACAAAAAAACCCGTTTGATTGCCAGGAGAAGCAGAGTTAATAGACGATTAGTAGAAACACCCTTAAATTTCTTCAGGGTTTTTTGATGCTTTCATCTCTTCTTTCGTGATTTGTCAGGTTTTCAACCTTATTTTTTTTTTCATCGCTTAAATATTAATTTGTAAGTAAAAATTAAACTTAACTCCTAAAGTGTAAACTTTTTCAACTACATTTCTGAAAACAATTTTTTAAAATGTATTTTAAGGAAATTAGGGTATGTATCAATACTGTTAATTAACAGTCATTATGAAAATGCTTACTACTTATAATGTTAACTTTAATGTTCCGTAGCATTTTTACAATCACTAATATTCATAAAATAGCAAAGTTTTCGAATAAACATTTTCGAATTTGTTAACAGTAAGAAAATTTTTGTCCAAAAGCAAATAGCATTATTTTGAAAAACTTTAAATATCAAATTTTAAACTTTGCTAGTAATTTTGAGGTTTATATATATCCAAGACTGTTTTGGGGGATTGGAGCTGTTTCCAAATGGATAATATCGAAACTTTTTCCAGGAATTAAACTTACAGACTTACTTAAGAAAAATAACAATTGCAGAACTAAATTCAAAAACTATATCCAATTATTGACTAAAATGAAAATAATATCAATTGCGTGGGTAATGTAGAAATCTTTCTTATATACCTTCAAAAATTTAATGTGAAATCTAGTAAAATTGACTAAATTTATAAAACACGCAAGCATTTATATAACACGTAAACACTGCTATATCAATTATGTTTTGAATATAAAAACTTGCATGGACATTACAGTTGACAAAGACTTTTCATCACATAATTGCTTTTTTTAAAAACTTCTGCATTATATTTTTCGTATTGACTAGAAAAAATACGTAATAATTTAGTATTCTCTTAGTTTAATATTCTTAAAGGAAGTACAGTAACAGTATTAGTATCTTTAGCATGCAAAAAGACATAAAATATATTTTAATCTGACTGTTATTGTATATATAGCTCTCGATTTCACACAGTTGTTCTCAAATATCTTTATTTGAATTATTAAAGTCTGAGAATTATTTTTATAAAACGTTATATAACGCAATAAGTTATAAAACGCAATTTTTGATAAAAAGAAGAATTGTGATTAAATCGTAGCAGAAAAATATATAAATAATTAAAATATTTTTATTCATTTTCATTTGAAAGTTATAAAAAATATATTACTTAATACAAGAAAATACTATTAAACTCATTTATCTCTGATGGGTAAGACGAAAATTCTTTCAAGTTCTTAGTACCCTTCCTTGGAGTAAATAATTTGTTTTTCTATTTTTTATTTCCAATATGAAGTACTTTAAGTGTTGCAAATCGAAAAATAATTGTAAAATCAAAGATCCAGCTTTTCAAAATTATGGATATTTGTGGCAAAGTTTACTTTATTTCAGCTTAAATATTGAAGATAATGCCGAACGATTCTTTTATTCTAATAATCTTTTATTACGAATAAAACAGCTTTTGTGCGGGTTTATTTTCCTATCCTCTAGTGTATATTCTTTGCTAATTCTAATCAACGTAAATCTCAACTATATGAAAATAATTATAATCACCAGTACTATAAATATGCTTTCAATCGTTCTGTGGTTTGTAGTGTATAAGCGAAAACTGCAAATTCGTGAAATTGTAGGTAAAACATATTACCTCAATTCAAGCTTATTCACTTCACCTTTGAATGATTCTTACAAAATAAACATTCTTTTAGCAGTTTTGCTTATGCCCCTGCTAGTTTACAGTTCATTAATGACTGTATTTTTTGCTTATTATGACATGTCAAGCATGTGGACGTTTAATTTCAAGATTGAATCATTATTTCTTTCTTGTTTGAGTAACTTTTTTTTTATTTTTCTTTATTTTTACCAATTTTTGTTCTTTCCCTCTGTGATAAATTTTATGATATGCGTATTATACAACGATTGCGCCAAGTTATTACGGCAGTTTGAAAAAAAATTGAAAAATGTGAATGATGAAGATGAAATATTTCACTTAATCTCGAAGTACTGTAATATTCGGAAAGTACTAGAAGATATAAATGAGGTACTATCAGTACCTTCGTTTTTATGTTCCGTAATCATCTTCATACACATGAGTGCTTTTCTTGGATGGATGATATTAAGCAAATTCGTGGACAACGATGCAATCTATTATTCAGGAATGACTTACAATGGATTCATGTGCCTCATACTCTCAATTTCATTACCTTTGGCAGCATCTGACATACCACGAATAAGTTACAAGATTAAAATTACATTCGGTAAAATGTACGATACTTATTTGTTCAGATCTGAAATGAGTGACGAAAAATTGGAAATTCTGCATTCGTGTGCAAAAAAGGAATGTTTTACTATGTCTGGGTGGCACTTTATACACTATGATAGAGCTTATTTGCTACAACTTTATGGTGCGTTATTTACGTATGGTTTGTTGTTTTTAAATATAAAAACGAATGGAACTACATAAATGGAAGTTTTTATACTTTAGAAGACATCTTAGACAAAAGTATTCTGAATTTTTGTGGAATTGATTTAGGTTTAGCATCTTCATGGTATTGATATTTTGCCAAACTCCTTTTATGGCATTCTGCAAAACACCTTTACTATTTGCCAGCCTAGAATGCTTAATATTAGCTAAAATTAGTTATAGAGACCTTAGAGAGTGATAATAGAGCGATTTTGCATAGCATTTGTTTTAGGTTAACCATAAAACTATCCTTATTTTCTACAACTTATCAATACTGTGATTCTAAAGGCATTGAATAGTATTTCATTTAATTTTTGCCCATGTGCTGTGAAGTTCAAATAGCTTTAACATTAGAGTTAAGAGAATTGTAACATTTTGCAAGATCTCTCTAATCTCTGATTGATAACTGATACTAAAAACGACCCTTTGGTCTTCACCCATTTGTATCAACTGATATTAAGGAATGTATTCAGCAGTAACTTGTGCATAAGTACTTTGTTGCAATCATGAATCATTACACACAATATATTTTTGATTGTAAGAGACACAATATTTATCACGAACTAAGTAAATATAAAATGGAAAAATCTCTTTTTCGTGCATTTCATAACTATATTGCATGCATGAAAAACTATTGAATGCGCTTTAAAAATTATAAAGTTTCTGATTCTTAAAAATGTAATATAAATAATATTGTAAATGTAGATGTAATATGTAATGTAAATAAATGTAAATGTAAAATGTAAATGTAATATTTTCAAGATTAAAAACCTTTAATAACTAATGGAAGAAAACACATTTTGTGCTTGGCCCGGCTGTATTAACTCATATGCATAAATATCTGTATGAGTACTTTGTGCTTACATCTATGTGTCATTACCAAATTTATGTGAATTTTTTCACTGAATTTAGTGTATCACATAGAACTTTTTAAATAACAAAACTCTGAATGTTATAAAAAGTCCATAAATTATGAACAATTGTATGAAAGACGTAATCATTTTGGGTGCATGTACAGTGCGCAAAACAAAAAGCAATTCACCCTTAATAACTTTTGATCTAATGATTGGATCTTAACATTCTAGGACTCAATCTCAAGAAGGTAGCCTCAAATATGCTAATTAATAAGGGCAGACGATACTCTAAATTACGATATCAGACACAAAAACAAACCTTCTCTGAATAAACATACCACTTTTTTTGAAAATGGATTTGTATTTTTAACCTCCAAAATATAGGGGGTAACCACAATCTAGGAGATATCGAGTCCATAGTTTGCTCAGGAAAGCCATTCAAAGTTAGAACCCCTTAATGTTAATTTTACTTAAAATTTAAGCATAAAAAAGTTTAAAACTAAATAGACCTACCCGTATAAAACTGTCTGGCAACTTAACTTACCAAACACTTTTATCTAAAGAAATATAACAATCAGGTAGAGTATTAATTAGACAATAAAATAAAATCTCAGTTTTATTTAATCGATGTTCAGAGCCTTGAAATAATTTCTGAAAAATAAGAACAAGTAACGAAAATAATCGTAAAAAGATTTGGAAAAAAAAAAGATAGAGTTATCGCATCATAAGCAAAACTGCATGGCAATTTGAACTGTTGCTTTTAATCCGCTTATGATCGAAATGAAAAATAGAGATAAACCACTTAACAGCTTTTAATCGTTAAATATACATTCAAAATTTGTTAAAAGAACGGGAATTTTTTAACAGTGCGCGGATAACGGATAAAAATCTGTATTTTTCTTTAAGCAATATTTTCGCGAAAAATATGTTTTTTTTCCTGTTGAGTTATTTTTATACAAGACTTGTTTGTATGAACAAAACAATAACAATAATTTAATATTACTCGAAATTAATGGTATACGGTTCAGAACAGCAAAAACAATTTCTAATAACAATATCCTCATTAGCAGGGCTGGGATGATGTATGCATTTCTTTTCATTTTTTTCCTTATAAGGCATTTTTCATACTTTTTTTGGTCATATATATTAACTTTGTTTTAATGTTTTAAATCTTTTTCAGTAATTTTTTTATCAATTTTGATATTTTTTATTTTGAAATCATTTTCATTCTTGCATTAATTTTTTTCCCGATTGTGAACTTACTCTTATATTTCAAATATGCCCCAATAACAAGTGTTGATACTGATCCAAATTTTTCAGAATCTTAAAATTTGCTTTTGGAAAAAATGCGTTTTTCGATTTTAAGAAGAGCATCGAAAAATATTTAGTTTTTCCAATGTAATTATGAAGTTTCTGAAGCTTGCAATTAAAGATTATCAAATTCTTATCCATCCTTATCGGGTATTTATATACATTATATTTTATTCATAAAATGCATATTTAAGTATTTCTTTCATTTTACTAAATTTATGAATTCAGGTAACTAATGGTAATTTTTTTAAAAAAAAGTGCTATGCATCATGGCGTTGTGGAAAATTTAGAGTTTAATTTTTAATGGTTTTTATGAACTATTTCTTAAGGGTGTTTTTCAAGAATTTTTAGGTTATCAACATCCCAGCTCTGTTCATCGCTAACATTTTAGCACTTTCTATCGATGTGTGGGGAGGGAAGTTACGGACCATGTCAACCTTTATCTACGAAAAGGTACCCCATCATAGAATCGAGTTAGCACATCTTATATACTAGTGAATTGGAATTGTATTTTTGTAGTGGTAGATAAACTACAGTACTCCCCCACCAGAATTATATCTGTGATAGAATTCGATGAATGGACACCACCAGTTGATCCATTGCTGTTTTGTGAGAAGCCGAGTGAGCTGTATTAAGTTCACGATCGGGTTTGCTCCTGTGTTGCCATTAGCAGTCGAGTGTCTGCAGGTCGACGTTGTGTGTGATCGAGACGAGTCTGAGTAGCAACAGCACGAGGAGGTGGATAATGTCGCAGTCACAAGTAGCAATTCAACTGTTCAATATAGACCATTAATCAAAGTAGGCGTGTTCAAATCGAAGTTGGCGCTACTGTCAAGAAAGGTGTGCTTAGATCGAAGTGGGAGTTTCTAAAATGTAGGCGTGTTCATATCACGTCCGAATGTCACAGACCTTCATCTCTTGTCAACCTTCATTTATGAAAAGGTACCCCATCATAGAATCGAGTTAACATGTCTTATATACTAGTGAATTGGAATTGTATTTTTGTAGTGGTAGATACACTACGGATGCATAAATATTAATGACTAGTAATTTGTACTACTACTATGATATAAGTAAAAATGGCCCCTGCAGATGTAAGAGCAAAACTACCGTCAAATGAGAATACACCCCAGCCCGTTACAAGCACTTGATTAGGATAGTCCTCGGAAAGCAACAAAAGCGTTCGAAAAGTTCCATAGTCAACAGAATCATTTTTCTTCGATGATAGTAGTTGAAATACACTTCTTTGAACTCGCAGAGAGGAAAAATAGACTTGGAAAGTTTTCATACTTAAAACTATATATCCAGAAACACTAGATACAAGTAAACCTGCAAGTGAGGCGTATAATAGAAAACTATTAATTACAACCTCTGATTTCAATATTGATGTTACTATTCCTCCGGCAACCTGAAATAGAACTATAGTTAATGAGGATGTAAAAAGGATGGCAATAAATTGATCAGTTCAAACTGTCTTATATAATACACATTGTTTAGGTTGGGGAATTTCTGATTGGAGTTTACTTAACTAATTTAAATTGTTTGAAAAAAATATCTTGATCCATGGATAAACTCATGTGAACTGCTAAAATTCGTTCCGGACTCAGAGTGTTCCATCGTTTTTCTTAAGAATCTTTCTTGAAATATTACGCATTGTTAAGGTTGGGAAATTTCTGTTCGAAGTTTACTTAACTGACTTAAACTATTAAAAAAAACTTGATTGATGGATAAACTCATGTGAACTGTTCACATTCGTTCCGGACTCAAAGTGTTCCATCGTCTCTCTTAAGTTTAGAACAGAAAAAAACTAATCAGTTAAAAAAATTGATTAAAATTTACACAAATGTTCATATGATATGGATATAAGGCGACCATACGTTTTCAAATCTTGAGAACTCGAATTGCCTTAATTGTTCTCAAAATCTCTCATACATTTTGTGGACAGAAAATGTTTTTAAATTTTAGCATGAGTTTTCAAATGTCCTTAAATTTCTCCAAGGACATAACATCTTTTTATAAACAGTGAAATATCAAAAAAATTAAATAAAAAATGTGCATGTTTTTTTAAATAAAATAGTTTTGTCTTACTGATAATTCAAACGATGAACTAAAAAGCGCAGTGCTAAAGCAAACAGATAAAAAATGCATATTCGTCTTAAATAATTTCAGAAAAAAATAAATTTTAATAATCATATATTCATCACTTTACATGCGTTCAAATGCAGAATAATGACACCAAAAAACTGTTTAGTTATGAAATTAAGTTTGATGAGGATGCTTTCTACGTCTGAAATTAGTTACCAATTTTAAAAAAATCTTTGTTGCCCACATACATAAATATTTTCTATTCTCCGCTGATTTGTCCTCAACTCATGATTTATACATCTGGTCATTTTATGTAGATATTGCAATATTTACTTTTACCTCAATAATTCATTTTAACCAAAATACCTGGTAATTAGAAAGTTACAAGATGTGGGTAACATTCTGTGAGCATAATTAAGAGCCAAATTTTACCAAAAGTTAAGCCAAAAAAAATTTCCCTCGTAGATTTAACATGATAATATCGACAAGGTATAGTTATTTAAGAGAGCCTCAAAAGTATAGGTCTGTATTCTTTTTTCTTGGGTTAAAAATTAATCTTAACTATACGAAGTATCTATTAAACTGAAAAATAAACATTCATCATATATTTAGAGCGAGTTTACTTTGGACAACTTTGTTTTTCGTCTTTAAAAAATTATGATAACTATATAGAGCATTTTCATAAAGTCAAAGTTACAGTCAAATTTGCATTTTTATATTTAAAAACATCATCCGTTAATTTGGTATTGTTGGCATGTTCTTCCGTTGATAAGGAAACGAAACAGAACGAAACTCGATACAGTTAACGTTATTTTGATGAGGAATAAGAAATCTAAATTTTTAAAAAAACTTTGCCAAAATTACCAGAATCTTTTTTGGATAATTTTGAAGCTACTTATCGTAACTCTCTAGCTATGTTAGACACAGATACTAATTTAAACAATGTTTTCAATTGAAGTCGGAAAAAAATATTGCCATTGAAAAAAACATTGCAAATCTTGTTATCTAATGATAGTTAAAAAATTTATATTTCAAATTATGGTACTAAAATATAATGTGCACATCTGCAACCTCTGTCCTATCATTTTTTTTTCGATAAAAAATACAAACATACCTATATTATGAAAATGATTTTGTTATAAAACAAACTCTTAATTCGGATAAAAATTGTTTTAGATTTACTATGTACTATTCTTACTAACTATACAGTCTTCTTTTATTGAATTAACAACTATCTGGATAAAATCATGGGTATTGGGTCTCTAGGAAAAACATCGAACATATTTACTACCCAGGTTTGTTTACAAGTTCTTTTCAAGTCGAGAATAAATTTAATTATACGCTCAAAATACACAGTCCAGTCACATTAATGTGACCACCACCTACCTTCGACGCAAACGTGAAAAACCATTCACAGAAGGCAGGTGGCAGCATATTACAGTAGAGTGTTTGTAAAGGATGTTCTAGGGCATCGGAAAGCATTTCAAGCGTTGGCGTAATGCAAAAACGTAGCGATTTATCCGACGTCCAAAAGGGCATGATTATTGGCTTTCGGGCCAAGTGTGGATGCATTTCGGAAACGGCTAATTTTGTGAACTGTTCGCGTGCCACCGTGGTGAAAGTATACCATGCATGGTAAAATGGCACTATCCAAAATCAGTGGCTTGGCACATTCGGTGCAAAATGGGCTATAGATGACAGAGGCGAAGGAAAGATACGGAGATGCGTTTGGGTGAATAGACGTGCAGCTGTTGAGCAACTGACCTCCCAGATGAACCAAGGGGCTACCAAGTGTGTATCCTCAACAACGATTAAGCTAATGTTGCTGCGCATGGGCCTCTGTAGCAGAAGCCTGGTTAATGCATCTATGCTGACTGCTGTTCATCGGCGACGAAGGTTGGAATTTGCATGCTAGTACCGGAACTAGACGTCCACAGAGTGGCGACTGGTGGCTTTTTCCGATGAATCACTTTTTATGCTCCATCGGACTGATGGACGCTGGCGTATACGGCATGAAACGTCTGAAAGCAAACACCCTGCAACAATTGCCGGAAGGATCCAGGCTGGAGGAGGGAGCATTATGGTTTGGAGAATGTTTTCCTGGCATTCACTGGCTGCACTTATCATTGTGGAAGGAGCGATGGATCAGTGCGCATCTTCCCTTGCGGA
This sequence comes from Parasteatoda tepidariorum, assembly GCF_043381705.1. Classification (NCBI taxonomy): domain Eukaryota; kingdom Metazoa; phylum Arthropoda; class Arachnida; order Araneae; family Theridiidae; genus Parasteatoda; species Parasteatoda tepidariorum. The sequence continues at coordinate 82,386,765 of NC_092204.1, read as the reverse complement.
CCATGTCCGTCCCTACATGCGAATGATTTTTCCTTAGAATGATAGCATCTACCAGCGGGATAATGCGAGGTGTCAGACAGCTCACAGCGTATATGCGTGGTACGAAAGGCACGAGGATGAGTTTACCCTACTTCCCTGGCCATCAAACTCACCGGATTTAAACCCAATCGAGAATCTGTGGGACCACCTCTCTCGGGTTGCTCGCGCCACATATGATCAACCGCGTAATCTAGCGCAGCTTGCTATGGCACTGGAGTCGGCATGGCTCCACATCCCAGTAAACACTTTCAGAAACCTAACTGACTCTCCTCTTGCACGTCTCGCAGCGGTCCACTCTGCCAAAGGTTGTCCTGCTTTTGACAGGTGGTCACATTAATGTGACTGGACTGCGTATTTGATGTAAAAAATGGAGATATTTGTCCTAATTCTTTAAGAAATTTTGAGTAGTTTTTTGAGCAAAATGAACTTAGTTTTTTCATGTGTATATAAAATAGCAAAAATTGGTCTCAACTGTTCTCATCACTACAAAATGTTTAGATTAAAAAAAAATTCAAGAAAAGAAATTTTAAACAGGAAAATATTAACATTTTGTTCCCGAAAAAATTGGAAATATTTCATTTGACTTTAAAAACATTTTTATATCAAAATCAAAACAAGGAATAATTTGAGAAAGTACAAAAGAAACTATTTTTTCAATATATCGGGGAACAGAGCAGTCAGTCAACTGTCATGTTTTTTTTCCATGTAGATTCAAATTATTACCTGAAATATGAAGCACAGAATGTAAGCATATAGGAAAAATATGGTAGATGATTGTGCTTTTTCAACTGCTTTGATGGCAAACTCCAATTTTCTGTAGTACGTAAGGAATTCGTCTTCAGCCTGAACAATACTCAAACACTGTTTAATTTTTTCCTCCAATACTTTGTTGCACATAATTATAATGGAACAATGAAAACAGCAAACAATGACACATAATCCTAGAAACAAATAATACGTCACAATTTCTAAAAATTGAAAGCAATAAAGAATTGTATTAAAAAGAAAACGGACGATGGGATATGAAAGTCCCGGAAATATGCCTAAAAAGTAATAGTCAAGATAAAATTTCATAGTTGTTTTTGAATCAAAAATAAATATAAAAATGAACAGTGAACATGTTATACCCAATATGGACAAATGTAAGACTAATTTAGGCATTACCCTGGGAGGTTTTGCTCCGCTAATCTCAAACAACACATCATAACTTATGAGAAGAGATTCTTTTAAGTATTTTTGTTGGTAGAAAACCAAAATCCGGATAAAACAAGCCGAAACGGTTCCACTTCCAAGAGACAGGGTTAAGCCTAACGGAGTGCTTAACCGTATGGATGCTCGAATTTCTATCGATAAGAAATAAATAATAAATACGTTAAAAATGTTGAAGAGTTTTAAGAATTTGCATATTTTAGATTCGTTTTTATAGCGAGGACACAAGTTGATGTTAAGAAAACGAAATATTGTTTTCAGTATCCGAAAACTGTGATCTGCAGTTATTGTATCTGATTGAGGAACGCTGTTCTTCAATGATTCAGTCTTCCGTTGACTAAAATCAGTGCCTGCACTCATTTTTAGTTTTAGTTAAACCTGTCACTTGACAGAAATTTCATGAAAAAAATCATTTTAGCATGCCGATGAGTACGTGTTTCTAAACAAAAATATTTATTTTAGTATAGGAATCGTTATTTCTTTTCAATTTTTGTAAACAGAATATATTTGTTTCTGTTGTGTTGTTTTTCAACAACTCTAATAAATAGAAAATATTTGTTTCTGTAAGAGAAACTTTTTTCTTAATAACTTCCGAACAAGAAATATTTTTTTCTGTGTGAAGAATTTTTTTTATAGTGTAAGAGGAAAATATTTGTTTCTATAAGAGGAACATTATTCCACAATAATTCCTGCGAACAAGATATATTTGTTTCTGTATGAAGCTGATAGCTGATGTAAATGGAAAATATTACTTTCGATATGACATAAGATCATTTTTCCTCAATAACTCTTATAAACAGAAAATATTTGTTTCTGTATGGAAAAAAATGCTCTCTCAACAATTCTTCTAAACGAAAATATTTGCTTCTTTATGAACTTCATTTTTCAATAACTCTTGAAAATAGAAAATATTTGTTTTTATATAGACAACTCTTTTTTCTCTAACTCTTGTAAAGAGCATAAAGAGCTTTGTTTACCACTAATTGGTCTAAGTAAAAAATTATATTTGCTTTTATATTTTAGCTAGAAACGTTGTTCCTCGATAACTCTTGAAAACGAAATGTATATATCCATTCCTGCATGAATAACAGCGTTTTTTCTCATTAACTCCGTAGAAACACAATTTTTTGCATCAGTATGAAGAATTTCGTTTCTCTCTCATTCAAACGTTGACTTGTTTTGATTATATCAGTCGTTGAACGAATAGATTTAAAATTTTAATGAATCGATTATCTATAAAATAGCTTTTTAATAAATAAATGAACTCATTTATGAATCAGCACGCCCTTTTAAAAGCGCACCTTTTCAAGCATATAATTAGCAACATACAAATAGAAAAATTTCTTGTGTGCAAGCAAAAAACATTAAGGGAAAGTTATTTGATTCGGTGTGGATAAGTTATATTAACAATCATAATAAATTAATTGTCACTTTTCATGCCATAATAAATATGTAATTGCTAAATCCCCAGATACTCTAGACAAAAAAAATAAAATAAGGAAAACTCATTTGTCGAACGAAAGAAATGTAATTTATTTAATTTCATGGTGATTTACTTTCATTTATTGGAGGGTGGTTAGTTTCGGGAACTAAACAGTAGTCTATGCATCAAATCTTTCTCACGTGATAAACACGTGAGATATCAAACAACAAACACACAAACCAATAAGTTTTTACATCACGTAAATAAATTAACTATCTTCTGCTGCAAACCAACATTTAAAAAAAATTAAGCCACCACATTATTGGATTTTTTTTAAAAAAAGTTGCTGGTTTTCAGATCTTCGTTAAGTTAAAAAATCTATAATACAAACAAGAGTAGCAAAAGACAATTATTAATTGAACTTATTACAAATAAACTCTGACTATTTTCTTTAATTTTTTTCTCCAAAGTGTTGATAATTCTGATAATCTGCAACAAAAACTATTAAAAAAGCTAAAAATGAAAATAACATGGAAAAAGTTTACGCAAAGAATGTTAGGAAGTTGTTGAATCAAAGCATTTTTATTTTAAAAGAATGTTCTAAGAAATTAAGAAAATTCTTTACAATAGTTCCTTTAAATTCTAAGTTCACAAAATGGAAAATCAACATTATTGTGATGAAACTGGAAATCTCTCTCCGGGATTAACTAATGGGATCATATTTTCCAGGTTGCGGTAATCCCCCCCCCCCTTTATTTAATTTTCATTGTCAAATATCCAAAACCGTCAACAACAAAAAAGGTGTTCAGATAGATTACGTTTTTGAGTCTGTCATCTGAATTAATAGTTAGTGCTAGTAAATAGCATATCTAAGGTAGGTCAACTCTTTGAACAATGCAGATTGTCCAAAAGTGAGTGAAAATCCGATCATTAGAAAAAAATATTGATGGTGAAGTCCTTATTTCCTTTGGCTCAGTGCCCATGTAAACATATGATTATGAGCATATGTTTCGAAAAAATCTATACCAAAGTAGCTATTGTTTTAAAACAATATATAAGACCTAGATGATTTTTTAAAGCAAAAGTAATTCACAAAAATATCATTGTGTACTTTTTTTAATAGTTTTGAAACTAAACTCGCCCATAAAAAATGACGCTAGGCAATAATAACTGTAAAAGTATTTAAACTATAATGCTTCAATCCTACCTTGTGCTGATCAAGCTAAAATGATGGTTATTAAAAAAAATAATAGAGTGCCTGTCACTATATAGTTCGATAAATTTTGTAAAAGAGAGTTTATTGCTTTATGTTATTGCTTCATGTTATTCCCATTGTAAATAAGGAATTACTTTCACTATGATAAAAACAAGAAATAATAATAATGAGGTATATCCTCTATAGGAAGTCAATGAAAACTATAAAATTAAAAGACCCGTTTAGTATAAACAATCAATTTAAGTATAAATCATAATAACTTAAATAGTCAAAGCTATAATGAAACATAATAATCTTATTAATCAATCATAACCAATTATCATTATAGGATTAAATTAACGAAGGGATTTGTAAGTTTTTCAAAATTCCTTCAAATCTCAAAATAAATTCAAAACTTAGTTTATGAAATAAATTATAATTGACCTTGATACAAGTACGTACAAGTAGTTTAATTTCATTGTAATATGTTGATTACGTATTTAATTTACATGATGCCTGAACATAGGGTGTTCTATTAAGACTTCTATTACTCTTTATAAATAAATTTTTTTTATTTCTTTGCGAAAATGAAGTTAAAAAGCATACATATTAGTTGCTCGAATCGATACGAGGTAGAGTTGTGAAAAGTAGAACTGAAAACATAAAAATCTATTCGATTGCCTTAGAAAACATAGTTTAAAAACGATTACCAAAAACCAAATTCCATTAGACAACCGAACTGGTTTTAATATTTTTAGTCCTGCCTTTCTCACTTGTGATTCTTCAGAATTTTATAGAGCATTAAATGTTTGCTTAAGTATTAGTTTGCGACCCATAAAATGAATACTTTGTAGACTTCATTTTTGACAAATTTTCTAAAAATAAACCTGAAGCGACACCCAGTTTACCGTATATGTTTTACACAATTTTTATTTTATTTCTTTTACAATTACATGATTTGATTATTTTTCTTCTTTATTGTTTAATTCAAAGATTTCAATATAAGCTGTTGCCTCTGTTACGAAAAATGCATATCCTTTATTAAAACATGTTAGTGGTATTGTAACTGTGATAATTAATTGATTATTGGACACTCATTCTCTTATTATTAAAGCGTAGTCGAAATAAAACCTGAAATTGATTTTAATTTTAAATAAATTGCCATTTTCTTGAGAACAGCTAATAAATTTTATTATATGAAAGAGCTAATATATTTCATCGCATTTGTTATTAATGAAATTACTCTCTTTTTCAATTTTTAAACAATATTTTTTAACTTGATTTCATTTGCAATTATAATTAGAATTATGTGCTTACGCTCAATACAGGAGATATGCAGTCGTAGTGATTCATCTTGCTGTCGCAGAGATTTGAAATCATTTTTCTAAAATTTAGATAATTATCGAAGATTTATTTTTATGTTTTGAATAATTTTCGAAGACTGTAAAGAAAAATTATTATTTGATTCCAAAATGCGCATTTAGAATGAAGTGTTTTTGCTCCAAGCCAGAGAAAGTTAGTCTTACTGATTTAGAAATCGTTTTCCGAAATTACGGCTTGTTGTGGAAAGTTTTCTTATGTTTCGGCATAAATTTTAAAAATGGTAAAAAGACATTTTTCGATTCCGAAAGGCGCATTCTAAGACTTAAACAAATGATATATTTCTCTACTTATACTTTTTCCATTGCATATACCGCTTTCCTTTTAAGCGTGGCTATGAATCAAAGCCCTGAGCATATTGTTAAAGCTAAAGTAAGTGCAATTGTAACAAATATGCTTTCCATGACACTGTGGATAGTGTTGTATCGGAAAAAGGTACAAATATGTAATATTGTAATCAAAATATTCACTTTAAATTTAAATTTGTTTCACACTTCATTAACCAACTCTCAAACAATAAACATTATTTTATTGTTATTCAATTTGCCTCTTCCTGTTTATTGTTTAATTCTGTGTTTTGTATATAGCGATGGTTTTGATGATGCTTGGACTTTTGGTTTAAAGTTTGAATCTGAGTATCTGATTCGTTTATCAGCTACTTTAAGTAACTTTGTTTACTATTACTCGCTACTATATTTCCCGTCCCTGGTCAATCTTATGCTGTGTGTAATATATTACAGTTGCAGCGAGTTATTGCAGCGCTACAAAAGAAAATTAAAACTTTTTAGAACGAAATTACTTCCAATTAATGTAATCAAAATGTATGCAAACATTTTAGAAATTGTGGAGGAAGTTAATAAAGTTCTGTCTTTGCCAGCATTTATTTGCTCAGGAATATTTTTCTTGCATCTGTTCATGACTCTTGCATGGATTTTACTTGCAGATTTCAATGCATTTAGTCAATCTTTCACCGCAGAAATGCTATTTACTGGAACTGTTAGTACAATTTTAACAATTTCTTTACCGATAGTTAGTTCTGAAATTACTCGCCTAAGTAAAAGAATTACTAATATTTACGAAAAGGCTTATGATTACACTCATCTTGATATAAGAATGGAAGATCGAAGAAGAGATATACTCCATTCATATATGAGAAAGAAATGTTTGACAATTACCGGGTGTCATATATTGAGTTATAATAAAGCTCATATATTGCACCTTTTTGGCGCACTGTTTACATACGGACTATTGTTTATTAACTTTAAAAGAGTTGGAAATGTTTAATAGTTTCATTTTCTCTAATTAGCATATATTTTCCTATTATGAACAGCTATATCACGGCAGAATTTAATAATTAACTAGCATAATTTTGCTTCACTAAAAACGAGGCACCTTAAAATTAAATTAACGATCTCTTTTATACCCCAAAATAGGATAAATGTGGTTTTGACTCCAAATATAAGTTGAATTTATAAAAGAAAAGGTACTGCTCTCCGATTTGGTGCTCAAATTACAACCAAAATATTTTTGAAATAAAAACACCAATAAAACAATACGATCAATAAACACATAATGCAGACAACACATCAATAAACACATAAAGAAAACAATGTTCAGTATCGATGACATTCTTTAATGAGGAAACGTTTAACATGCGGAAGCAGAAAATGGAAATTGCTTGAAAATAGAAAATATTATTTAACTTGAAAAATTATAAGGGTGAAACAGGTCAATATGTTTTGAGCAGTTAGAACACCTACCAGATTTGAAGGAAGTAAATAAAACATGCTTGAAAAAGAACATGAAAGCTTTCCAACAAAAAAATTCACAATAAAGATCTTTAAAAAAAATTGCGGTAGATAAAAGTGAATCAGGGCACTTTTATCTAGCGGTGACTGATAAAAGTGAATCACGGCAGAATGCATTTCCGAAATGAATGGACGAAGAGCGTGCCTTTAACTAGGAAAACAGCATCCATAATGAATGAAATGATGTGGTGGAAAGAATTTTGGCGTTATCAAAGTTAAATTTATGTTCAAGGTTCCAACCATGGGCGGTAATGGATTACACAGGCCTGCGATGAAAAAAATACAAGGGGTCTGATAGGTGAACTTAATGTATTTTTTGGTGCTGAAATGGAAAATAAAAATGAAAAATGTCCATCGCGTCACGATTTTTAGAAAAATTCTATTTTACTGAAATTTTTATGAACATTCACCATAAAAAAATTTTCATTTTTGAATTTCTTCCCTTTTTGATGGACCAGCATTCTACTTTGGTCAAATCTATAACCGTCCCTCTCTCTGTAGCAATCTTTCTCTACCAATAGCGTCACGAGAATCCTTACCTAGGTCCGCTGACCTCTGAGAAACACTAGCAAGCGTTATAGGGAGTCATTTTAAAGTTTGCTTTTTTTCTGTGCGTTTCGTGAAACATGGCTTTGAGTTCAAGACATAGTGTAAATTTCCCAGATGACTTTTGTTATACATGCGGCGAATATAGTGCAGTTAAAAATCGCATGAGGAGCATTACAGACTATGTAAGACAACTTTATCTCGCATATTTTGACATGAAACTCGGAGATCAGGACAAATCTTGGTCACCTCATAAAGTTTGTGTGCAGTGTCTCAATGATCTACGCTTATGGCATCAAGGAAAGAAGACCGCTTTACGATTTGGAATTCCTATGACGTGGAGAGAGCCCCAAAACCACTTTGATGATTGTTATTTTTGTTCCTGCCATGTTCGTGGGTATAACCGAAAAAATCAAAGACTAATATCTAAACCTGGCTCGCGTCCTGAACAAAATAAAATATATCGACCACAGTTGGACCATTTGCGGTGATTTGAAAGTTATCTCCATGCTTCTTGGTTAACAAGGGGGATATATAAAGTACCCATGTTTCATTTGTGAGTGAGACAGCCGTGACAAGACTCAACATTGATGGGTCAAAAAAGAATGGCCGAAAAGACAAAATCTTGACCCAGGCACCAAGAACGTTATTCGAAACAGCTTAGTTGATCCGAAAAAAGTATTGTTACATCCGCTACANCTTTAATTGTCCACTAATCTTCAGATTTCCTGCTACGTTTTAAAAAACTTTATTTGTGAAAACCTTCAGCGTGGCGGACAGCTGGCCGCCTTAGACGGCTAGTAATAAATAAAACACTCAAGTTTGAGCTAAAAGCACTCAAATATTGCTTAATAAATATCACTCAAGTTTGAGTTAATGCAAAGCAAGAATTTCGCTCAAATAAGAATGTATTTTACTGAAGTTGAGTTAAAAAATTTTAACTCTTTTTTGAGTAGGGGAAATAACTCTTTCATTTTAAGAGAGTACCCCAAAATAGGAGAAATGTGGTTTTGACTCCAAATATAAGTTGAATTTATAAAAGAAAAGGTACTGTTCTCCGATTTGGTGCTCAAATTACAACCAAAATATTTTTGAAATAAAAACACCAATAAAACAATACAATCAATAAACACATAATGCAAATAGCACATCAATAAACACATAATGCAAACAACACATCAATAAACACATAAAGAAAACAATGTTCAGTATCGATGACATTCTTTAATGAGAAAACGTTTTAGAGCTAAAAACATGCAGAAGCAGAAAATGGAAATTCCTTGAAAATGGAAAATGTTATTTAACTTCAAAAATTATAAGGGTGCAACAGGTCGATATGTTTTGAAGAGTTAGAACACCTACCAGATTTGAAGGAAGTAAATAAAACATGCTTGAAAAAAGAACATGATGGCTCTCCAACAAAAAAATTCAAAATAAAGATTTTTTAAAAAAATTGCGGTAGAATTTTGGCGTTATGAAAGTTAAATTTATGTTCAAGGTTCCATCCATGGGCGGTAATGGATTATTAATCTAATTCTTGATAATGGGTAATATCCGTCATATTTCCTTAATCTAAATTTTAAAATATACATTGTTCTTTTTATGAAAATTTTAACAAATCTGATTCTTTATTTGTGAGGATTGATAAACACATATTTCAATTTTCGTGAATTTTGCTTCCTCTTTTGAATAAAAACAATTGTTTTTAAATAGCCTTTTCTTTCATTCAATACGAAAGCAAATATTTTTGAAATTATTATGTTATATCAGCTACGGTAATATTTGATTTCATTATACGTTTCAAAAAGCTACTAAATGTTAAACTTCTACCTAAATTATAATATATTACAAATTTTATATTAAACTAAATAAAATCGTTTCTTCTAGGCATTTTAAATATTTTAATATTTCTGAAATGTTCCTAAATATTTTAACATTTCTTAAATATTTCTATATTTTTAAAAAGTTTGTTTAGTTGTAAAGATTTTAACAGTTGAAAGTACTATTCTCTTAAAAATAGAATGAAAGTCTATATTTATCATGTGACAAATGATAATTCGTTTAATTTTTGTCCAATTTAAACCTTTTTAGTCGTCCACTTAAACATCATAGCAAAGAACCTTACTTATCTTGCAGTACAAAACAATACTGTTAACTCAAGTATGTGGCCTTTGAAAATATATATTATTCAAAATAATATTTAACACACTGTGTTCTTCTTTCTTACATTTTTTTTCATAATTTATTTTTGTTATTATGTTAATTCAGAAACAAAAATCATTCCGACCTATATGACAATTATTTATTATTTTTAATTATTGTTGTGCTGTAACCATGTTTTAGAAAATAACATAACTTAAAGAAGACAAAAAACTCCTTGAAACATAATTAAATTACTTTGTTTGAATGATCTAATGTAATAATACAGTGGTTATCAGAGCTCTGCACCCATGTTAAATTTTCAGAAATAATTGTGAAACTAATTAGTATAGGCCTGTCAGTATTTGAAATTATATGAGTTAATAGAACTGATTAAAGTGCAAAAACATGATTTTTCGAAACTAAGTGAAAAAATTTATAATTCCAGTACTCTTAGCTTTCTAAAAATGCTTTACTTTTGTCTATACTGTATTTATTTACAAAGTTAAAGCAGTTTTTGTGCAAGGTGATAACATTAGATAAATTAGAGATTTTAAGTTTTTGCATGCGTTTATCTCAAAATCAGATTTTTTCACATTTTACACCACCCAAAACACTATATCTCTTATTGTTTTCAAAATAATTGTCTACAATTTTTCATGATTACATCACACATACTTTGAACGACAGGTTAAAAGAAAAAAGTTGAATACAATTTTTCATGCATGTTTTTTCGCAAAGACAAATGCGAAAAGTTTGAAAAATTACTTTTTTAACTGCATTAATCTTTAGCTCAGTAGTACATGCCCTTGCTTTTAAGATAGTATTTCAGAGCGCAATTGATAGCCTTCTAAATAAAATCCTCAAAGGATTTTCTTTTGTTTTTGGAGATAGAAATTTTTTTACAGTGTTTAGCGTATATGCTAAAAGTAAGCCTTGTTTTTACCTTAAATTGGTCATTTAAAAAACAAAAATAAAATAATAGTTTTTTGTACGTTTTTACACATAATAGAACAAATGAACTATAAAATATACTTATAAAATTTATGAAACTTATAAAATTTAATGTAATATTTTTTATGAAAGTTGTCGAAACTAGTCGGATACCTTAAGGGAATGGCATACCTTACTAATAAGCAATATATATATGTATATATATAATCACTTTTGTGGCACCATAAACTCTCTTGTTTCTCTATAGAGAAAGAATTGCTTTTTTAAATATTTGGCATTTTAACAAATTCGATGTCTGATACGGCATTGTATTTAATTTACTTAATGTTAATTAACAGTTTAACTTATGTAGAGAAACTCAACTCAACAAACTCAACTTAAATAGCAATATCCAGAATATTAGCACGCCATGTTGCATAGAAACAATGATCTGGCACTGAGGTCATAGGTCAGGTGTCTGTGTATCAGTGATCTACTTCTTAAGTTACAAGAATAAGAGATTTTAAACTTTTTCTCCGTTGCTCAGCTCTGCCTATCTCTGCGTGGAGTCTTTTATTTGATTTTTCCAATGAGTGGCAAAATTTTGTGGCATCGCAAAGCTCCGATATTATTCCACTGAGCCTTTTCAGTAGAGGTAACAAAGCGAACAACTGAATAACTTTTGTCCTATTGATCAGATTTTCACGTATGTATCAGCCTTTGTGGTTCGAGACCTTACCTTAAATAGATAATATTAACTACTATGATGATTTTAAATTGCAAAATCAGACCTAAAACATTTCAAACATTTGTTTCCCAAGAATATTTATTTGTTACTTAAAATTAAACATTTTAAAATTATAAAAAAATTGCGTTTCTTACAACCTATTAAAAAAATAATAAATCTTTAAATAAAATAAATATGTTTAGTAAAATAAATAAACATTTTAAAAAAAACTATAACTTTTTTACTGGTGTTAAAAAATAATATAAAAACATTTTTGACCTTGAATTATCTTTGCAAAGGCGGGTTTTTTAATTGTGAGCAAAAAATTTTCGATTCTGTTAAAATGTTCTCAATACATGGCTAAATTAGCGGAAACAGAAATCGATGCAATAGTGCTCAAACTTTCAACCTTTCTCCTGACTTAGTGAATTGCTTCATGTTATTTCCTGTTGTGAATAATGAAATACTATCACAATGATAAGATCAGAAAATATTGCTAATGAGGTATATCACCGATAGTAAGTCATAGAAAACTTCAAACTCACAGACTAGTATAAACAATTTTTGACTATTTATGCATAAATTATATTCATTTATATAATCATAGTTATAATCAAACACATAATAATCATCTAAATCATAATGAATTTTCAACCTAGCCAACCAATCATAATGAATTATCAAGTTAATACAAAGGAATCTTAGATTTATCAAATTCTTTCTTTATCTTCAAAAAAATTTTGTTCTTGACACAAGTTTCAAATTTACTTTGATAAAGTACGTACACGTAGATAAAAATTCATATCCCTTATTGAAATATCTGAGGCGGCTATTGTAGTGGAGAAAATTTATTATTGTTCTCTCATTCTTTTATTATTGAAGCACTGTCAAAATAAAACCTAAAATTGATTTTTATTTTAACTAAATTGTCATTTCCTTAAGAAGGGCTAATAAATTTTATTATTTGCAAGAACTGATATATATCATCTCCTTTATTTTCAATAAAAATAAACGTAAATCTCTTTTTCAATTTTAAAGCAATATTTTTCGATTGGATTTCGTTTTTAGCTATTATTGATATCCCATTATAATTAAAATTAAGTGCTGACGGTCTGAGCGTAAGAAACGCAGTCGTAGTGACTTAAAGTCATTTTCCCAAAATTATAGTTTATTATAGAAGGGTTTTTTTGTGTTTTGCTTAGGTTTAAAAAGAAGTGAAAATCTTTATTTTATTTTAAAATGCACATTTTTCGATTTAAACTACTTGCATATACTGATAATAATATTCTGATATAGTTAAAATGTACTGCTTTTGTTCAGAACGAAAGAAACGTTGTCGTACTGATTTAGAAATCGCTTTTCAGAATTATGGCTTTTTGTGGAAAGTTTTTTTATGTTTCGGCATAAATTTTAAAAATGGCAAAAAGACATTTTTCGATTCTAAAAGGTATATTCTGAGATTTAAACAACTGATATATTTCTCTACTTTTATTTTATCCAATGCATATAGCATTTTCCTTTTAAGTGCTGCAATGAATCAAAGCTGGGAGCATATTGTTAAAGCTAATGTAAGTACAATTGTAACAAATATACTTTCCATGACACTGTGGATAGTGTTATATCGGAAAAAGGTGCAAATATTTAATATTGTAATCAAAATATTCATTTTAAATTTAAATCTGTTTGACACATTATTAACCAACTCTCAAACAATAAACATTCTTTTATTATTATTCAATTTGCCTCTTTCTGTTTATTGTTTAATGCTATGTTTAGTATATAGTGATGACTTTGTAGATGCTTGGACTTTTGGTTTTGAATTTGAATCTGAGTTTCTGCATCGTTTTGCAACCACTTTAAGTAGTTTTGTTTTTTATTACTCATTACTATATTTCCCGTCCCTGGTCACTTTTATGCTGTGTGCAATATATTACAGTTGCAGTGAATTATTGCTGAGCTATAAAAGAAAATTAAGAAGCTTTAGAGGAAAATTACTTCCAATTAATGTGATTAAAATGTATGCAAACATCCTAGAAATTGTGGGGGAAGTTAATAAAGTTCTGTCTTTGCCATCTTTTATTTGCTCTGTAATATTTTTCTTGCATCTGTTCACGACTCTTGCATGGGTTTTGCTCACCGATTCCAATGCATTTAATCAATCTTTCACAGCAGAGATGATACTTTCTGGAACTGTTAGTACAATTTCAGCCATTTCCTTACCGATAGTTTGTTCTAAGATTACTCACCTTAACAAAAGAATTACGAATATTTTTGAAAAGGCGTATGATTATACCCTGCTTGATATGAGAATGGAAGATCGACGAGGAGATATACTCCATTCATATATGAAAAAGGAATGTTTGACAATAACAGGGTGTCATATGTTGAGTTATAATAAAGCACATATATTGCACCTTTTTGGCGCTCTGTTTACATACGGACTATTATTTATTAACTTTAAAAGAGTTGGAACTGTTTAACAGTGCTATTTTCTCAAATTATCAAAAATTTTCCTATTGTGAACAGTTATATCAAAGCAGAACTTAATAATAAACTAGCAGAATTTTACTTAATTAAAAGCGAAGCACCTTAAAATTTTATTAACAATCTCTCTTAAACCCCAAAGTAGATAAAAGTGCTTTTGGCTCCAAATACAAGTTGGATTTATGTAAGAAAGGGTACTGCTATCCGATTTGGTGCTCAAATTACAACGCAACTTTTAAACTAAACACATTGTAAGACATCAATATTCAGAAACGATGACATTCTTTAATGTGAAAACTTTTAAGAGCTAAAACCATGTGGCAAAGAAAAAAGGGAACTTGTTTTAAAATGTAAAATGTTCTTAAACTTCAAAAATTATAAACTTCCAAAAGGTTAACACGTTTCGAGCACTCAAAACAAAGGTGCTCAACACTGAGAAGGAAAAAAACAAAGCAGGCTTGAAAAAAGAAAATACTGACTTACCAAAAAAAGAATTCAAAATAAATATTAAAAAACAAAACGTCAAAAAGTGGTTGAATTGCTTCATGATATTTCTCATTGTAAATAATGAATTATGTCTACTACTTTAAGAAGAGGAAATATTGATAATGAGGTATATCTCCGATAGGAAGTCATTGAAAACCTCAAAATTAAAGACTCCTTTATTTTTTAACAATTAATTTTTGACTATTTATGCATAAAGCATAATCAAGTATAATAATCGTTATAATCAGACATAATCATCGTTTAAATCACAATGAATTATCAACATAGGATTAAGTTTACAGAAAGGAATCTTAGACTCTTGGAATTCTTTCCATATCTCAAAACATTTTGACTTCAAAAGAATTCTGTTTTGGGAACAAGTTAATAATTTACTTTGATGTAGTACGCTCAAGTAGTTTAATTTGTATATAATGAGTTAAATGCATAACTGATTTATATAATGCTTGCACTTTGTGTGTTTCATACCGATTACGCTTCATTCACTTTTTTTAATTCTTTGCGAAAATGAAATCAAAAATGCATACATATTAGATGCGCAAATTAATACGAGGTAGAATTGACAAGGAACTGAAAAATAAAAACCTGTTCTATTGTCTTAGAAAACAGAGAATAGTTTTAAGGCGATATGTAGAAACCAAGTTCCATCAGAAAATCGAACTAGTTTTATTGCTTTTCGTCCTGCCTTTCTTACCAGTGATTCGTCAGATTTTGATAGCACTTTTGTTTTTCCTATTTAAGTATTAGTTTGTGACTAAAACGAATGCTTTGTAGACTTCAATTTCATTATGTTTTCTAAAAATAAACATTGAGTGTCACCCAGCATACGTATATGCTTTAAGCAATTTTTATTTATTTCATTTCTTTTACAATTACATGCATTGATCGTTTTTCTTCTTTATTGTTTAATTCAAAAATTTTAATATAAGCTGTTGCCTCGGTTGCGAAAAATGCATATCCTTTATGAAAACATGTTAGTGGTATTATAACTGTGATAATTAATTGATTATTGGATGCTCATTCTTTTATTATTAGAGCGTAGTTGAAATAAAACCTGAAATTGATTTTTATTTTAAATAAATTGCCATTTTCTTGCGAACAGCTAATAAATTTTATTATTTGAAAGAACTATAAATTTCATCGCATTTGTTATTATTGAAATTACTTTCTTTTTCAATTTTTAAACAATATTTTTTAACTGGATTTCATTTGCAATTATAATTAGAATTAAGTGCTTACTCTCAATACAGGAGAAATGCAGTCGTAGTGATTCCTCTTGCAGTCGCAGAGATTCCTTTTGCAGTCGCAGTGATTTGAAATCATTTTTCTAAAATGTAGATTACTATCGAATATTTTTTTTAATGTTTTGAATAAGTTTCGAAGACTGATTAGAAAAATTATTTTTTTATTCCAAATAGCGAATTTAGAATGAAGTGTTTCTGCTCCAAGCCAAAGAAAGATATTCCTACTGATTTAGAAATCGTTTTCCGAAATTACGGCTTGTTGTGGAAAGTTTTCTTATGTTTCGGCATAAATTTTAAAAATGGTAAAAAGACATTTTTCGATTCCGAAAGGCGTATTCTAAGACTTAAACAAATGATATATTTCTCTACTTATATTTTTTCCATTGCATATACCGCTTTCCTTTTAAGCGTGGCTATGAATCAAAGCCCTGACCATATTGTTAAAGCTAAAGTAAGTGCAATTGCAACAAACATACTTTCCATGACACTGTGGATAGTGTTGTATCGGAAAAGGGTGCAAATATTTAATATTGTAATCAAAATATTCACTTTAAATTTAAATCTGTTTTACACTTCATTAATCAACTCTCAAACAATAAACATTCTTTTACTATTATTAGTCAATTTGCCTCTTCCTGTTTATTGTTTAATGCTATGTTTTGTATATAGCGATGGTTTTGATGATGCTTGGACTTTTGGTTTAAAGTTTGAATCTGAGTATCTGATTCGTTTATCAGCTTCTTTAAGTAATTTTGTTTACTATTACTCATTACTATATTTCCCGTCCCTGGTCACTTTTATGCTGTGTGTAATATATTACAGTTGCAGCGAGTTATTGCAGCGCTATGAAGGAAAATTAAAACTTTTTAGAGGGAAATTACTTCCAATTAATGTAATCAAAACGTATGCAAACATTTTAGAAATTGTGGAGGAAGTTAATAAAGTTCTGTCCTTGCCAGCGTTTATTTGCTCAGGAATATTTTTCTTGCATCTGTTCATGACTCTTGCTTGGGTTTTGCTTACAGATTTCAATGAATTTAGTCAATCTTTCACAGCAGAAATGATATTCACTGGAACTGTTAGCACAATTTTAACGATTTCTTTACCGATAGTATGTTCTGAAATTACTCGCCTAAGTAAAAGAATTAAAAATGTTTTCGAAAAGGCTTATGATTACACTCTTCTTGCTTTTAGTGTGGAAGATCGACGAAGAGATATACTCCACTCTTATATGAAAAAGGAATGTTTGACAATAACCGGGTGTCATATGCTGAGTTATAATAAAGCTCATATCTTGCACCTTTTTGGCGCACTGTTTACATACGGACTATTATTTATTAACTTTAAAAGAGTTGGAACTGTTGAATAGTTTCATTTTCTCTAATTAGCAAGTATTTTCCTATTAAGAACACTTGCATTACCGCAGAATTTTATATTAGCTAGCGCAATTTTACTTCATTAAAACCGAAGCACCTTAAAATTAAATCAACAATCTCTGTTATACCCCAAAATAGGAAAAAGAGGTTTTGGCTCCAAATATAAGGTGGATTTATATAAGAAAAGGTACTGCTCGCCGATTTGGTGCTCAAATTACAACCAAAATACTTTTAAACTAAACACATCATAAGAAAACAATATTCATAAACGATGGCATTCTTTAATGTGGACACGTTTAGGAGCTAAAAACATGCGGAAGCAGAAAATGGAATTTGTTGGAAAGTGGAAAATGTTCCTTAACTTCAAAAATTATAAAGGTGCAAGAGGTTGATATGTTTCTTGCACTGAAGACAAAGGGCTCAACACTTAGATTTTTCAAGTATTTTTCGAAGTGGCTATGTCAGCTTGAATATATGAAGCACATAGAAATCCCAGGGTGGTTGCATTGTGACAAAGGTTACGAGCGCATTTCATTACATTTCTTTTGTGATGCCAGTAAATATGCGTATTCCACAGTAGTTTTTCTGAGAATAGAAGATGAAAGCAGTGTTCAAGTTCACCTGATACAAAGTAAAGCACGAATCGCTCCTAGCTGGAAAAAGGAAACAACGATTGCTTGACTTGAACTTCTTGGCCCCACAATTGCATTTCGTCTATCCATTGAAATAGTAAAACAGTTTCAGACGGACAAAGTTCATTTTTGGACAGACTCAACAACTGTATTAGCTTGGCTTAGAAGCGAAGACACATGGGTATGTGTGGAAATTCGAGTTAAAGAAATCAGGAAATGAACTCCGGTAAAATCATGGAGGCATTTGCCCGGATCTATGAATTCCGCAAACTTACCATGTGGAGGTTGATCTGCTCAACAACTTGTCAATTCGAAATGGTGGGAGGGTGCCAGCTGGTTATTTCTTTCCCACATGGAATGGCCTGTAGCAGCTGACGAAATTTTCGTTAATGAAGAGGAAGTAAATTTGGAAAAAAGAAAACAAGTAGTTATTTCCATGGTAAATGTTGAAGTAACGGAAATATGGCGTAATTACTTTTCAGCATATAGCAGGAATGTAAAAGTAGTCTCTTGGATCCCACGTTTTGTCCACAACGTTTTACATCAAGATACGTTAAAGGAAAATTTAATCTGTGAGGAGTTAAAAAAGGCAGAAAGTGTGATTTTAAGGTCAATGCAAACAACGCATTTCCAAGATGATAAATTTCTCGCCAAAATACAAGCTTTTCGAGATAAAAGTGATATTCTGAGAGTAAAGACCAAACTGGTATATAGTGATGAGAATGAGAATTTCAGATGCCCAATTCTTTTTCCTGCAAACAGTGTTGTGCTAGAATTATTCCGTGAAGAGCATATAAAAGCGATGCATGCAGGTCGTTCCATCTTACTCTCAAGACTCAGAGAGCGATACTAGATTCTTAAAGCTAAAAAGTTAGTAAATAAAGTTATTTCCAAGTGTGTGACTTGTAAGCGTCATTGAGCTAAACCAGTAGAAGTTCCTTTTGTTCCCCTTCCAAGAGAAAGAGTTACTCAGACAAAAGTTTTTCAAGTGTCTGGTGTGGACTATGCCGGTCCTCTGTATCTAAAATCGAAAGAAAAAGCTTGGATCGTTTTGTTTACCTGCCTTGTGTACCGAGCAGTCCACTTTGAATTAGTACGGTCTCTCACTACATATGCTTTTATTCAAGCATTCAGACGATTTATAGCAATAATAATGGAAAGAACTTTGTAGGAGCAAACAATTATTTAAAGAATTCAGATTGGGATAGGATTGCTGTGTACTCAACCGCTCAGAAAATAATTTGGAAATTTACTCCACCCACAGCAGCATGGTGGGGTGGGTGGTAGGAGCGGATAGTTGGAATGCTTAAGACTCTTCTGCGTGTGTTCGGTAAATCTGTTGTAGATTATGATGAACTAACTACAATTTTATGTGACTGTGAGTCGGTTATAAATAACAGACCATTGACCTACATTCACGATGATCCATCTGAATTAGTACTTTTAACTCCGGCAACATTTATATACGGGGAAGGTAGCAACAGCAACGAAACTCCCGATCTAGACCTTGTGAATCGAACCTCTATGTTGAAACGTGTAAAATTTTTGCAAAAATTACGTGAAGATCTCAAACAAAGATTTAGAAATGAATATCTTGCTCAGCTAGTGCACAAGGGAATAAGAAGGAATGGTGTAATAAACATCGGTAATATTGTTTTAATAGGACATGGACAAGATAATTCTCGACGCATAGAGCCTCTTGGAATTGTCTTGGAGCTGTATCCTGGAAAGGACAGTATTCCTAGCGTAGCCAGATTAAGAACCTCTCGAGAAGAAAAGATCCGACCTTTCCAAGGACTTTATCCTTTAGAGCTATCAGCAAAGAACGATGGGGATGTTCTGGAAAAGTCTTCAATGAAAATTAACTAGAAAGTTGATAATATTCCCAATTCCGTTGATGTGCCTGATAATTTGGAAGTGAATTCTCTTATCAAAAGCAGATTGGGAAGAATCATAAAAAATCCACAACGTTTAGATTTATGAACTTTTTGTTATTTATATAATAACTGAAGATTTTCTTAATTAGTTTCATATAAAGGTGACCAATATACATTAATTAGTTTGTATTTTAACGAAATCCTAATGCGTGTTCCGAAGTGCTATTTATAATATCACTGTGCAAGGTGGGAGTATGTTTAAGATTTTAAGTCATTAACGTATGTATATTTAACAGAAGCGCCACCTTTAATTTTCTTTAGATTTATTTGCCTTAAAATTTCACTTTAGGTTGCGTGGCAACCAGATATATAGTTGTTGGTGTTTTTTTTTTCTTTTTTTTTTTTTTTTTTTTTTTTTTTTTTTTTTTTTTTTTTTTTTTTTTTTTTTTT
>NC_092204.1:82357980-82366125 GCF_043381705.1 Parasteatoda tepidariorum | reverse complement strand
ATTCAAATAAATGACATGTAATTCGTTAAACCTATTAGAAATGTGCTATAGTATAATTCGTGATATAAATCAAAAATCGTCAAATAAATTCGTAATATATAAATTCGTGAAAAAAAGCGCTTTCGACAAAATACTAAAATAGAGATCTATCGACAAAGACTACTCACATCTGCCTAGCTTATGCTCTCTCTGGTTATTTCAGTTTCCGCTTTTAAAAGCGCTATTTGTTGAGCCATCTCAGCTAGATTTGGCATGTGACATTTTTAGCGACAATCATTGGTCGATTTTCCAACGTTGCCATTCGGGGAGTTGTAATGAGGCTTTTTTTGTCACCGTATAAGAGAAATATATATATAGATTTTAAGATATTGAATATGAACCGTTTAATTGTTTTTTTGAATCAATCAACAATCTTTTTACTACTAAGAAAATGATTGAAAAAAAATTAGAAATATTTTGGTACTGTTTTTCTTTTTTTCTGACTGCATATTTTTTGCGTTGATTAAAATATAAACCTTGAATCCGAATAAGTAAATGATTTTCCTCATTTGAAAGTATTAAAGAAAAATAAAGATGACTAAATTTAAAAAAAAAAATTTTATCTTATACTTTCATTTTGCTTGAAAATTTCAAAAAGCAATTATGTGATCCCATAAGCCATTGATAAACACATTACATAAAAAAGAATTTGTAAAGAAGAGGACCAGCTTCTCTCCCTCAGGCAGTTCGAAAGATAAGTTTCCAAGAAAATTGAAGATGTGTCTGTGGGAAAGGATTTCTAAAGGACTCAAAAAGTCGTCAATTTCAACCATGTCATCCGGTCTCTAGTTTAACAATGTATGGGCAAGGTTACAAGTAGTGCAGTGAAACTGCAATTTCATAGAATTTACAATATATTTTACTAATCTTTGTTACTAATTCTTAAAAATAAATAAATAGAAAAACAACTACAAAAATTTTTATTAGGCATTGGTAAATGAATTTCTGACATTATTTAGAAAAAAATGCAATTGCCCCCCTGAGCCCCTTCTGGCACCGCCCTTGGGTTCTTTGCTATGGTATTTAAGTGTACGACTGGAAAGGTTTAAATTGGACAAGAATCAAACGAATTACCGCTTGTCACATGGTAAACATCGACTTTCATTGTATTTTTAAGAGAATAGTATTTTCAAATGTTAAAATATTTACAAATAATTTAGAACTCTTAAGAAATGTCGATATATTTAAGAAATGTTAAAATATTTAGGAACATTTTATAAATATTAAAGTATTTAAAATGCCTTTCAAAAATGGTGTTTAGTTTAATACGAAATTTACAACATATTATAATTTGGGTAGAAGTTAAAAATTTTATTCCTTTTTGAAACATGAAATGAAATTCAATATTATTGAAGCTGTTGAATTATGAAATGAAAGAAAAAGCAATTTAAACACGATTATTTTTATTCAAAAGGGGAAGGAAAATTCACAAGAAACTATTTTCCCGATTTAAAAAAAATATTGAATGGATAAAATATCCGTTTAATATTAATACAACATCCATGCCAGAAGGATAGTCGCATGCGGAAGCAAGGCAATTATTGGAATTGGCTTCAGACGGATTCTTGAAAAATAAACATGAGGAGTGTAGTTTAACATCAATCTGGCTGCAAATGCAAAATATGTATCCAGCCTTAACAGAAAAAGTGCTGAGATATATTTTGCCTTTTCCAACTTCATGTTTATGTAAAGTCGCTTTTTCAGCATTCGTGGACATTAAGTCTGAAAAAAGAAATAGATTATTGGACGTGGAATCACATCTCAGACTAAAATTGACCACAAGAGAACCGAATTATGATGAACTGTTATCACAACCAAAACAATATCATCCTTCTCACTGATGCAAATAAACTTAATAATAAAACTTCATACCAAAAAGAAAAATAAACATATTTTTAAAAAAATACATTCATTTTTTTATAAGGGGTACACAGCGTTACGAAAAATTTAGAAAGGGTACACCAAAGTCAAAAGTTTGGGAAACACTGCCTTAAATAGATAAAATTAACTACTATATATGATGTTTTAAATTACAAAATCAGACCTAAAACATTTCAAACATTTGTTTCCCAAGAATTTTATTTGTTTCTTAAAATTAAACATTTTAAAATTATAAAAAAATTATATTTCTTACAACCTGATAAAAAAATAATAACTCTCTGAATAAAATAAATATATTTAATAAAATGAATAAACATTTAACAAAAAACTATAACTTTTTTACTCGTGTTGAAAAATAATATTAAAAAAATTGGCCTTGAACTATCTTTAGAAAGGCGAGTTTTTTAATTGTTAGCAAAACATTTTCGATTCTCTTAAAATGTTAAAATGTTCTCAATACATGGCTAAATTATCGAAAAGAGAAATAGTTGATACAATAGTGCTCAAACTTCCAACCTTTCTCCTGACTTAGTGAATTGCTTTATGTTATTTCTCATTGTGAATAATGAAATATCACTGATAGGAAGTCATTGAAAACTTCTAACTTAAAGACTCGTTCAGTATAAACAATTTGGCTATTGTAGTTGAGAAAATTTGTTATTGAGCACTCATTCTTTTATTGCTTAAGCAACGTTGAAATAAAACCTGAAATTGATTTTTATTTTAACTAAAGTGCCATTTCCTTAAGAGCGGCTGATAAATTTTTTAATGTGTAAGAACTGATATATTTCATCCCCTTTATTATCGATGAAAATATTCTCTTTTCCAATTTTTAAGCAATATTTTTCTATTGGATTTCGATATCAACTATTTTTGACATCCCATTATAATAAAATAAAGTGTTGATGTTCAGAGCGTAAGAAACGAGGTCGTGGTGATTTAAAACCGTTTTCCATAATTATAGTTTCTAATCGAAGGTTTTTTTTAATGTTTTGTAGATTTTAAAAAGCATTAAAAAAATCTTTATTTTATTCCAAAATACACTTTTTCCGATTTAAGCTAGTTGCGGGTACTGATAATTACATTCTAATATAGTTAGAAAGAAGAGCTTTTGCTCAGAACGAAAAAAACGTTGTAGTGCTGATTTAGAAATCGCTTTTCAGAATTATGGCTTTTTGTGGAAAGTTGTAGTGCTGATTTAGAAATCGCTTTTCAGAATTATGGCTTTTTGTGGAAAGTTTTTTTATGTCATGGCATAAATTTTAAAAGCGGTAAAGAAGCATTTTTCGATTCCAAAAGGCGCATTCTGAGATTTAAGCAACTGATATATTTCTCTACTTATATTTTATCCAATGCTTATACCGTTTTGATTTTGATTGTTACAATGAATCAAAGATTTGAGCATATTGTTAAAGCTAATGTAAGCGCAATTGCAACAAATATACTTTCCGTGATATTATGGATAGTGTTGTATCGGGAAAAGGTACAAATATTTAATATTGTAACCAAAATATTCATTTTAAATTTAAATCTGTTTGACACTTCATTAACCAACTCTCAAGCAATAACCATTCTTTTATTATTCTTCAGTTTGCCCCTTCCTCTTTATTGTTTAGTGCTGTCTTTAGTATATAACGATGCTTTTGCAGATGCTTGGACTTTTGGCTTAAAATTTGAATCGGAGTTGCTGCATCGTTTAGCAACCTCTTTAAGTAGTTCTGTTTATTATTGCTCAATACTATACTTCCCGTCTCTGGTCACTTTCATGTTGTGTGTAATGTACTACAATTGCGGGCAGTTATTTTTGCGCTACAAAAGAAAATTAAAAAGTTTTGGAAGAGAATTACTTCCAATTTGTGTAATGAAAAGATATGCAAACATCCTAGAAATTGTGGAGGAAGTTAATAAAGTTCCGTGTTTGCCAACATTTATTTGCTCCGGAATATTTTTCTTGCATCTGTTCACGACTCTTGCATGGGTTTTGCTCACAAATTCCAATGTATTTAATCAATCATTCAATTCAGAAATAATATTTTCGGGATCTGTTTGTCCTATTTTAGCCATTTCTTTACCGATAGTTTGTTCTAAATTTACTCACCTGAATAAAAGAATAATGAATATTTTCGAAAAGGTTTACGATTACACTCTGCTTGATATGAGAACGGAAAATCGACGAAGAGATATACTCCATTTATGTATGGAAAAAAATGTTTGACAATAACAGGGTGTCATATGTTGAGCTACAATAAAGCTCATATATTGCACCTTTTTGGCGCATTGTTTACATACGAACTATTGTTTATTAACTTTAAAAGAGTTGGAACTATTTAATAGTGTTAGTATTATGCTTTGCTACATTTTCCGCTTTTTGTCACTTTATTGTATATAATTTACTGCATCTGCAGCCAATTGTTACTGAGCTACAAGAAAAATTTAAAGTATTTTAGGAAGCAATTTCTTCCAATAGTTGTAATCAAAACGAATTGAAATATTCAGGGAATAGCGGAGGCACTTTAGATTTTATTGTATTTGCAAGCATTCCTTTCTTTTCATCTGTTCACGAATATTTTTCTTGCATCTGTTCACGAATCTTGCATGGATATTGTTCGCATATTCCGAAGTATTTAATCTAACCTTTTCCGAAGAAATTATATTTGCTAGGAACTGCTTGAAGTTTTAGTTACCTAAGTAAAAGAATAAAGTTTATTTTTCGAAAATGGAAAATAGACCGAAAAAATAAAACCCATTCATATCTGGAAAAGAAAATTCTAATTGTAACAGAATGTCATATATTGAGCTATATAACCGCATTATTTACATACAGACTTGTTAATTAACTTTCAGAGTGTTGGAAGTATTTAAGTTTTCTTTTGAAAAACATTAGAATTTGTTGTAACTTAGTCTTCGCTACGGTATTTTCTTAGCATCTTAATGTTTATTGTGCTAATTGTGAACGAACCTGGGGTATGAATAGTTATTGCTGTGGAACAAGTTGCGGGGACAATTCGAAGGAAACTCTATTCATCGCGAATTTAGATATGATACAAAATTACTTTTCAATAAAATAAATTTGCACCAAATGTTGTTATTGATTACTTTTACAGATAACTTCTAACTGTTAATTTATGGAATTATCATACAGCGTAATTATAGAGTGGTTTGAGAGACAAAATACCAAAGAAATGTCAGAGTTTAATTTCAGAAAAGGATTGCTTAGCTGATAAACATAAGAAAACAAATAATTTTACTTCTGAAAACAACAATATAGTTTGTAAAGTTTTTATGAACAAAGTAAGATTGCAATTAATTTAAAAAATGTTGATTGCATAAATTTGCCCTAAGCATAATTATCCTTTCACGAAATTTTCCTGCAATTACCAAAACGACAAAGTAAACATTTTTGAAATGAAATTTTTTCATTTTTATTTAATAGTAGAGGTAAAAGAGAAGCAATATAATCTTTATACATTAGTTAAATTGGAACATCGTTGAAACATCAATCATAGAGGACACATTAATCGAGTCTCTAAACATTGACACGCACTTAATAATCGATATAAAGAAAGCTAAATTAAAGTTCTTAGTATCTGTAATAGTTTTTCAATCGATAAAAGCAATATTTGTTTTCACAAACTTTTAAACTCTCGCGTTAAAAAAAATATCTAAAAAATGAATGCACATTTTTATGGATGTTTTCTGACCAAATAAATATTTATAAAATAAATTTACTGGAGTTATTCTATAAATTATTATTAAACAACTTTAATGAATGTCTATCATGTTTTGAATTTGCATTTTCTATAAAGTGTTATCTAGCCTATTTCGCAGTTATAACCTAAACGATTTGATAGATGTTCGAATTTGCGTAAGGTGATTAAGCATATTGCCTTCAAAAAGAAAAATTTCGTGAAAGTTAAGAACCATAATGTAAGCCATGTGATAACCACGTGCAATCATATTGCAACATATCGCTTTATCTCTTAGTACTTTTAATGCTTATTTAATCGTTTGTATCCCATGAAAACTAATTTTCGCTCCATAAACGAATAATTTCTTGTACAGAGTGGAGGTTGAACTAGATAACCTTACGTATCATCAATCAACTAATTATTTATAAAGTGCCAACACCATTCCATTTCCAGGTGAAACATTATTTGTGAGAAATTTGAAATTTATCTTCTGATTTTCATACTAATTTCTTCTGATTTTGCTTGATTTCTATTGAAAATTTTAATAATATTAAAATCGATAATTTACATGCACTCTACCTTAAAAAAATGAATCAACTTCACAAAGAGGAGCAGGACAGCAACTGCTGATGACTGCTTGTTACTGGTAACTAATTGATCATTGATGCATGGTTAGTAGGCAGTCCGTTAAATGTCCCCGTCATCTAAAACAACTATATATCTTTAAACTTTCTGTAATGATGGGGGACAAGAAACTCTTTTATCGCACTTATTCGAACAGGAGATATTCTGGAAGAAATAAAAATGAAAATAATCTTCTCATTCATGCTTTTCAAAGTTATGGTCATCTATGGAAATTACTACTTTACTTTGGCATTGATATAGAAGGCACATCGGAAAATGTATCAATTGTTGAAAGTTTTATTTTAAGACTACAGCAGCTTTTAATAACTATCGTTTATATATCATCAATAATATATCCTCCAACACTTTTAACAACATTCATGCTACACGATACCCAGTTCATAAAATCTTTTATCATTACCTGTATAATAATTTTGAATTCGTTATGTCTTTGGATTGTTATGTTCAATAGAAGAACAAAAATACATGACTTGATTATAAAAATGTATAAATTGAAGGTAGTTCTAGTTTCGCCTCCCAAAAGCAAACCTCGAACAATCAACTATTGCTTATTGCTCATTTGTTGTATACTTCCTATCTTAGGTGTAATTCTGATATTAATTTATAATACAGTCGGAGGTGAAATTGCATTCTATTGGATGTTTGGTCATCATTTTGATTCAAATTTAGTATCTAGCCTAATGTTGCTTGTGTGCAGCAATTTGTATTATTTTCAAAATCTTTTTTTCCCATGCATTATAAATTTTGCGCTTGGTATTTTATATTATAACTCATCTTCGTTGTTAAGTATATATAAAGAACGGTTGCGCCATTTTGAAAAAGACAATGTGTCAATAAAATTAGTATGTACTTACTCTAACGTTAGAAAAGTTTTAGAGGATTTAAACGACGTTTTATCATTGCCTGTTTTAATCACTTCTGTAATATTTTTCCTTCATATGTGTTTATCGTTATCTTGGTTTTTAGTCACCAAGTTTTCAGATTTCGAGGCATTGTTTTTCTTCGAAGTTAGTTTTCTCATTTCTGTCAGTGCTTCCTCGAGTATATTCTTACCTGGAATGGCTTCGAACATTCCACGCCGGACTTTAGAAATAAAAGTCATTCTTGAAAGAATATATGAAAAATCCTTGTTTGACTCAAACATCAGTGATAAAACCCTAAAAATCTTCCATTCATTCAAAGAAAAAAATTGTTTAGTGATGTCAGCGTGTCACGTGCTTCACTTTGATAGAGCTCATATACTTGCAGTGTTTGGGGCTCTCTTCTCCTATGGTTTATTGTTTCTCAATATCGAAGGATGGTAATATTATGGAAGCATGCCTTCAAAATAGAATAATAAAGAGCAAACAAAGATCGTTATTGTAAACTAGTGGTTTAAAGTGTCATTCTTAACAGGAATGTTCAAATTGATTAAAAAAAAATTAATGTTGATTAATATGAGCTAATTGGCTATTAATTAGCTAATTAATAAACATTAAAGAAATGGACCATATTCCTAAAATCAAAGGTGAGTCCATGAATGATTTGGATGGTTCACTTAAGTAACTATAGCCACTATCATGTTTATTTATGTCCCTAAAGCTGAAAATTAATGAACATTGCAGAATAATTAAAATCCTTACAGAACAATTTATGTTGGAAGCAGAGAAAACTGCTATTTACGTTCACGTCCTATTAAAAACAATATGTCTGTATCGCATGAAAATTGTATGTATTGTTAATAATTTTCGTTTTATCACATAAGCACTTATATATAATTTGAAATTTAACTAATTAAAGTTACCTTTCTGCAAATTTAGCTTTACAAAATGAAGTTAACCGTTCTTATTTTTGACATTTGCAAAGCAAACTATAATTATCAAAAGTCTATTGGTGCATTATATATATATAT
>NC_092204.1:82312743-82357780 GCF_043381705.1 Parasteatoda tepidariorum | reverse complement strand
TATATATATATATATATTTAATTCTATTACAGTTACACGCGTTGCCTTTCAATAAACATCTACAAGATGAGAATGGAGCATAATATTAATATTTCGATTTTTTTAAATAAATAATTAAACAACAGTAAAGTCAATTGAAATTGAAAAATATGTGACTGGTGGACACTTACCGACACCCTAGTGCATCTCATTTGCCCTGACAAATAACTTGATTTGAACCCCATAAAAAATTTATGTGACTCGTTGGAATAGAAAATAAATCTCAGAAATCAACATCCTCGCAAACAGATAGATTTAAATAATAAAATCCACAGTTAGCGGCCTAAATTAGATGCGAAGTACCTGCGAAACCAAGTGGATTAACTTTTTAAAGTAATAAAACTGTTAGCCAGACACGTTCCACGATGTTAAGTAATGCTCTTCGTGATTTTTCTTGAAGAGAGTAATTTTCAGCCCAGTGAACTTACTACAGAAGGATTATAAATGCCGATGTAAATCTACGGTGTCTATATTGCTTAAGAAATAGGTTTGATTACACTTCATAATTAAAGTGACATATTTACGTTCCCAAGAATAATATAAATCACAAGTTTAACTGTCTCGAGCTCTGTTCCTAAAAAGAAGATTGTTCTTTTTGGTAAATCGTTACTTTCAAAGGTCTTCGAGACAAACAAAATTTTTAAAAATTTGATTTTCAATGAATCATTGATGAATTATAATTTTAAAACAAATACAATTATTGTGCAAATATGAGTTTCTATTGAATTCTTGGAGACTTCAATAAGGTATAAACGTTTAATCAAACATAAATTTTTGTTTTGAAAGCAATGTACTATTTAACTATAAATATATATAAATTCGAACCTATATTTATACTATTTCCTATTTGTTCTTTAAAATATTTATTTGAATTCAAATACATCAAAAAAACTCATTTGATAATACATCAATAGCAATAAATATTGAAATTAAAAAATAAAACATTTTAAGAATTTTTAATTTGAAATATTAAGATTCGATAAAATTTTGATTTAATATGATCAGAAAAAACTCTTTAAAAACTCTGTTCAACTTTAATCTTCCAGTTCCTCAATTACAGAATCTTCAATAATACCAACTATATCAGCAGATTCCTTTTTCACATCATCTATATGAAACAAAAATCTAATTATACAAAAAAAAAATCTACAATCTGCAAAAATCTTTTACCAACGATAAAATATCAGAAGACAACTTCGATTTAAAATGCATTAAATTCAAACAACTACATATTTAAATTTGAACTATCGAATTAGGAAGTTTTGATTGCCGTTTTATTCAAAGGCTCAAGAAAGAAACAATTTCTCCAAATATTTGATCCAGGAGTTCCCTTGTCTTCTGGATTACATGACTACGAAGTTCAACATCGGTGGTCGTAAATCCAAAATTGGGTCGGCTGTTCAACGACGATTATAACATAAATTATGTTGAGGTGGGATATATTGCATTCAAACGATTCAGTGCATTTTGTTGCAGAAATTCTGCTATGACATAAATTTACAGCATGGCTGCATAGCGTGAGCCTGTCACAGGTCATATGTTACAAAACCCGTGGGTGGCGCTTCCTCAAAGAAGAACAGGACGCGAACTATTGTCCCATCCCGCTTTTTATACGTTTTCTGCGTTGAATATCTGGTGAACGTTATTCTATGATTGTTGTTTTGACACTATGATATGCATGGACTCTATCTTTGCACTTCGATCAGGAGTTTTTGGACGTGGGCAGAGCTGCTGTTTGTGTGTCGTGCATAGCACATCAGTCGTTTTGTGATGCGCGTACCTTTCAACGCTGGTTAGGGCTCTCGCATGCGCTGAACACTTTGCAACGAAAAAAAATGGATGTCGCAATTCGAAAATGTCGAGTCTCTGTACCTATAAAACCGTAACCGTGAACCATACTTTGTCGCTTTTAGAATTTCAGCTTATAGCCCTAAATATTTCTACATCCGAAATCTCATCTCGATTGGTTGAACGAACTGAACGCTAGAGGTTTATAAGTAGACCAAGTTTTTTTTATCATTCATGTCTTATCATTTCATTTTTCTTAAAAATTTTACACTAATTAATTAGCATGTTTTAAGTACGATAATAAATAATTATTTATAATGATAGTAATGCAATGTGAAATCTAATCGTTAGATCAGTTACAGATTAATTTTCCTCCATTGTTTTTACACTTTAAATAATCTTTTAATCACAGCATCACAAATTATTGAAATTAAAAGTTTCTCACCCCTCACCAATTGTATACTCTAAAAACTCTTTTAACCCTTTCACAACCGGTGGAAGAAGAAAGAAGTGCTTCCCCAGATGCGCACACGCAGAGAGCATACCTAAGAGAGTACCGTAATGAGATCACGTCCGTATGACCTTATGCAACAAGATTCAGAAAGCATATATGATACCGTGGGCTGTGAAGGGATTACGTATATGTGTTCATGGTTCTGAAGTAATCACAACCTATTTAAAATGCAATGAATTTTTGCTTAATGCTTTAAGAGAAGTCTCTCTCATCTACAAAAGTAATTAAAAATTTAAAGTTAAAAAAACCTAAAATAAACACTGGATTTTCAAATGCTGAAATTTTTTTTCAGACTATCCAAGTACAAACAAATTATTGGAAGATTACTCAATGGGAAAGTAATCCAGGAATTATTGTTCGTATTTTGATATCTTGAAAATATTTTTCAGCATTTGAAACGTTTTGATTTACTCCAGGTTTATCTGAACGCACTTTTCTCTGAACTCTGAATTTCAAATTACCAATGGAGGTGAAATAGAATTTGTCTAGAAAAGTTTTTCCCGTGGTATAACCTCCGCGTGAAAAAGAATTAAAAACAAAACTTACGGCAAACAGCTTCATCAGACTTATCGTATCATTGAAAACTACCATGACACGTTTGGTCTTTTGGGATGCAACGTCCAGACTTGCATTGGAATTCCCCATCCTCACAAAATTCCCCATCCTCACAATCTTCCTCACCATCGCAAACCCAAAACTCCGAAATGTAAGTATCATTGTTGCCTTTGAATTGTCGGGATGTGCATTCTTTGGATGTATGGAAATCTGAAACATAAAATGGCTTCGCATAGTGTAAAGTATTTTTGGTAATTGTCCATGTAGTTGTAGAGTTCCTATATCTAAATGTAGTTAGAGTATTACGATACTCGGGAAATTCTCTTTGTTGAATTTTTTATTAGTTGAATGCTTAAATTTTCAGGAAAAAAAAGAAACAAACATTCCCATCAAATATATCATCAGCGTTGAACTACATGTGTTTCCTCATGTTGACAGAAATATATCGATCCTCCATTTTTACCCACGTCTGACATGCTCAAAACAATTTACCATTGAAAAGCTCCCAGTACTATCATTTAAACAAAGTAAATATTTGCTACAACTTGATGATGCGTTATTTACATATGGTTAGTTGTTTTTAAATATAAAAACAAATGGAATTATATAAATGAAAGTTTTTATATCTTAATACATGTTTTGGACAAGAGTATATCAAATTTTTATCTAGCATTTAGTTCAGATTCTTCATGGTATTGATATTTTTCAAAATTCCTTCTATGGTATTCTTCAAAACGCTTTTACTATTCGCCTACCAAGAATGCTTAATATTAGATCAAATTAGTTATTGAGAGCTCAGAGACTAATAATAGAGCTCCTTTGCTTAGCATTTGTTTTACGTTAACCACAGCTCTAAGCTTATTTTCTACAACTTAGCAATAATGTGGTTGAAGGCATTGAATATTAATTTTCTCGCTTGTGCTGTGAAACTTAAATGAGCGTTTACGTTAGAGTTAAGAGAATCGTAATATTTTGCAAAATCTCTCTAATTACTGATTAATAACTGATAGTGAAAACGACCTTTTGGGCTTCGCACGTCTCTATCAAGTGATATTAAAAAATGTTTGTAGCAGTACTTTGTGTATAAAAACTTTGTTGCTGTAAAGCATTAAACGCAATATATTTTTGGTTGTGAGCGACGTAATATTTATCATTAACGAAGTAAATATAAAATGTAAAAAACTCTTTTCGTGCGTTCATAACCATATTGAAAGTGAAGATGTGTGACAAACTATTTAATGCTCTGTAATAATTATAAAGTTTCTGATTATGTCAGGATTTAAAACATCACCAATGTCCAGGTAAAATACGAAATATAGGCACAAAAAATTACAATTTTTATGGTATAGTATATTTGTCCAATATTGCTGAAAGCATATACTTTTTGAATTAAATACAAAAATCACCCAAAAGTCAAGTTTGTAGTAAAATTACAGTGTTTCTAGGAATAAATTCTTGAAAAAGGAAACTATCACTGAGCTAAGTAAATTATTTTACCTTTCTCAAAATTCACTTTTATCTAAACTCTAACTACACTAATAATGAGCAAATTATTTATTTGTTTACTTGGTACAACCCAGAATAATATCTTGGATTAATTACTATGCCATCTCCAAGGAAATAGAAAATTCATTCATATTGAACATGGAAATTTTTAGATTGTGTTCTTTATGACCTCCATAAATAATAATTCTTCGGAATCCTTGTCGAAAATGAAAATGGAAATAGAAAAGTATACTCATTCATTATGAGTCACATGTTAATATATAAGATGGGAAAAATTTAGAAATATCGTATAAAGCTATCGAACCACTAAAGAGAAGGCAAAACAAAGAACAAGAAAACCTGTTTGATTGCCAGGAGAAACAGAGTTAATAGACGATTGGTATAAACACCCTTAAATTTCTTCAAGGTTCTTGTTGCTTTCATTCCCTCTTTCGTGTTTTGCCTGTTTTCGACATAATTTTATTTCATCTCTTAAATATTAATTTGTAGCCCCTAAAGTGTAAACTTTTTCGACTACATTTCGGAAAAGAATTTTAAAAATGTATTTTAAAGAAATTAGGGTACGTATCAATACTGGTAATTAACAGTGATTATGAAAATGGTTACTACTTATTATGTTAACTTTAGTGTTACGTAGAATTTTTATAATCACTAATATTTATAAAGTAACAAAGTCTTAAACTTTTTCTCATTTGCTACCGGTAGGAAGATTTTTGCATAAAAACAAATAGCATTATTTTGAAAAACTTGAAATGCCAAGTTTTAAACTATGCTAGTAATTTTGAGGTTCATATTTATCCAAGACAATTTCTTGGGGGAAGGAAGCTGTTTCCAGATGGATAATATCGAAACTTTTTCCAGGAATTAAACTTACAGGCTTACTTTACTTAAGAAAAACAATTGAAAAACTATATCCAAATTGATTATTGATTAAAATTTAAATAATATCAATTGTTTAGGTAATGTAAAAGGCTTTTTTATATACCTTTAGAAAATTTACTGTCAAATCTAGAAAGATTATTGACAAAATTTATAAAACACGCAAGCATTTATATAGAACGTAAACACTGCTTTCAATTATGTCTTGAATATAAAAACTTGCATGAACATTACAGTTAACAAAGACTTTTCATTACATAATTGCTTTTTTTAAAAACTTCTGCATCATATTTTTCTTATTGACTAGAAAAAAATGCGTAATAGTTTAATATTCTTAAAGGAAATGCAGTAATTGTATTGATATCTTTTGCATAAAAAAAGACATTAAATATATTTTATTCTTACTTATATTGTATATTCAGCTCTTGATCGCACACAGTTGTTTTCATAACCATATTTGAACTATAAAATTTTTCGAATGCTTCTTTTTTATATTTAAATTTACTTAGAAGTTATAAAATGCCATTTTTGATAAAAGGAAGAGTTTTGATTAAATCGTAGCAGAAAGGAATATGAATAGTTAAATTATTGTTATCCTTAATAATAGTTATTTTCATTTGAAAATTGTTAAAACTATATAACTTAATG
Source organism: Parasteatoda tepidariorum (assembly GCF_043381705.1). Classification (NCBI taxonomy): domain Eukaryota; kingdom Metazoa; phylum Arthropoda; class Arachnida; order Araneae; family Theridiidae; genus Parasteatoda; species Parasteatoda tepidariorum. The sequence continues at coordinate 82,351,851 of NC_092204.1, read as the reverse complement.
CAAGAAAATTCTCACTGCTATTAAACTTATTTATCTCCGATGGATAAAAAGAAAATTCTTTCAAGTTGTTAGTGCCCTTCCTTGGAGTAAATAGTTTGATGTTTCTATTTTTTATTTCTAATATGAAGTACTTTAAGTGCTGCAAATCGAAAAATGATAGTAAAATCAAAGATCCGGCGTTTCAGAATTATGGATATTTGTGGCAAAGTTTACTTTATTTTAGCTTAAATATTGAAGATAATGCCGAACGATTCTTTTATTCTAATAATCTTTTATTACGAATAAAGCAGCTTTTGTGCGGGTTTATTTTCCTATCCTCTAGTGTATATTCATTGTTAATTCTTATCAACGTAAATCTCAACTATATGAAAGTAATTATAATCACCAGTACTATAAATATGCTTTCAATCGTTCTGTGGTTTGTAGTGTATAAGCGAAAACTGCAAATTCGTGAAATTGTAAGCAAAACATATTACCTTAATTCAAGCTTATTCACTTCACCTTTGAATGATTCTTACAAAATAAACATTCTTTTAGCAGTTTTGCTTATGCCACTGCTAATTTACAGTTCATTAACAGCTGTATTTTTTGCTTATTATGACATTTCAAGCATTTGGACGTTTGATTTCAAGATTGAATCACTATTTCTTTCTTGTTTGAGTAACTTTTGTTTAAGTTTTCTTTATTTTTACCAATTTTTGCTTTTCCCTGTTCGATAAATTTTATGATATGCGTATTATACAACAATGGTGGCAAGTTTTTGCGACAGTTTGAAGAAAAATTGAAAACTGTGAATGATGAAGACGAAATATTTCAGCTAATCTCGAAGTACTGTAATATTCGGAAAGTACTAGAAGATATAAATGAAGTACTATCAGTACCTGCATTTTTGTGTTCCGTGATCGTCTTCATACACATGAGGGCTTTTCTTGGATGGATGATATTAAGTCAGTTCGTGGACAACGCTGCACTCTTTTATTCAGAAGTGACTTACAATGGATTCATGTGCCTTATACTTTCAATTTCATTACCTTTTGCAGCATCTGACATACCATGAATAAGTAATAATATTAAAATTACATTCGGAAAAATGTACGATACTTATTTGTTCGCATCTAAAATGAGTGATGAAAAATTGGAAACTCTGCATTCGTGTGCAAAAAAGGAATGTTTTACAATGTCTGGATGGCACTTCATACACTATGACAGATCTTATTTGCTACAACTTTATGGTGAGTTATTTTCATATGGTTTGTTGTTTTTAAATATTAAAACGAATGGAATTATATAAATGGAAGTTTTTATATTTTAAGAGATCTTTTAGACAAAAGTATTTTGAATTTTCATCGAATTGATTTAAGTTTAGCATCTTCATAGCATTGATATTTTGCCAAACTCCTTTTATGGCATTCTGCAAAACACTTTTACTATTTGCCAGCCTAAAATGCTTAATATTAGGTAAAATTATTTATAGAGAGCTTGGAGAGTATTAATAGAGCGATTTTGCATAGCATTTGTTTTAGGTTAACCATGCAACTAACCTTATTTTCTACAACTTAGCAATACCGTGTGGCTGAAGGCATTGAATAGTATTTCATTTAATTTTCGCCCATGTGCTGTGAAGTTCAAATAGCTTTAACGTTAGAGTTAAGAGAAACGTAACATTTTGCAAGATCTCTCTAATCTCTGATTAATAACTGATAGCAAAAACGACTTTATGGACTTTGCATGTTTGCATCGTCTGGTATTAAAGAAAGTATATAGCTGTAACTTGTGCATAAGTTCTTTGTAGCAATCATAAATCATTGACCACAATATATTTTTGATTGTAAGCTACACAATATTTATCACGAACTAGGTAAAGATAAAATGTAAAAAACTCTTTATCGTGTATTTCATAACCATATTTCAAGTAAAGATGTGTAACAAATTATTTATTGCTCTGTAAAAATTTTAAAGTTACTGATTTTTAAAAATGCGAGTGTAATATTTGCAAGACTGAAAATCTTTAATAACTGATGGAAGAAAAACCTTTTTGTGCTTGACCCTGCTGTATTAACTCATATGCATAAATGTCTGTATCTTACATCTATGTCTCATTGAATTTCGTGTATCAAGCAGAATTTTTTAAATAACAAAACTCTACATTTTATATAAAATCCATAAATTATGAACAATTGTATAAAAGACATAATCATTTTAGGTAGATGTACAGAGTGCAAAATCAAAACGGACCACCGTTAATAACCGTTGATCTAATGATCGGATCTTCTCATTCTGGGACTCAATCTCAAGAAGGTAATCACAAATATGTTAATTAATAAGTGCAGACGATACTCTAAATTACGAAATCAGACACAAAAGCGAACTTCCTCTGAACAAATGTACGATTTTTTTTAAATCGTTTTGTACTTTTCACCTCCAAAATAAAGGGGGTAGCCGCAATCTATAAGATATGGTCGCCATAGTTTGGACAGGAGAGCTATTCGAAGTTTGTCAACATTAATTTTACTTTTTATGTATTTTGCCATATCTCGAGACCTTTTTGAGTAAATTGAAAATTCTTTGCTCACAGTTATTAAACTCGTTTATCTAAAATTGATTTTATGCAAAACGTAAATGTTAGGAAATATTTATTTTCATTTTTTATAATTTTCTTAGGTAATAGTCGAAAGCATTTTGAATTGTAAGGTATACAATTTTATTCATCATTTTAAAGTTTGTAATTTTACATGGATAATTCAAAATGTCTGTGAAATTGGTTGAATAGTTCCTGAGAAATCGGATTTTAAATATCTAACTTTTTCGAAATTCAATTTCTCAGGAACGTTTCAACTAATTTTGCTCAAATCTTTTATTTTTCCTTGTAAAATTGTGTTTTTTAAAATTCTGCAAAAATATTTTATAAATTACAATTCAAAATTTTTACAAAAATTATTAAATAAAATAATAAATATCTACGAAAAGTTATTCTTTACACGGAATTATCTTTGGATAAATGAGTTTTATAATTTTGTGAAAAAAATTTTCAATTAGCTCTCAAAGTTCAAGAGATTTAGCGAAAAATGCAAAAAGCAAAATTAACATAAAGGGCTTCAAACTTAGAGGAGTTCTCCTGACTAAACTATTGCCACCATATCTCCCAGATTGCGGCTACCCTCGATATTTCGGGAGTCAGAGCTCTGAATCCGTTGAAAAAAAGTATGTTTATTCAGGGAAAGTATGCTTTTGAGTCTGATTTCGTATTTTAAAATATCGTCTGAACTTACTAATTGCCATATTTGAAGTCACCCCCTCGTGTCGTTAAGATTGAGTCCTTGAACGTAAGACCCGATCATTAAATCAAAAGTTAATCAGTGCGGTCCGGGTTTCTTTTTTTTTTTTTTGCGCGCGCGCTGTACATGTGGAACAATTGAATGTTTCAGAAACATATATGTATGGAACATTGACAATGTTTAACGAAAACCTCCGTGAGAGACTAAATCTGGTAAATAAATGAAAGACATGTACTAATTGTGAAAAAATCACTTTCATTAAAAAATACAGTGGTTTAACGCTGAACTAAGTACTATAATATTCTTCGATTCTTAATTTTGAAAAGAAGTCTAAAGCAGTTTGAAACATTGACATTTGTTGTTCCTGTAAAGAATAAAGAGAATAGTTTTCAATGAATAGAAACAAAATTGTATTTTATTAATAATCAGAAACAACACTGCAAGGTGAAATGTGATATATTTCACGAACAACACTTCTATTTCATTTTCATTTCATAACCGTTGTTGAACAGCCGTCCCAATTTAGGGTTTACGACTAATGTTCAACTCCATGGCCTTGTAATTTTGAACCTAATCCAGAAGACAAGGGAACCCCTGAATCAGGTATTGGGAGAAGTTTGCCTTCGTGGACGACATTTTGTTGGAACTAACCCGTATTTGTGTTACATGGAGAGAAAAGCCACGAAGACCACCCACGGTTAGCTTGACGTCATGGGGAACCTAACCTACTTATACATGGCTTATTTGTATGAGCAAAACAAATAAAATAATTTAATATTACTCGAAATTAAAAGTATACACTTCAGAGCAACAAAAACAATTTTTAATAACAATATCCTCATTAGCAGGGCTGGTATGATATATGCATTTCTTTTCATTTTTTCCTTTATGAGGCATTTTTCATACTTTTATTGGTCATATACATTAACTTTTTTAGATTTTTTTTATCATTTATGGTAATTTTTTTTTTATCAATCAATTTTGATATTTTTTATTCTAAAACCATTTTCACTCTAGCATTAATTTTTTTCTCGACTGTGAACTTATTATTAAATCTTATATTTTAAATATGCACCAATAACAAAATTTGCTTTTGGACAAAATACGTTTTTCGATTTAAAGAAGAGTATCAAAAAATATTTGATTTTCCAATGTAATTATGAAGTTTTTGTAGCTTGTAATTAAATATTAACAAATTCTTATCAATCTTTATCAGGTATTTATATACATTATATTTTATTCATAAAATCCATATTTAAGTATTTCATTCATTTTATTAAATTTATAAATTCAGGTAACGAATTGTAGTTTAAAAAAAAAAAAAAAAAGAAAAANAAAAAAAAGAACTATGCAACATGGCGTCGTCGAAAATTTGGAGTTCATTATTTTTCGGCAATTTTTAACGGTTTTTATGGACTATTTCTGAGGGGTGTTTTTCAACAGTTTTTCGATTATCTACATCCCATATCTGCCCATCGCTAACATTTTAACATTTTATATTGATACACAAATGTTAATGACTAGTGATTTGTACTACCACTATGATATAAGTAAAAATGGCTCCTACGGATGTTAGAGCAAAACTACCGTCTAATGAGAATACACCCCAGCCCGTTACAAGCACTTGATTAGGATAGTCCTCAGAAAGCAACAAAAGCGTTCGAAAAGTTCCATAGTCCACAGAATCGTTCTTCTTCGATGATAGTAGTTGAAATACACTTCTTTGAATTCGCAGAGAAGATAAATAGACTTGGAAAGTCTTCATACTTAAAAATATATATCCAGAGACACTAGACACAAGTAAACCTGCAAGTGAGGCGTATAATAGAAAACTATTAATTACAACTTCTGATTTCAATATTGATGTTACTATTCCTCCGGCAACCTGAAATAGAAATATAGTTTATGAGGATAATAAAAGGATGGCAACAAATTGATCAATGCAAATTGTCTGAAATATTACACATTGTTTAGGTTGGAAATTTCTGGTCGGAGTTTACTTAACTGATTTAAATTATTAAAAAAAATATATCTTGATCCATGGATAAACTCATGTGAACTGTTCGCATTCGTTCCGAACTCAAAGTGCTCAATCGTTTTCCTTAAGCTTAAATTACAAAAAAAAATTATATGGAATAAAAAAATTTATTAAAATTTAACCGAATGTTCATATGATGTGGATATAAGGTGACCATACGCTTTCAAATCTCGAGAACAATCCTCGAATTTATTTATTTGTTCTCAAAATCTTTCACACTTTTTGAGGACAGAAAATGTTTTCAAATTTCAGCATGGGCTGTCAAATGTCCTTGAATTTCTCCAAGGACATATAATCTTCTTTATAAACAGTGAAATTTCAAAAAAATCAGGAATGTGCATGTTTTTTAAACAATATAGTTTTGTCTTACGGATAATACAAATGATAAACAAAAAAGCACAATGCTGAAACTGACAGATAAAAATTCCCCATTCGTCTTAAAATAATTTCAGAAAAAAAAATTTAATTATCCTGTACTCATCCTTTTACATGCGTTCAAATGCAGAATAATGATACTTCAAAACAGCTTAGTTATGAAATTAAGTTTGATTAGGATGGTTCCTACACCTGAAATTAGTTATCAATTTAAAAACCAAAATCTTTGTTTCACATATAAAGAAATATTTTCTATTCTCCGCTGATTTGTTCTCAAATAATGGTTTATAAATTTGGTTACCTTACGTAGATATTGCAATATTTAAATTTACATCAATCGCTAATTTTAAACAGAATACCTGTATTCGGAAATTAGAAAGTTACAAGATATGAGTAATATTCTGCTCGGAATGATTAGAATCAGAAGTTACCGAAAGTAAACCAAAAAAGTTACATCATAGATTCAGCGTGAAAATATCGACAAAGCATAGTTATTTCACGGAGCCTCAAAATCATAGGTCCATATTCTTTCTTCTTGGTTTAAAAGATTAATCTTAACTATTTGAAACATCTATTAAACTCAAAAATAAACAACCATCATACATTTAGAGCAGGGTTTCTTCATGGTTCATGGACCCTTAAAGGGTCCATAAGTTATATTTTGGTGGTCCGCTGACTACGCCTAATTTTTAAAATATTTGGAAGCCTACCCATTGCTTGTAAAGCGAGCTATGGCAGCTATAATTCCATTTGCTACAGTGAATCTTTGTGAAGTGGAATTTTCCATACTTGTGACAATAAAATCAAAACATCGAAATTGATTGAATGTTGAACATGATATGCGCGTTGCTTTGTCGAATACCATCCCCCAATCCAATTTATTAATTATGGAAAAGCAGCATCAACCTTCGCATTAAAAATTTAAATTTTAAAAATTTTGTATACTATTAAAATAATAAAATTAAATGTTTTCTAATAATTGATGCTTTTTGCAATAATTTTTTTCACAGGGGGTGGTCCGTGACTCCTTAAAAAATTTTAAAAGGGGTCCATTATACCAAAAAGGTTAAAAAACACTGATTTAGAGGGAATATATTTCGGAGAACCATGTTTTTTTGTCTTTTGAAAATTATGTTAACTATATATGGCATTTTCACGAAGTTATTAATGCTATTATGCAAAAAGTTTTGATGAAAAGTTTCTTTCTTGCTAAAAAGTTATTTTTAGAAGAAAATTTATAAAACAACCAAAAAATTAAGTTACATTTTTATATTTAAAATCATCATCAGTAGCTTTGGTATTGTTGGCAGGTTCTTTGGTTGATAAGGAAAGGAAACAAAACATATTTCGATGCAGTTAACATGATTTTGATGCGGAATAAGAAATCGAGATTTGATGAAAACGTCGTGAAACATGATTACCAGAATCCTTTTTGGACAATTTTGAAGCTACTTATAGTAACTACGTTAAACACAGGTACTAAATTACACAATGTTTTCAACTGAAGTCGGGAACAAACATTGCGCTTAAAGTTTTGCTGAACATAGGACAAATATTGTTTTCTAATGGTAATTAAAAATTTTATATCTCAAATTACAGTACTAAAATACGTGCGCATCTCTAACCTCTATCCTACCATTTTTTTTTTCAATATATATATATATATATATTAACAAGTTAGTGTTTTCCAGTTTTTATTTTTTTCAACAAGAGCAGGAAAAAGGTTAGCCTGGAAAAAGCTTCTTGAGAAGGACAAGGCTCACCCTGGGCTGTTGAGCCATTGATGATTTATTAAAAAGCATAAAATTGATTCATTACAAAATAAATTTGGTAATGTTGTGATTATAATAGTGAAATTATAATGATCAAAATTTTACCAGATTTCCCTTCTTCAGAAAATAGTATAACTAATTATATTCTTTTATAAAAAAATGAATACTGTTAATTAAAAAATTAATACAAAAACATAACTGGAATTAAACCCTTGATAACAAATTCAGTCCCTCTGAAATTTTAAAACCAGTATAGAATAAAGCTATTCTAGCATTTAAAGAAAGATTATCTAAAAATTTAAAATGCATTCAATGTGAACTGAAGTGAAACAAAAAAAAATTAAATTAACCATTGAAAAAGTTTACAAAAGGAGGGAAAAAAAAGATTATCAGAAAACAAAATTATATTTAATATTATCTAAATATTTTATTTAAACTTCTAAAGAAAACACAAAATACATTAATGATTGTAATTGTCTGCTAAGAAAATGATAAAAGAATTTACAGAGTTTGATAAAAAATGTGATGATACAGTTATTTAATCAATACTTTTTATATGTAAGTGCCAAGCGATTAGTGGCCACCGTTAATTTCAGAAATTGAGTAAAATTCCGTTTAAATACAATAAATATCAGTGGTCAGAAAAACTACATTTTCTTTGTAGTTAACTGCAACTACTTTATTACAATCGTAGTTAACTACAAATACTTTTTTTGTAATGTAGTGACTACAAACTACTTTCGAAATGTAGTCACTACTTTTAGAAGTCAAACTTAACAGGAGAAATTAATTTTCACCAATATTCAAAATGATTTTAAATAAATTGATTAATTGGCTAACAAATGATTTAATTGGCTTCGTCAAATATGAGGAGATAGTAAGACATTTCAATTTATGTTTACATGAAATAGATTTTCTAAAGTATTTTTTTATGAACTTGTTCCTTTAACCTTCAAACTCTATGCTTCTCCCGACAGTGATTTAAGAAATCCTATGAAATAATCAAATATTTGTGATCCAAATTAANATAAATACGTTAAAAATGTTGAAGAGTTTTAAGAATTTGCATATTTTAGATTCATTTTTATAGCGAGGACACAAGTTGATGTTAAGAAAACGAAATATTGTTTTCAGTATTCGAAAACTTTGATCTGAAATTATTGTATCTGAAAGAGAAACGCTGTTCTTGAATGAATCCTGTTTAAATTCAGTCTTTTGTTGACTAAAATCAGTTGTTGCACTCATTTTTAGTTTTAGATAATCCTGTCACTTGACAGAAATTTCATGAAAAAATAAATTTAATATGTCGATGAGTGCTTGTTTCTAAACAGAAAGTACTTATCTTAGTATAAGAATCTTTATTTCTTTTTAACTCCTGTAAACTGAAAATATTTGTTACTGTTAGAGAAACTTTTTCTTAATAACTCTTGTACAAGAAAAATTTTTTTGTATGAACAACTTTGTTTATAGTGTAAGCGGAAAATATTTGTTTCTATATGAAAAACATTGTTCCGCAATAATTCCTGTGAACAGGATATATTTGTTTCTGTATGAAGGAACCCGATGCCTGAGGCTCAATAGCTGATGTAAGAGAAAAAGATTTGCTTCGATATGCGATGAGATCGTTTTTCCTCAAAAACTCTTGTATACAGAAAAGTTTTGCTCCTGTATGGGGAGAGTTCTTTTTTCTCTAACTCTTGCAGAGAGCATAAAGAGCTTTGTTTCCCCATAATTCGTCCAAGTAAAAAAAATATTTGTTTTTATATTTTAGGTAGAAACGTTGTTCCTCAATAACTCTTGCAAGCAAAATGTATAAATAGCGTTGTTTCTCATTAACTCCGTGGAAACACAATTTTTTGCTTCAGTATAAGGAATTTTATTTCTCTCTCACTCCAACGTTGCTTTATTTTGATTAAATCAGTCGTTGAACGAATAGATTTAAAATTTTAATCAATCGATTATTTATGAAATAGCTATTTATTAAATAAGTAAACGCATTTATAAAACAGTACGCCCCTTTAAAAGCGCACCTTTTTAAGCAAATAATTAGCAACATACAAATAGAAAGATTTCTTGTGTGCTAGGCAAAAACATTAAAGGAAAGTTATTTGATTCGGTGTGGATAAGTTATATTGGCAATCATAATAAATTGATTGTTACTTTTCATGCCATAATAATTATGTAATTGCTAAATCCCCAGGCACTCTAGACAACAAAAAAAATAATGAGGAAAAAGGCATTTATCGAACAGAAGAAATGTAATTTATTTAATTTCATGGTGATTTACTTTCATTTATTGGATTGTGGTTAATTTCGGGACCTAAACAGTAGTTCCATGCATCAACTCTTTCTCACGTGATAAACACTTGAGATATCAAACAACAAACACAAAAACCAATTAGTTTTTTATAACACGTAAATAAATTATCTATATTCTGCTAAAAACCAAAATTTTAAAAAAAATTAAGCCTCCACGTTATTTGCTTTGTTTTTTTAAAAGTTGTTGGTTTTCAAATTTTTGTTAAGTTAAGAAATCTATAACACAAACAAGAGTAACAAGAGACAATTATTAATTGAACTTATTACAAATAAACTCAGAGTATTTTCTTTAATTATTTTCTCCAAGCGTTGATAATCCTGATAATCTACAGTAAAACTATTAAAAAAGCTAAAAATGAAAAGAATATGTAAAACATTCATGCAAAAATTTAGGAAGTTGTTGAAGGAAAGTATCTTTTCAAATATAAGAAAGAATATGTCATGAGAAATTAAGAACATTCTTTACAATAATTCCATTAAATTCTAAGTTCACAAAAGGGAAAATCAACATTATTGTGCCAAAGCTGGAAATCTCTCTAATGGGAACATATTTTCCTGATTGCGGAATTTTCTAAAAATAAACCTTAAGCGACACCCAGTTTACCGTATATGTTTTACGCAATTTTTATTTCATTTCTTTTATAATTACATGCATTGATCATCTTTTTTCTTTATTTTTTTAATTCAAAGATTTCAATATAAGCTGTTGCCACTCTTACGAAAAAAGTATATCCTTTATTAAAACATGTTAGTGGCTATTGTAGCTGAGAAAATTAATTGATTATTGAACGCTCATTCTTTTATTATTAAAGCATAGCCAAAATAAAACCTGAAATTGATTTTTATTTTCAATAAATTGCCATTTTCTTGAAAAAGGCTATTAATTTTATTATATGGAAGAACTAATGTATTTCATCGCATTTCTTATTAATGAAAATATTCTCTTTTTCAATTTTTAAACAATATTTCTTAACCAAATTTTATTTGTAATTATTTATGATATCCCATTATATTTAGAAAGATGTGCTTACGCTCAATGCACGAGACATGTAGTCGTAGTGATTACTCTTGCAACCGTGGTGATTTGAAATCGTTTTCCTAAATTGTAGTTCATTATTGAAGTTTTTCTTTATGTTTTGCTCAAGTTCAGAAGACTGTAAAGAAAAATCATTACTTTATTCCAAAATACACATTTAGAATGAAGTGTTTTTGTTCCAAGCCAAAGAAAGATAGTCGTACTGATTTAGAAATCGCTTTCTGGAATTACGGCTTGTTGTGGAAAGTTTTTTTATGTTTCGGCATAAATTTCAAAAACGGCAAAAAGGCATTTTTCGATTCCAAAAGGCGTATTCTGAGATTTAAACAACTAATATATTTCTCTACTTTTATTTTATCTAACGCATATAGCATTTCCCTTTTAAGTGCTTCAATGAATCAAAGCTCGGAGCATATTGTTAAAGCTAATGTAAGTACAATTGTAAGAAATATACTTTCCATGACACTGTGGATAGTGTTGTATCGGAAAAAGGTACAAATATGTAATATTGTAATCAAAATATTCACTTTAAATTTAAATCTGTTTAACACTTCATTAACCATCTCTCAAACAATAAATATTCTTTTATTATTATTCAATTTGCCTCTTCCTGTTCATTGTTTAATGCTGCGTTTAGTATATAGCGGTGATTTTGAAGATGCTTGGATTTTTGGCTTAAAATTAGAATCTGAGTCTCTGCTGCGCTTAGCAACCTCTTTAAGTAGTTTTGTTTTTTATTATTCATTACTATATTTCCCGTCCCTGGTCACTTTTATGCTGTGTGTAATATACTACAATTGCAGCGAGTTATTACTGCGTTACAAACGAAACTTAAAACATTTTAGAAGAGAATTTCTTCCAATTAATGTAATCGAAATGTATGCAAACATCCTAGAAATTGTAGACGAAGTTAATAAAGTTCTGTCTTTGCCAGCATTTATTTGCTCTGGAATATTTTTCTTGCATCTGTTGACGACTCTTGCATGGGTTTTGCTGACCGATTCCAATGCATTTAATCAATTTCTCCTCACGGAATTGATATTTACTGGAACTGTTAGTACAATTTTGGCCATTTCTTTACCGATAGTTTGTTCTAAAATTACTCACCTTAACAAAGGAATTACGAATATTTTTGAAAAGGCGTATAATTATACCCTGCTTGATTTTAGAATGAAAGATCGACGAAGAGATATACTCCATTCATATATGAAAAAGGGATGCTTGACAATAACCGGGTGTCATATGTTGAGTTATAATAAAGCTCATATATTGCACCTTTTTGGCGCACTGTTTACATACGGACTATTATTTATTAACTTTAAAAGAGTTGGAACTGTTTAATAGTGCTATTTTCTCAATTTATCAAAAATTTTCCTATTATGAACACCTATATCAAAGCAGAATTTAATAATAAACTAGCACAATTTTACTTAATTAAAAACGAAGCACCCAAAAATTAAATTAACAATCTCTCTTATACACCAAAATAGGTAAAAGTGCTTTTGGCTCCAAATACAAGTTGGATTTATATAAGAAAAGGTACTGCTCTCTGATTTGGTGCTAAAATAGCAACCAAAATACTTTTAAACTAAACTGATTATAAGAAAACAATATTCAGAAACGATGACATTCTTTATTGTGAAAAAGTTTAAGAGCTAAAACCATGTGGTAAGAAAAAATGGAAATTGTTTTAAAATGGAAAATGTTCCTTAACTTCAAAAATTATAAAGTTCCAAAACGTTGACACGTTTCGAGCACTCAAAACAAAGGTGCTCAACACTTACAGTTGTGAAGGGAGAAAAACAAAGTAGGCTTGCAAAGAAAATGATGACTTGACAGTAAAAGAACTCAAAATAAATATTAAAAAGTAAAACAATAAAAAGTGAATGAATTGCTTCATGTTATTTCTCATTGTAAATAATGAATTACTTCTACTATTTTAAGAACAGGAAATATTGATAATGAGGTATATCACTGATAGGAAGTCACTGAAAACCTCTAAATTAAAAACTCCTTTATTTTTTAACAATTAACTTTTGACTATTTATGCATAAATCATAATCAAATATAATAATCGTTATAATCAGACATAATCATCGTTTAAATCACAATGAATTATGAACATACGATTAAGTTGACAGAAAAGAATCTTATACTCATGAACTTCTTTCCATATCTCAAAACATTTTCACTTCAAAAGAATTCTATTTTGGGAACAAGTTTATAATTTACTTTGATGCAGAACGTACAAGTAGTTTAATTTCGTTACAATGAGTTAAATACATAACCGATTTAAATAATGCTTTCACATTGTGTGTTTCATAACGACCACTCTTAATTTATATTTCATATCGACCACTCAAAAATGAAATCAAAAATGCATACGTATTAGATGCGCAAATTGATACGAATTAGAATTGACAAAGAACTGAAAAAATAAAAGCATACTCTATTGTCTTAGAAAACAGAGGATAGTTTTAAGGAGATATTTAGAAACCAAGTTCCATCAGAAAATCGAACTAGTTCTGATGTTTTTCGTCCTGCGTTTCTCACCAGTGATTCGCCAAATTTTGATAGCACTTTTGTTTTTCCTTTTTAAGTATTAGTTTATGACTAAAACGAATACTTCTTAAACTGCAGTTCCTTTTTATGTTTTCTGAAAATAAACGTTAAGTGTCATCCAGTATACGTTTATGTTTTACCCAATCATTTCCTTTATAATTACAACTCATTTAATTTGTATCGATCATCTTTTTTCTTTTTTTTGTAACTCAAATATTTCAATATAAGCTGTTACTTTCTTAGAAAAAATGTATATCCTGTATTAAAACATCTGAGGCGAGTATTGCAGCTGGAAAAATTGATTTTTGAACTCTCATTCTTTTATTCTTAAAGCAACACTGAAATAAAACAAGACATTTATTTTTATTTTAATTAAATTGCCATTTCCTTAAGAAAGGTTAATAAATTTTATTATATGTAAGAACTGATAGATTTCATTTCCATTATTATCAATAAAACTTTGTTTTTTCATTTTTTAATCAAATATTTTTCTATTATATTTCGTTATTAACTATTTTTGACATCCCATTATAATTAAAATGAAGTAATGACGTTCAGAGCATTAAAAAAACGCAGTCGTAGTGATTTAAAATCGTTTTCTTGAAATAGAGTTTATTATAGAAAGTTTTCTTTTATGTTTCGCCTAGGTTTAAAAATCAGTAAAAAAATCTGTATTTTATTCCAAAATGCACATTTTTTGCTACTTGCATATACTGATAATAACATTCTAATATAGCTAGAATGAAGTGCTTTTGTTCAGACCGAACGGAATGTTGTCATACTGATTTAGAAATCGCTTTTCAGAATTGTGGCTTTTTGTGGAAAGTTTTTTTATGTTATGGCATAAATTTTGAAAGCGGTAAAGAAATATTTTTCGATTCCAAAAGGCGCATTCTGAGATTTAAACAACTGATATATTTCTCTACTTATATTTTATCCAATGCTTATACCGTTTTGATTTTAATTGTTGCAATGAATCAAAGCCCTGAGCATATTGTTCAAGCTAATATAAGCGCAATTGCAACAAATATACTTTCCGTGATATTATGGATAGTGTTGTATCGGAAAGAGGTACAAATATTTAATATTGTAACCAAAATATTCATTTTAAATTTTAATCTGTTTGACACTTCATTAACTAACTCTCAAACAATTAACATTCTCTTAATATTCTTCAGTTTGCTCCTTCCTCTTTATTGTTTAGTGCTGTCTTTAGTATACAACGATGATTTTGCCGATGCTTGGACTTTTGGCTTAAAATTTGATTCTGAGTTCCTGCATCGTTTAGCAACCTCTTTAAGTAGTTTGGTTTATTATTGCTCAATGCTATATTTCCCGTCTCTGGTCACTTTCATGCTGTGTGTACTGTACTACAATTGCAGCCAGGTATTGCTGCGCTACAAAAGAAAATTAAAAGGTTTTAGACGAGAATTACTTCCAATTAATGTAATCAAAAGGTAAAGAAACATTTTAGAGATTGTGGACGAAGTTAATAAAGTTCTGTCTTTGCCATCATTTATTTGCTCTGGAATATTTTTCTTCCATCTGTTCACGACTCTCGCATGTATTTTGCTCACAGATTCCAATGCTTTTAATCAATCTTTTACCGCAGAAATGATATTTTCGGGATCTGTGTGTACAACTTTATCCAATTTCTTACCGATAGTTTGTTCTAAAATTACTCACCTAAATAAAAGAATAACGAATACTTTCGAAAAGGCTTATGATAACACTCTGCTTGATATGAGAATGGAAGATCGGCGAAGAGATATACTCCATTCATATATGAAAAGAAAATGTTTAACAATAACAGGGTGTCACATGTTTAACTATAATGAAGCTTATATATTGCACCTTTTTGGCGCACTGTTTACATGCGAACTATTGTTTTTTAACTTTAAAAGAGTAGGAACTCTTTAATGGTGTTATTTCTCAAATTAGCAAAATTTTCCTATTATGAACACACTATCACTGTAGAATTAAATAATGAACTAGCATAATTTTACTTAAATAAAAACGAAGTATCTTCTTATATTTAAATTAGCAGACTCTATTATGCCCTAAAATAGGAAAAGGAGGATTTAGCTCCAAATATTAGTTGGATTTATATAAGAAGTGGTACTGTTCTCCGATTTGGTGCCTAAATTACAACCGAAATAACTTTAAATTAAGCACATCATAAGAAAAAATATACAGTAACGATGTCATTCTTTGAAGTGAAAACTTTAAAGAACTAAAGCCATGGGGAAAGGATTTCATACTTGCTTGAAAATGAAAAATGTTCCTTAACTTTAAAAATTAAAAAAGTGCAAAAGGTTGACAAGATTCGAGCAATTACAACACTTACCAGATGTGAAGGAAGTAATCAAGGCTGGCTTGAAAAAAGAAAATTACAAACCTGCCATCAAAGTAGTTCGAAATGTAGGTTAAAAAAAGCAAAACAAATCGCGGTAGACGTGAAAAAACACGGTAGCCGAAAAGAGTGAATCGGGGCAGAATGCATTTCCGAAAGAAAAGGACAAATGACGTATCTTTGACTAGGAAATCAGCATCCATATGAATGAAGTGATGTGGTGGAAAGAATTTTGGCGTTATCGAATTAAAATTTATGTTCAAGGTTCCAACCATGCGCTGTTATAGATTATTAATATAGTTCTTGATGACGGACAATACCTGTCATGTTTCTTTAATATAAATTTTAAAACATCCGTTCTTCTTTTTATGAATTAAAAAAACGTAAGAAAATTTTGTTCTTTATTCGAAGGGGTTCTTTATTTAAACAAATATTTCAGTTTTCGTAAATTTTTCTTCGTCTTTTGAATGAAAATAATCGTGTTGAAATAGTTTTTTCTTTCATTTTCGATGAACGCAAATAGTTTTGAAATTGAACTCTCATTCTCTATTATTGAATCACAATCAAACCTAAAATTGATTTTTATTTTAACTAAATTCTCATTTCTTTAAAAAAGGCTAATAAATTTTATTACACCTAAGAACTGATCTATATCATCTCCCTTATTTTCAATGAAAATAAAGGTATGTTTCTTTTTCAATTTTGAAGTAATATTTTTCGATTGGATTTCGTTATCAACTCTCATATATATCCCATTATAAATAAAATAAAGTGCTGATGTTCAAAGCATAAGAAACACAGTCGTAGTGACTCAAAATCGTTTTCCCGAATTATAGTTTATTATAGAAGGTTTTCTTTTATGTTTCGCCTAGGTCTAAAAAGAAGTAAAAATCTTTATTTCATTCTAAAATGCACATTTTTCGATTTAAGCTGCTTGCATATGCTGATAATAATATTCTAATATAGTTAATATGAACTCGTTTCGTTCAGAACGAACGAGACGTTGTCGTACTGATTTAGAAATCGCCTTTCAGAATTATGGCTTTTTGTGGAAAGTTTTTTTATGTTTTGGCATAAATTTTAAAAATGGTAAAAAGACATTTTTCGATTCCAAAAGGCGTATTCTGAGATTTAAACAAATGATATGTTTCTTTACTTATATTTTATCCAATGCATATGCCGTTTTCCTTTTAAGTGCTGCAATGAATCAAAGCTCGGAGCATATTGCTAAAGCTAATGTAAGTACAATTGTAACAAATATACTTTCCATAACACTATGGATAGTGTTGTATCGGAAAAAGGTAAAAATATGTAATATTGTGATCAAAATATCCATTTTAAATTCAAATCTGTTTAACACTTCATTAACCAACTCTCAAACAATAAACATTCTTTTATTATTATTCAATGTGCCTCTTCCTGTTTATTGTTTAATGCTATGTTTAGTATTTAACGGTGATTTTGAAGATGTTTGGACTTTTGGCTTAAAATTTGAATCTCAGTTTCTGCTTCGTTTGACAGCCTCTTTAAGTAGTTTTGTTTTTTATTACTCATTACTATATTTCCCGACCCTGGTCACTTTTATGCTGTGTGTAATATATTACAATTGCAGCGAGTTATTGCTGAGCTATATAAGAAAATTAAAAGGCTTTAGAAGAAAATTACTTCCAATTAATGTGATCAAAATGTATGCAAACATCCTAGAAATTGTGGGGGAAGTTAATAAAGTTCTGTCTTTGCCATCGTTTATTTGCTCTGTAATATTTTTCTTGCATCTGTTCACGACTCTTGCATGGGCTTTGCTCACTACTTCCAATGCATTTAATCAATTCACAGCAGAAATGATATATACTGGAACTGTTAGTATTATTTTAGCCATTTCTTTACCGATAGTTTGTTCTAAAATTACTCACCTTCACAAAAGAATTACTCATATTTTTGAAAAGGCTTATGATTACACTCTTCTTGATATGAAAATTGAAGATCGAAGAAGAGATATACTCCATTCATATATGAAAAAGGAATGTTTAACAATAACCGGGTGTCACATGTTAAGTTATAATAAAGCTCATGTATTGCACCTTTTTGGCGCTCTGTTTACATACGGACTATTATTTATTAACTTTAAAAGAGTTGGAACTTTTTAACAGTGCTATTTCCTCAAATTAGCAAATATTTTCCGATTATCAACACTTATATCTCGGCAAAATTTAATAATGAACCAGCATAATTTTACTTGATTATAAATGATTGATTTACTTGACTTGATTTACTTGATTATAACCTTAAAATTATATTAACGAACTCTCTTGTACCCCAAAAGAGGAAAAAGTGGTTTTGGCTCCAAATATAAGTCGGATTTACATGAGAAAAGGTACTGCTTACTGATTTGGCTCTCAAATTACAACAAAAAAAACTTTTAAACGATACACATCATAAGAAAACAATATTCAGAAACGATGACATTCTTTAATGGGAAAACGTTTAAGAGCTAAAAACCATCCGGAAAGAGAAAATGGAAATTGCTTAAAAATGGAAAATATTCCTTATGAAGTTTCAAAAGGTTGACATGTTTTGAGCACTCAGAACAAAGGTGCTCAACACTTACCAGTTGTGAAGGCAAAAAACAAAGCAGGCTTGAAAAGAGAAAATACTGACTTACCAACAAAAGAATTCGAAATAAATATTAGAAAACAAAACAATAAAAAGTAAAGGAATTGCTCCATGTTGCTTCTCAATGTAAATAATAAATTACTTCTACTATTTTAAGAGCAGGAAATATTGATAATGAGGTATATCTCCGATAGTAAGTCATTGAAAACCTCTAAATTGGAGACTCGTTTAATATAAATAATTGACTTTTGACTATTTACGCATAAATCATAATCAGTTATATAATCATCGTTCTAATCAATCATAATCATCGTCTTAAGCATAATGAATTATCAACATAGGATTAAGTTAACAGAAAGGAATTTTAGACTCGTGAAATTCTTTCCATATCTCAAAACATTTTGACTTCAAAAAGATTTTGTTTTGGGAACAAGTTTATAATTGACTTTGATGCAGTACGTACAAGTAGTTAAATTTCATTACAATGAGTTAAATATATAACTGATTTATATAATGCTTGCATATTGGGTGTTTCACAACGACCACTCTTCATTCATACTTTTTTTTTAATTCTTTGCGAAAATGAAATCAAAAATGTATTCATATTAGATGCACAAATTGATACGAATTAGAATCGACAAAGAACTAAAAAAAGTAAAAGCCTGTTCGATTGTCTTAGAAAGCAGAGAATAGTTTTAAAGCGATAATTAAAAACCAAGATCCATCAGAAACGAACTGTATTGGATTTTGTTGAGAGTAAATTTGACTGAATATAACGTAGAACAAACTGAAAACTTAACTTTATTTACATCAAAAAAATATAAAAGCAAGAAAAGGTTGCCAGAACAGGAAACTCAAAACTATCTAACTAATCTCGAACTCAACAAACTGGTTTAGATGATTTCGTCCAGCCTTTCTCAATTGTGATTCGTTAGATTTTGTTTTTCCTATTTAAGTATTGCATTTCTGTTTTTCTTATTGATGTATTAGCTTGTGACTAAAACGAATACATTTTAGATTTCAGTTTTTTCAAGTTTTCTAAATATAAACATTAAGAGACACCCAGTAAACGTACATGTTTTACGCAATTTTTATTTCATTTCTTTTATAATTACAACTCATTTAATTTGATGTGCTATCTGTCTTCTTTTCTTAACTCAAATATTTAAATATAAGCTCTTTCTTTTTATGAAAAAATGAATATCCTTTATTAAAACATCTGAATCGGCTATTGTAGCTGAGAAAATAGATTATTGAACTCTCATTCTTTTATTATTAAAGCAACTCCTTACAAAGAAAAAATTCCTTGAAACAGAGTTTATTTACCTTGTTTGAATGATCTAATGTAATACAGTGGTTACCAGAACTCTGTACCCATATTAAATTTGCAGAACGAGTTCTGAAACTAATTATTATGAAACTGTCAGGTGGATCTAGAGATTTTGAAATTATATGAGTAAAGATATCTGACTAGTGCATGACCATGATTTTGGACAAAATTTTCGAAATTAAGTGTATTGCAAATTCAGAATTCCTGTACTCTTAGCTTTCTAAAAATACTTTACTTTTGCCTGTACTCTATTTATTTACAAAGTTATAGCAGTTTTTGTACAAGGTGATAACATTACAAAGACTAGAGATTTTAAGTCCTTAAGTGCGTTTATCCCAAAATCAGATTTTTATCACATTTTACATCACCTTAAGCACTATATCACTCGTTGTAATTGTCTACAAATAATTGTCTACAAATTTTCTGGAGTGTTTATGGCTATATCACACATGTTTTGAACAACAGACTAAGAGAAAAAAAGTAGAATTTCATTTTTCAAGCATGTTTTTTTCGCAAAAACAAGTGCGAAAATTTCTAAAAATTTCCTATTAACTACATTGATTTCGAATTCAGAAGTATTTCTTGCATTTAAGGATAGTATTAAAGGTCCGGAAAGTAATGTCGTTTCGGCCTATTAAATATTTGTTAGTCTTAAAAACCAATTCATTTTTTTCAATCCATTTCGATTCATTTTCGATCCGTTGTTGAAAGGTTTATCTGACGAGGTTGAATACACTATAGATAAAAAATGATAACAAATATCAAACGCACCAAAGCGACATTAGTTTTCGGTAAACCCTAATAGTTCGAAGCACAGTTGATGGCTTTCTAAATAAAATTCTTAAAGGATATTTCTTTTTGGAAGACAGAAATTTTTTTAGAGTGTTAAGTGTTTATGCAAAAAATAGCTTTTTTTTTTACCTAGAATTGGTCATTTAAAAAACAAAAACCTGATATATATATATATATATATATATTTGCAAGTAAAAAGATATTAGTGTATTTAGTAATCATTNGCAAAATTTTAGGAAGTGATAGTACACACCCAGGCAAACAATTTTTATCAAAGAATGCATGGTCGAAAACAAAACCCAAAACCGCTGGAGGGCGTCAAAGTTTATGTTCATATATGAGGCAAAAACACAGAAAGAACGATGAAGTTAGGTTATAAAGGCAAATTTAATGGCATGTGATTACAATAAGTGTTCAAAACAATGACCGGAAGCGGCTATGCTGGTACAACGGCGAAGAAAAGATAGGCGAACTTTCCCTGCAGCGGCCGAAAGCTTGGCGACAAATAACGTAGCGCAGTAGCTCGCAATAGGAATGGAGCTTTCTCGTTTGCATGAAAAAACTTTCCAAATGCGCCAGNTACAAAAAACACGAGAATAAAGTAAAACAATAAGTTTTATTCATTGCGCATAAGCTGCAAGTAAATGGAACCCATAAAATAAATTCAAAATTTAGAGAAAACAAGGGAAAAATTACAGAACAATGAGAGAAGGGGAAAAAATAATAATAGAAATAAAAATAAAAAGAAACCGGAAGGGGAAAAAAAACAATCCGAAATAAAGGACAGATTTTTCTTTTAAAAATCCGGAAAATCAAAAGATATAATCTCTTCATCAGCTCACACGATTATATCCACAAAAAAAGAGTGCTTTCTAATATTGCATCAATATAGCCAAAGCAAAATATATCAATACAATAGTGTGAGGAACACTCAAAAAATTTTATAAAAAAATTACAACAAATAAAACAGAACACAATAAGTAAAAATATCACGTAAAAACAGAAAATAAAATATAATATAAGGAAAAAACAGAATAAAACTTGAAATGAAATCAAAAAAGCGAGTAGCGAATTGAAATGAACTTACGTGTACGGGAAATTTTTCAAAAATGATTTAAAATATTTTCGTAACAAGATTACCAGATTGCAAAAAATGAAAACAAAAGCGCAAATTGAGATAAAAGCGTAACTAGAAGATTTTTGTATTAAAGTGCGTTCTTAGTGCATTACTGAAGTGCGTTTGATTTGTTAATTACCAAGGATGGGCCCGAAATGGTCTTGCGCAAGGTAATTATATACTGGACTTTACGTGATATTTTTACTTATTGTGTTCTATTTTATTTGTTGTAATTTTTTCATTAAATTTTTTGAGTGCTCCTCACACTTTTGTATTGATATATTTTGCTTTGGCTATATTGATAGAATATTAGAAAGCACTCTTTTTTTGTGGATATAATCGTGTGAGCTGATGAAGGGATTATATCTTTTGATTTTCCGGATTTTTTTGAAAAATTTCTGTCCTTTTTTATTTTGTTTTTTTTATTTTTTCTTCCGGTTTCTTGTTATTTTTATTATTATTATTTCCCCTTCTTTCATTGTTCTTTTATTTGAATTTTCCAACGAGTGGCAAAATTTCGTGACATCAACAAAGCTCCGATATTATTCCAATGAACCCTTTCAGTAGACGTAAAAAAGCAAACAACTGAATGACATTTGTCCTATAGATCAGATTTTCACGCATCCACGTATCAGTCCTTATGGTTCGAGACCTTACCTTAAATAAATAAAATGAACTATTATATATACGATGTTTTAATTTGCAAAATCAGACCCAAAACTTTTCAAGCCTTTGTTTCCCAAGAACTATGAGACCAAATTTTCAAATTTTTTATTTGTTACTTAAAATTGAATATTTTGAAATTATAAAAAAAAATTGCATTTCCTACGACCTCTTAAAAAATAATATGAAAATGAATATATATAAAAATGAATGTGCGTATGTATGTCCTTTATAGACTCCTAAACCTTCCGACAGAAGGCGATGAAATTTGCCATACAGATAGTTTCAAGCACGAAAAAGGTCACTGTAAACATTAGAACATTCTACGACAAATCGTTCTTGCGGGATGAGCGAAAAACGAAATAGAATTTTCTGATTGGTTAAGCGTTAGCCATTGTTTTAAATTTAACGATTCAATTTTCACATATTTTAAAGATAACAGTGATAATTTCTAGCTTATAGCACTGTTTGGTCAAAAGTAGTTTATTGCACTTATTTAAATATTACATAATTTTATATTCGCTATGTCAGATGAATTCGATGAACATTACGTGGTAGCACGCATGGTTTACGTCATCAAATTTATTCTTTGCTACACGATTTTATTTTATTTGTATTAATTCGCAATCGCAACGCTCGAGTACGCCCTCTAGCGGGAGCCTGAAAATATCGGGCATTAATTACATCATAACCATTGGCAATGACGGACGCCATTTTCTTAGCAGAAAAATTTCCCTAAGGAAACGGTAGAACTTCTTGAAAAAAACTAACCAGAACATGACAAACATTGAAGCAGGACACCCCAAGCATTTGAAGAACAACTTCTCAATAATTTTCTCCTTTCTTTTACCAACAACATAACTTTCGATTTCATGATCATGCTGTTACAGATGTGTGTATTACGGTAAAATAATTTTTTCTGTCCTCAATTCATTACAAATTAATGTGAAGTCAACATTGCTTTCGTCATTCCAATGAATAAATGTGAATTCAGAAGGTACAGAACTGTAATAGTTATAGAATATTCTTCTTCCTTATAGAAGAGTATATATTTCTGTATCTATATAATTCGGAAAGCAACAATAATCATCCGAACATCTTGAAATAGTTTCATTTGTGCTCATTATTAATAAATTTTTATCGTTTCCTTGGTAAGTATTTTTTAGTTTTGAAAGAATAATTTCAACTAGAATTCAGCTGTTCTGTTTTTAAGCTACATGTTCAAATTCATATCGAGATCTTACAATTATAAAATTTTGATGTGTGGTATGTTAACTAAAAGTAATGAAGGGATAATCTATGTATATATTATTTGAAAATAAAATTTTAAAACGAAGAACATTTCATTTGGAATTCTGCGAATTTATAAATCAGGTGAGTGTTATGATTTTTATGATAAGAAATTTGCTTGTAAATAATTTTTTTTTCCTTATTTGATGATAGTTCTCTACAGAATCTCTCTATAGATTCTACAGAATGGTTTTTTAGGACTGAATAAGAACTATAAGAATAAGAAAAAGAAACAATATAAAAGTTTTTATTTCAATATGAAGAATTTTTAAAATCGTTCTTTATCCTAAGAATTCTTTATTTCACGCTTTTTGGTTTATAATTTTTTGATAAAAATTGTTGTCAAAGTACTTTTTTTGAAAAATTAAGTGGTATAACATTATGTGTTTATGTATATTTCTAGCATATTCTAATGTTTGAAGTAATATGATTCAGAAAAGTATGAAATAAAAATTCGGTACTTACGTACTTTATTCCAAATGAAATAACATTTGCAATACGCACGTTTACTAAGATAAAGTTTCATGTTATGGGAATTGGTACATTTTCGTTTCTTCGGTAAAATATTTCGCTCCTGAAAAAATAAAATTTCATCTTGTTTCATTTTTGGCGAATCCCAAAGGCGCATTTTCGTAACACTAAAAAATGGCGTCAAAAAAAGAATTGTTATTTTTTTATTTGTTTTGTAAGCATTCTTTATTTTACGTTTTTTAGTTTCTAAATAATGATTTTTATTGAAACTTAAAATTCTTGATATAAATTGTCAAAACACTTTGTTTACAAAATTAAATTACATAAAATTATGAGGCTATATGTCCTACTTTTGTACATTTTAATTTTTGAAGTAATATGATTCTTAAAACTATGAAATGTAAAGTTTAAATGGGCCTTTCATTCTATATCGTTAAATTTAGTAAAACTGTTCCTTAGGCATTAGGTTTTAACTCTTATAAGAATATACCTATCTTTTTCTGTTCATGTACATATATTTTTCCGATGTGATTTGGATGTTCCTTCTCTGAAAAAAAGAGGTACCATTTTGCTTTCGTTTGCATAAGAAAAAATATCAAAAATGTTTCTTTTTTTAAATTAATCAACCACGATAAAGTAGGAACGTTACAATGCTACACGCTACATTAAAGACGGCTCCAGAGTAACTGAATGACTGTTCATATAGAAATCGGGGGTAATCGTCTCATACAACAACGCCACCTATGTTGCGATCGAGAATTCTTTTAAACGTGTTTCTAAAGAAATACATATAATAAAATCAACGGTAAAGAAGTAGAAAAAAAAATATTTATGTATTCAAAAGCGGAAATTAATGGGAAAGTGGTACTAATTCGTTTAGGGGTAACATAAGAACTCGACGCCAATGAGACTAAATTACGCCAATGATGTTTAATTAATTAAGGTAATATATGCATATTGAAATAAAAGAAATAAGCTATGTACTAGAAAGAAAAAGAAATGGAGTAAAGGTATTTATTTTCTATAAGAACCGTACGAAGTCGTCTTACTATCATTGACGACAATGATGCTTAATTAATGCTGGTAATATGTATTAATTGAAATTTAAAAAAAAATAACTTCTGTTCTAAAAAGCAAAAATAAAGAGAAAAGCGCTTTGGGTAACCATAAAAATCTACATATTATTATTGACACTAGTCCTCAATTAATATTGATAATATTGATTTTACCCCGGATCACATTCTCGAGTGCCCAGACGTTACCCCATATGTTTTATAAGTGGGTATGGTTATAATGAGTTAAATGCATAACTGATTTATATAATGCTTGCACATTGGGTGTTTCATAACGACCACTCTTCATTCATATTTCTTTTTTAATTCTTTGCGAAAATGAAATCAAAAATGCATACATATTAGATGCGCAAATTACATACATATTAAATGCGAGGTAGAATTGATAAAGAACTGAAAAAATAAAAACCTACTTGATTGTCATAGAAAGCAAAGAATAGTTTTAAGGCGATATTTAGAAACCAAATTCCATCAGAAAATTGAACTGATTTTGATGCTTTACGTCCTGCGCTTCTCACCTGTGATTCGACAGATTTTAATACCATTTTAGTTTCTCCTATTTAAGTATTAGTTTGTGACTAAAACGAATACTTCTTAAACTGCAGTTCTTTTTTATGTTTTCTGAAAATAAACGTTAAGTGTCATCCAGTATACGTTTATGTTTTACCCAATCATTTCCTTTATAATTACAACTCATTTAATTTGTATCGATCATCTTTTTTCTTTTTTTGTAACTCAAATATTTCAATATAACCTGTTACTTTTTTAGAAAAAATGTATATCCTGTATTAAAACATCTGAGGCGAGTATTGCAGCTGGAAAAATTGATTTTTGAACTCTCATTCTTTTATTGTTAAAACAACACTGAAATAAAACATGAAATTGATTTTTATTTTAATTAAATTGTCATTTCTATAAGAAAGGCTAAGAAATTTTATTATATGTAAGAACTGATAAATTTCAATTCCATTATTATCAATAAAAAATTTACCTTTTTACAATTTTTACGCAATTATTTTTCTATTCAATTTCGTTATTAACTATTTTTGACATCCCATTATAATTAAATAAATTATGCATAAAAAGCATGAAAAAAGCATAAGCAGCATAAAAAAACGCAGTAGTAGTGGTTTAAAATCGTTTTCTTGAAATATGGTTTATTATAGAAGGTTTTCTTTTATGTTTCGCCTAGGTTTAAGAAGCAATAAAAAAATCTGTATTTTATTCCAAAATGCACATTTTTTTATTTAAGCTACTTGCATATACTGATAATAACATTCTAATATAGATAGAATTAAGGGCTTTTGTTCAGGGCGAACGAAACGTTGCTGTACTGATTTAAAAATCGCTTTTCAGAATTATGGCTTTTTGTGGAAAATTTTATTATGTTATGGCATAAATTTTGAAAGCGGTAAAGAAACATTTTTCGATTCCAAAACTCGCATTCTGAGGTTTAAGCAACTGTTATATTTTTCAACTTATATTTTATCGAATGCTTATACCGTTTTGATTTTAATTGTTGCGATGAATCAAAGTTCTGAGCATATTGTTAAAGCTAATGTTAACTCATTTGCAACAAATATACTTTCCGTGATATTATGGATAGTGTTGTATCGGAAAAAGGTACAAATATTTAATATTGTAACCAAAATATTCATTTTAAATTTTAATCTGTTTGACACTTCATTAACCAACTCTCAAACAATTAACATTCTTTTATTATTCTTCAGTTTGCCTATTCCTCTTTATTGTTTAGTGCTGTCTTTAGTATATAACGATGATTTTGCAGATGCTTGGACTTTTGGCTTAAAATTTGAATCTGAGTTTCGGCGTCGTTTAGCAACCTCTTTAAATAGTTTTGTTTATTATTGCTCTTTACTATATTTCCCGTCTCTGGTCACTTTCATGTTGTGTGTAATATACTACAATTGCAGCCAGTTATTGCTACGCTACAAAAGAATTTTAAAGTGTTCAAGAAGAGAATTACTTCCAATTAATGTAATCAAAAGATATAGAATATACACGTTCTCAAGAATAATATAAATCACAAGTTTATATAAATAATTGTTATTTCGATAATAAATAATTGTTATTTCTAATGATAGTTATGCAAGGTGAAATCTAATCGTTAGATCATTTACAGATTAATTTACCTCCATTGTTTTTACACTTTAAATAATCATTTAATCACAGAGTTACAACTTATTGAAATTAAAAGTTTGTCCCCCCCCTCCCCAATTGTAAACTCTAAAAAGTATTTTAACCCTTTCAGAACCGGTGGAAGGAGAAAGAAGGGCTTCCCCAGATGCTCACGTGCAGAGAGCATACATAAGAGAGTACCGCAATGAGATCACGTCCGTATAACCTTATGCCACTAGATTCAGAAAAACATATATGATACCGTGGGCTGTGAAGAAATTACGTATATGTGTTCATGGTTCTGAAGTAATCACAACCTATTTAAAATGCAATGAATTTTTACTTAATGCTTTAGGAGGAAACTATGCCTTCAGGACTAAGTCTCTCTCAGCTACAAAAGTAATTTAAAATTTAAAGTTAGCAAACCTAAAGTAAACCCTGGAGTTTCAAATGCGTAATTTTTTTTTCAGACTATCTAATTACGAACAAATTATTGGAAGATTACGCAATGGGAAAGTAATCCAGGAATTATTGTTCGCATTTTGATATCTTGAAAATATTTTTCAGCATCTGAAACGTTTTGATTTTCTCCAGGTTTATCTGAATGCACTTTTCTCTGAACTCTAAATTTTAAATTACCAATTGAGATGAAATAGAATTTGTCTTGAAAAGTTTCTCCCGTCGTATAACCTCCTCTTGAAAAATAATTAAAAATAAAACTTACGGCAAACAGTATCATCAGACTAATCCTATCATTGAAAACTACCGTCACACGTTTGGTCTTTTGAGATGCAACGTCCAGACTTTCATTGGAACTCCCCATCCTCACAAAATTTGGCTTTGCATCCATTTTCATCTTCCCCTTCTGGACAATCTTCCTTACCATCGCAAACCCAAAACTCCGAAATGCAAGTACCTTTGTTGCATTTGAAATGACGGGAAGTGCATTCCTCGGATGGATGGAAATCTGAAACATAAAAAGGCTTCACATAGTGTAAAGTATTTTTGGTAATTGTCCATGTAGTTGTAGAGTTCCTATATCTAAATGTAGTTAGAGAATTACGACACTCAGGTAATTCTCTTTGTTGAATTTTTTATTAGCTGAATGCTAAAATTTTCAGGAAAAAAAAGAAACAAACATTTCCATCAAATATATCATCAGCGTTGAACTATATGTGCTTCCGCATGTTGACAGAAATATATCGCTCCTCCATTTTTACACACGTCTGATATGCTCAAAACAATTTGCCATTGAAAAGCTCCCAGTAGTATCATTTAAATAAAGTAAATATTTGCTACAACTTTATGGTGCGTTATTTACATATGGTTTGTTGTTCTTAAATATTAAAACAAATAGAATTATATAAATGAAAGTTTTTATATTTTAAGATATGTTTTGGACAAGAGTATATCAAATTTTTATCTAGCATTTAGTTTATCTTCTTCGTGGTATTGATATTTTTCAAAATTCCTTTTTTGGTATTCTTCAAAACACTTTTACTATTCGCCTACCAAGAATACTTAGTATTAGATCAAATTAGTTATCGAGAGCTCAGAGAGTAATAATAGAGCTCCTTTGCATAGCGTTTGTTTTAAGTTAACCATAGCTCTAACCTTATATTCTACAACATAGCAATAATGTGGTTGAAGGCATTGAATATTAATTTTTGCGCATGTGCTGTGAAACTCAAATGAGCGTTAACGTTAGACTTAAGAGAAACGTAATATTTTGCAATATCTCTCTAATAACTGATAGTAAAAACGACCTTTTGAGCTTCGCACGTGTCTATCAAGTGATATTAAAAGATGTATGTAGCAGTACTTAGTGCATAAAAACTTTGTTGCTGTAGAGCATTAAACACAATACATTTTTGGTTGTAAGCGACGTAATATTTATCATTAACGAGGTAAATACAAAACGCAAAAAAACTCTTTTCGCCCGTTTAAACCCATATTGCAAGTGAAGATATGTGACAAACTATTTTATGCTCTGTAATAATTGTAAAGTTTCTGGCTATGTCAAGATTTAAAATATCACCAATGTCCTGGCTGAATAAGAAATATAGGCATAAAAAATTACAATTGTTATGGTATAGTATATTTGTCCAATATTGCTAAAAACATATACTTTTTGAATTAAATACAAAAATCACCCAAAAATCAAGTTTGTAGTAAAATTATAGTGTTTCTAGGAATAAATTCTTGAAAAAGGAAACTATCACTGAGCTAAGTAAATTACTTTATCTTTCTCAAAATTCACTTTAATCTTAACTCTTACTAAACTAATAATGAGCAAATTATTTATTTGTTTACTTGGTACAACCCAGAATAATATCTTGGATTAATTACTATGCCATCTCCAAGGAAATAGAAAATTCATTCATATTGAACATGGAAATTTTTAGAGGGTGTTCTTTATGACCTCTATAAATAATAATTCTTCGGAATCCTTCTCGAAAATTAAAATAGAAAAGTATACACATTCATTATGAGTCACATGTTAATATATAAGATGGGGAGAATTTAGAAATGTCGTATAAAGCTATCGAACCACTAAAGAGAAGGCAAAACAAAGAACAAGAAAACCTGTTTGATTGCCAGGAGAAACAGAGTTAATAGACAATTAGTATAAACACCCTTAAATTTCTTCAAGGTGATTGTTGCTTTCATTCCTTCTTTCGCTTTTTGCCAGTTTTCGACATAATTTTTTTTCATCTCTTAAATATTAATTTGTAGCCCCTAAAGTGTAAACTTTTTCGACTACATTTCTGAAAAGAATTTTAAAAATGTATTTCAAGAAAATTAGGGTACGTATCAATACTGGTATTTAACAGTGATTATGAAAATGGTTACTACTTACTATGATAACTTTAGTGTTACGTAGAATTTTTATAATCACTAATATTTATAAAGTAACAAAGTCTTAAGCTTTTTCTCATTTGTTACCGGTAGGAAGATTTTTGCATAAAAACAAATAGCATTATTTTGAAAAACTTGAAATGCCAAATTTTAAACTATGCTAGTAATTTTGAGGTTTATATTTATTCAAGACAATTTCTTGGGGGATGGAAGCTGTGTCCAGATAGATAATAACGAAACTTTTTCCAGGAATTAAACTTACAGGCTTACTTTACTTAAGAAAAACAATTGAAAAAATATATCCAAATTGATTATTGATTAAAATTTAAATAATATCAATTGTTTAGGTCATGAAAAAAACTTTCTTATATACCCTTAGAAAATTTACTGTCTAATCTAGCAAAATTATTGACTAAATTTATAAAACACGCAAGCATTTATATTACACGTAAACACTGCTATCAATTATGTTTCGAATGCAAAAACTTGCATGTACATTACAGTTGACAAAGACTTTTCATTACATAATTGCGTTTTTTAAAAACTTCTGAATTATATTTTCCTTATTGACTAGAAAAAAATGCGTAATAGTTTAATATTCTTAAAGGAAATGCAGTAATTGTATTGATATCTTTTGCATGCAAAAAGATATTAAATATATTTTATTCTGACTTCTATTGTATATTCAGTTCTTGATCTCACACAGTTGTTCTCATATCTTTATTTGAACTATAAAATTTTCCGAATGTTTCTTTTTTATTTTTAAATTTATTTAGAAGTTATAAAATGCAGTTTTTGATAAAAGGAAGAGTTTTGATTAAATCGCAACAGAAAGGAATATAAATAGTTAAATTATTTTTATCCTTAAAAATGGTTATTTTCATTCGAAAATTGTAAAAACTATATTACTTAGTGCAAGAAAATTCTCACTACTATTAAACTTACTTACCTCTGATGGATAAAAATAAAATTCTTTCAAGTTTTTAGTGCCCTTCCTTGGAGTAAATAGTTTCATGTTTCTATTTTTTATTTCCAATATGAAGTACTTTAAGTGTTGCAAATCGAAAAATGATAGTAAAATCAAAGATCCAGCGTTTCAGAATTACGGATATTTGTGGCAAAGTTTACTTTATTTTAGCTTAAATATTGAAGATAATGCCGAACGATTCTTTTATTCTAATAATCTTTTATTACGAATAAAACAGCTTTTGTGCGGGTTTATTTTCCTATCCTCTAGTGTATATTCTTTGCTAATTCTAATCAACGTAAATCTCAACTATATGAAAATAATTATAATCACCAGTACTATAAATATGCTTTCAATCGTTCTGTGGTTTGTAGTGTATAAGCGAAAACTGCAAATTCGTGAAATTGTAGGTAAAACATATTACCTCAATTCAAGCTTATTCACTTCACCTTTGAATGATTCTTACAAAATAAACATTCTTTTAGCAGTTTTGCTTATGCCACTGCTAATTTACAGTTTATTAACAGCTGTATTTTTTGCTTATTATGACATTTCAAGCATTTGGACGTTTGATTTCAAGATCGAATCACTATTTCTTTCTTGTTTGAGTAACTTTTGTTTAAGTTTTCTTTATTTTTACCAATTTTTGCTTTTTCCCTGTTCGATACATTTTATGATATGCGTATTATACAACAATGGTGGCAAGTTTTTACGACAGTTTGAAGAAAAATTGAAAACTGTGAATGATGAAGACGAAATATTTCAGCTAATCTCGAAGTACTGTAATATTCGGAAAGTACTAGAAGATGTAAATGAGGTACTATCAGTACCTTCTTTTTTGTGTTCCGTGATCGTCTTCATACACATGAGTGCTTTTCTTGGATGGATGATATTAAATCAGTTCGTGGACAACGCTGCACTCTTTTATTTAGAAGTGGCTTACAATGGATTCATGTGCCTTATACTCTCAAGTTCATTACCTTTTGCAGCATCTGACATACCACGAATAAGTAATAATATTAAAATTACATTCGGCAAAATGTACGATACTCATTTGTTCGCATCTAAAATGAGTGACGAAAAATTGGAAATTTTGTATTCGTGTGCAAAAAAGGAATGTTTTACAATGCCTGGATGGCACTTTATGCACTATGACAGAACTAATTTGCTGCAACTTTATGGTCGTTATTTACATATGGTTTGTTGTTTTTAAACATAAAAACGAATGAAATTATATAAATTGAAGTTTTTATATTTTAAGAGATCTTTTAGACAAAAGTATTTTGAATTTTCGTCGAATTGATTTAGGTTTAGCATCTTCATAGTATTGATATTTTGACAAAATCCTTTTATGGCATTCTTCAAAACACTTTTACTATTTGCCAGCCTAGAATGCTTAATATTAGGTAAAATTATTTATAGAGAGCTTGGAGAGTATTAATAGAGCGATTTTGCATAGCATTTGTTTTAGGTTAACCATGCAACTAACCTCATATTCTACAACTTAGCAATACCGTGTGGCTGAAGGCATTGAATAGTATTTCATTTAATTTTCGCCCATGTGCTGTGAAGTTCAAATAGCTTTAACGTTAGAGTTAAGAGAAACGTAACATTTTACAAGATCTCTCTAATCTCTGATTAATAACTGATAGTAAAAAGGACATTTTGGACTTTGCATGTTTTTATCAACTGATATTAAAGAATGTATGCAGCAGTAACTTGTGCATAAGTACTTTGTTGCAATCATAAATCATCAAACACAATATATTTTTGATTTATAGCAACACAATATTTATCACGAACTAGGTAAATATAAAATGTAAAAAACTCTTTTTCGTGCATTTCATAACCATATTTCAAGAAGTATGACAAATTATTTAATTCTCTGTAAAAATTTTAAAGTTACTGATTTTTAAAAATACGAGTGTAATATTTGCAGGATTGAAAATCTTTTATAACTAATGGAAGAAAACACATATTTTGCTTGGCCCGGCTGTATTAACTCATATGCATAAATGTCTGTATGAGTCCTTTGTGCTTACATCTATGTCTCATTATCAAATTTATTAGAATTTTTTCATTGAATTTCGTGTATCAAACAGAATTTTTTAAATAACAAAACTCTACATTTTATATAAAATCCAAAAATTATGAACAATTGTATAAAAGACATAATCATTTTAGGCACATGTACAGTGCGCAAAATCAAAAACGGACCACCCTTAATAACCTTTGATCTAATGATCGAATCTTCTCATTCTAGGACTCAATCTCAAGAAGGTAATCGCAAATATGCTAATTAATAAGTGCAGACGATACACTGAATTACGAAATCAGACACAAAAGCGAACTTCTTCTGAACAAATGTACGATTTTTTTTAATGGTTTTGTACTTTTAACCTCCAAAATAATGGGGGTAGCCTCAATCTATGAGATATGGCCGCCATAGTTTGGTAAGGAGCGCGATTTGAAGTTAGTTAACGTTAATTTTACTTTTTACTTATTTTGCCATATCTCGAGAAGTTTTAGAGTAAATTGAAAATTCTTTGCTCACAGTTATTAAACTCGTTTATCTAAAATTGATTTCATGCAAAAAATAAATGTTAGTAAATATTTATTTTTATTTTTTATAATTTTCTTAAGTAATAGTCGAAAAAATTTTGAATTGCAAGGTACACAATTTTTTTCACCATTTTAAAGTTTGTAATTTTACATGGCAAATGCAAAATTTCAGTGAAATTGGTTGAATAGTTCCTGAGAAATCGGATTTTAAATATCTAACCTTTTTTGAAATTCAATTTCTCAGGAACTTTTCAACCGATTTTGCTCACATTTTATAATTTTCCATGCAAAATTATGTTTTTTTAATGATGTAAAAAATGTGTACCTTACAATTCAAAATTTTTACAACCATTATTAAATAAAATAATAAAAAATAATAAATATCTAGTGAAAATTATTTTTTAAATGGAAATTATCTTTGGATAAATGAGTTTTATACTTTTGTGCAAAAATGTTTCAATTAGCTTTTAAAGTTCTAGAGATTTAACGAAATATGCAAAATGCAAAATTAACATTAAGGGGTTCAAACTTAGAGGAGTTCTCCTCACCAAACTATTGGCACCATATCTCCCAGATTGCGGATTTTGGGAGTCAAAAATCCGAATCCGTTGAAAAAAGGTATGTTTATTCAGAATATACATACCTCTAACGTACTTTTCAGAAAGTGCGTTTTTGTGCCTGATTTCGTATTTTAAAATATCGTCTGCGCTTATTAATTGCCATATTTGAATTCACCCCCTCGTTTCGTTAAGATTGAGTCCTTGAGCGTAAAGATCCGATAATTAGATCAAAAATTAATCAGTGCGGTCCGGTTTTTATTTTTTTTCTCTCTTTTTTTGCGCACTGTACATGTGGAACAATTAAATGTTTCAGAAACGTATATGTATGGTTCATTGACGATATTTAACGAAAAATTCCCTGCGAGACTAAATCTGGTCTTAACTCTTATCAACGAAGACAGCCGCTTTATGAATGAAAGACAAGGACTAATTGTGAAAAAAATCACTTTCATTAAAAAAATACAGTGGTTTAACGCTGAACTAAGTATTATGATATTCTTCTTTTTTATTAATTTTGAAAAGAAGTCTAAAGCATTTTGAAATATTGACATTTGTTGTTCTTGTAAAGAATAAAGAGAATAGCTTTCAATGAATAGAAACAAAATTGTATTTTATTAATAATTAGAAACAGTACTGTAAGGTGAAATGTGATATATTTCACGAACAACACTTCTATTTCATTTCATTTTCACTTCATAACCGTTGTTGTACAGCCGACCCAATTTAGGGTTTACGACTACTAATGTTCAACTCCGTAGCCCTGTAATTTAGAACCTTATCCAGAAAACAAGGGAATTCCTGGATCAGGTATTGGAAGATATTTGCCTTTGTGGACGACTTTTTGATGGAGCTAACCCGTATTTGCGTTACATCAGAAGAAGAATTGTGAAAACCTCCCACGGTTAGCTTGACGGCACGGGGACCCTAACTTATGATCCATCTACCACTGAGGATAATTTTACGTCAGCACTGTGGTTGGTACAGGCCGGGTGCGCAATTCGTATGGACCAGTCATCGCTGGGATTCGAGAACCACAATGTTAGGTGAAATGTTATATATTCTACGTACAACAGTGTTAGGCGAAATGGTCTATATTCCACACAAAAAAAAATTCAAATATGTGGAACCACCTGGTATTGAGTTTAGAAAAAGAGTTAGAAAGTCTGAGCAAACAGGAAAATTGAATTTCTAATGAAAATATAATTCTTTATGCACCAGTGCACACCAGGCTCAGCAAATAATTCAAGATGGACGGAGTTCCATTTTCTTATGCACTGTAAAAAAATTAAATTTACGGGAAAAAAACTGCCAGCTGGTGTGGCAGTATAAAACAATTTATTTCACTGAAAAAGTACTGTTATTTAAAAACAGATGCCTGTTATTGTATAAGTATTGTTATTTTAACAAATTAAATTATTAAACAAACCATCTTATTTTAACAAAAAAGTCTATAAAACAACAATATCAACATTATGGTCAGTGCGAGCAGAGAGCAGCATTTATGGAAGGCTAGCGCTTTGTTCTCTGAGATACCGCAGCTTTAATATTTCAGTATCGAGAAAATTTTTAAACTATTTTTATCATAAAAGTCTTGCTTGTTAAAGTAAAATTTAAGCATAAAAATGTTTAAAACTAAAAAGATCTACCCGTAAAAACTGTCTGGCAACTTAACTTACCAAACACGTTTGTCTAAAGAAATATAACAATCAGGTAGAGTATTAATTAGGCAATAAAGTAAAATCTTAGTTTTATTTAATAGGTGTTCAGGACCATAAAATTATTTCTGAAAAAAAGAGCAAGTAAAGAAAATAATCATAAAAGGATTTGAAAAAAAAATAGAGTTATCGCATCATAAGCAAAACTGCATGGCAATTTGAACTGTTGGTTTTAATCAGTTTATGATTGGAATAAAAAAAAACAGTGATAAACCACTAAACAGCTTTTAATCGTTAAATATACAGACAAAGTTTGTAAAAAGGACAGGAATATTTTACAGTGCGCGGATAACGGATAAAAATCTAGATTTTTCTTTAAGCAGTATTTTCTGTGAAAAATATTTTTTTTTCTTCCGTAGAGTTATTTTTATACAAGGCTTATTTGTATGAACAAAACAATCAAAATAATTTAATATTACTCGAAATTAAAGGCATACACTTCAGAGCAGCAGAAACAATTTTTAATAACAATATCCTCATTAGCAGCTGGTATGATAAATGCATTTCTTTTCATTTTTTCCTTTATGAGGCATTTTTCATACTTTTATTGCATAACTTTTTTTCAGATTTTTTTTATCATTTTTAGTACTTTTTTTTTATCAATTTTGATATTTTTTATTCTAAAACCATTTTCATTCTTGCATTAATTTTTTTCTCGACTGTGAACTTATTATTAAATCTTATATTTTAAATATGCACCAATAACAAGTGTTGATATTGATCCAAATTTTTCCGAATGTTAAAATTTGTTTTGGACAAAATGCGCTTTTCCATTTAAAGTAGAGTATCAAAAAATATTTGATTTTATATTGTAATTATGAAGTTTTTGTAGCTTGTAATTAAATTCTTATCAATCTTTATCGGGTATTTATATACAATATATTTTATTCATGAGATACATACTTAATTATTTCTTTCATTTTACTAAATTTATAAATTCAGGTAACGAATTTTAATTTTTTTTTAAAAAAGTACTATGCAACATGGCGTCGTCGAAAATTTAGAGTTCATTATTTCTCGGCAATTTTGAATGGTTTTTATGGTCTATTTCTCAAGGATGTTTTTCGAGAATTTTTCGTTTATCTGCATCCCGCATCTGCCCATCGCTAACATTTTAATATTTTCTATTGATGCACAAATGTTAATGACTAGTGATTTGTACTACTACTATGATATAAGTAAAAATGGCTCCTACTGATGTTAGAGCAAAACTACCGTCTAATGAGAATACACCCCAGCCCGTTACAAGCACTTGATTAGGATAGTCCTCAGAAAGCAACAAAAGCGTTCGAAAAGTTCCATAATCCACAGAATCATTTTTCTTCGATGATAGTAGTTGAAATACACTTCTTTGAACTCGCAGAGAGGATAAATAGACTTGGAAAGTCTTCATACTTAAAAATATATATCCAGAGACACTAGACACAAGTAAACCTGCAAGTGAGGCGTATAATAGAAAACTATTAATTACAACCTCTGATTTCAATATTGATGTTACTATTCCTCCGGCAACCTGAAACAGAAATATAGTTCATGAGGATGTAAAAAGGATGGCAATAAATTGATCAGTTCAAATTGTCTGAAATAATACACATTGCTTAGGTTGGGAAATTTCTGATCGGAGTTTACTTAACAAATTTAAATTGTTTAAAATAAATATCTTGATTCATGGATAAACTCATGTGAACTGTTCACATTCGTTCCGGACTCAAAGTGCTCCATCGTTTTCCTTAAGCTTAAATTACAAAGAAAAAAATTATATGGAATAAAAAAATTGATTAAAATTTAACCGAATATTCATTTGATGTGGATATAAGGTGACCATACGTTTTCAAATCTCGAGAACAATCCTAGAATTTATTTATTTGTTCTCAAAATCTTTCACACTTTTTGAGGACAGAAAATGTTTTCAAATTTTAGCATGGGCTGTTAAATGTCCTTGAATTTCTCCAAGAACATATAATCTTCTTTATAAACAGTGAAATTTCAAACAAATCAGAAATGTGCATGTTTTTTAAGCAAAATAGTTATGTCTTACGGATAATACAAACGATAAACAAAAAAGCACAATGCTGAAACTGACCGATAAATATTCCACATTCGTCTTAAAATAATTTCAGAAAAAAATAAACAAATTTTAATTCTCATGTACTCATCCTTTTACATGCGTTCAAATGCAGAATAATGATATTTCAAAGCAGTTTAGTTATGAAATTAAGTTTGATTAGGATGCTTCCTACACCAGAAATTAGTTATCAATTTAAAAACAAAACTCTTTGCTGCCCTTATAAATAAATATTTTCCATTCTCCGCTGATTTCTTCCCAAATCATGGTTTATAAATCTGATTACCTTACTTAGATATTGCAATATTTAATTTTACCTCAATAGTTAATTTTAATCAGAATACCTGGAAATTAACAAGTTACAAGATATGAGTAATATTCTGCTCTGAATGATAAGAATCAAAAGTTACCGAAAGTTAAACCGAAATAGTTACGTCGCAGATTTAACATGAAAATATCGACAAGGTATAGTTATTTAATGGAGCCTTAAAATTTTACGTCCATATTCTTTCTTCTTGGTTTAAAAAATTACTCTTAAATATTTGAAGTATCTATTAAACTGAAAAATAAACAACCATCATACATTTAGAGGTAATTTTCTTTGGACAAATATGTTTTTTTGTCTCTTAAAAATTATGATAACTACATGGAGCATTTGCACAAAGTCATTTATGGTATTACGTAAAATTGTTTGATGAAAGGGTCTTTTCTTGCTGAAAAGTTACTTCCAGAAGAAAATTTTTAAAACAACCAAAAAATTAAGTTACATTTTTATATTTAAAATCATCATCCGCAACTTTGGTATTGTTGGCAGGTTCTTTTTTGATAAGGAAAGGAAACAGAACATAACTCAATAAAGTTAACATGATTTTGATGCGGAATAAGAAATCGAGATTCGATGAAAACTTCGTGAAATATGATTACCAGAATTCTTTTTGGACAATTTTGAAGCTACTTATAGTAACTACGTTAAACACAGGTACTAAATTACACAATGTTTTCAATTGAAGTCGGAAACAAACATTGCGCTTAAAGTTTTGCTGAACATAGGACAAATATTGTTATCTAATGGTAATTAAAAATTTTATATCTCAAATTACAGTACTATAATATGTGCACATCTCTAACCTCTACCCTACCATTTTTTTTCAATATATATATA
>NC_092204.1:82296243-82312692 GCF_043381705.1 Parasteatoda tepidariorum | reverse complement strand
TAACGATATATATATATATATATATATATATATAACAAAAATAATAGTAACAAGAGACCACTCTTCGAAAAAAAAGGAGTTTATGAGTTCTATTTACTTGCAGCTTATGCGCAATATATAAAACTTATTGTTCTTTCTTTAATTTTCTTCTTGTTTTTTGTATTTATTTATTGAAATTTATTTACTTAAATTTATTTTGAATTATTATTAAATATTAGGTCTTTTAGAAAAACATTGAACATATTTACTGAACAGGTCTGTTTACACCTTCTTTTCAAGTCGAAAATAAATTTCATTATACACGCAAAACATTTGTGGTAAAAAACGAAAATATTTTATTCTAGTTCATTAATTTACAAGTATTTTGAGCAAAATTAACTTAGTTTTTCCATGTATGAATGAAATCGCGAAAATTGGACTCGACTGTCCTCTTCGCTGCAAAATGTTTATATTAATATTTACCTAAGTTTTAAAAAAAATTAAACTGGAAAAAATTAACATTTTGCACCCGAAAAAAATTGAAATATTTCATTTGATTTTAAAAACATTTTTACATCAAAATTAAAGCAGGGATCAATTTGAGAAAGTACAAAAGAAACTATTTTTTCAATATATCGGGGAACAGAGCAGTGAGTCAACTGTCATGTTTTTTTTTTCATGTAGATTCAAATTATTACCTGAAATATGAAGCACAGAATGTAAGCATATAGAAAAAATATGGTAGATGATTGTGCTTTTTCAACTGCTTTGATGGCAAACTCCACTTTTCTGTAGTACGTAAGGAATTCGTCTTCAGCCTGAACTATACTCAAACATTGTTTAATTTTTTCCTCTAGCGCTTTGTTGCACATAATTATAATGGAACAATGAAAACAGCAAACAATGACACATAATCCTGGAAACAAATAATACGTCACAATTTCCAAAAATTGAAAGCAATAAAGAATTGTATTAAAAAGAAAACGGACGATGGGATATGAAAGACCCGGAAATAGGCCTAAAAAGTAATGGTCAAGATAAAATTTCATAGTTGTTTTTGAATCAAAAGTAAATATAAAAATGAAGTGTGAGCATGTTATACCCAATATGGACAAATACAAGACTAATTTAGGCATTACCCTGGGAGGTTTTGCTCCGCTAACCTCAAACAACACATCATAACTTATGACAAGAGATTCTATTAAGTATTTTTGTCGGCAGAAAACCAAAATCCGGATAAAACAAGCCAAAACTGTCCCACTTCCCAGAGACAAGGTTAGGCCTAACGGAGTGCTTATACGTATGTATGCTCGAATTTCTACCGATAAGAAATAAATGATAAATATGTTAAAAATGTTGAAGGGTTTTAAGAATTTGCATATTTTAGATTCATTTTTATAGCGAGGACACAAATTGATGTTAAGAAAACAATATATTGTTTTCAGTATCCGAAAACTTTGATCTGCATTTATTGTATCTGAATGAGGAACGCTGTTCTTCAATGAATTCTGTTTAAAATCAGTCTTGTGTTGACTAAAATCACTTACTGCACTCATTTTTAATTTTAGATAGTCCTGTTTAGATAATTCCTGTCACTTGACAGAAATTTCATGAAAAAAATTATTTTAACATGCCGACTTATTTTAGTATCGGCATCGTTATTTCTTTTCAACTCTTGTAAACAGAAAATATTTGTTTCTGTTTGAGATAAGTTGTTTTTCTACAACTCTGCTAAACAGAAAATATTTGTTTCTGTTCGAGAAACTTTTTCTTAATAACTCTTGAACAAGAAATTTTTCTTTCTGTATGAAGAACTTTGTTTATCGTGTAAGCGGAAAATATTTGTTTCTATCTGAAGAACACTGTTTCGCAATAATTCTTGTGAACGGGATATATTTGTTCTTGTATGAAGCCGATAGCTGAAGCTCAATAGCTGATGTAAGTGGAAAACATTTGCTTCGATATGCGATGAGATCGTTTTTCCTTAATAACTCTTGTAAACAGAAACGTTTTGTTTCTGTATGGAAAAACAACGTAATCCCAACAATTACTGTAAACAGAAAATGTTTGTTTTCGTAGGGAGAGTGTTCTTTTTTCTCTAACTCTTGCAGAGAGCATAAAGAGCTTTGTTTCCCAATAATTCGTCTAAGTAAAAAAAATATTTGTTTTTATATTTTAGATAGACACGTTGTTCCTCAATAACTCTTGCAAACAAAATGCATAAATAGCGTTGGTTCTGATTAACTCCGTGAAAACACAGTTTTTTGCTTCATTATGAGAAATTGTTTTTGTCTCTCATTCAAACGTTGCCTTGCTTTGATTAAATCAGTCGCTGAATAAATAAATTTAAAATTTTAATCAATCGATTATCTATGAAATAGATATTTATTAAATAAGTAAACGCATTTATGAATCAGTACGCCCTTTTAAATGCTCCCTTTTTAAGCAAATAATTAGAAACATACAAATAGAAAGATTTCTTGTGTGCAAGGCAAAAACATTAAAGGAAAGTTATTTAATTCGGTGTGGATAAGCTATATTGGCAATCATAATATATTGATTGTTACTTTTCATGCGATAATAATTATGTAATTGCTAAATCCCCAGGTACTCTAGACAACAACAAAAATAATAAGGAAAAACGTATTTATCGAATGAAAGAAATGCAATTTATTTAATTTCACGGCGATTTACTTTCATTTATTGTAGGGTGGTTAATTTTGAAACTTAAACAGTAGTACAATGCATCAACTCTTTTTTGCGTGATAAGCACTTGAGATATCAAACAACAAGCACAAAAACCAATTAAGCTTTTATATTACGCAAATAAATTATTTATCTTCTACTATAAACCAAAATTTTAAAAAATAATTAAGCCTCCACATTATTTGTTTTGTTTTTTTTAAATTTGCTGGTTTTGAAATTTTTGTTAAATTAAAAAATCTATAATACAAACAAGAGTAACAAAAGACAATTATTAATTGAACTTATTACAAATAAACTCAGAGTATTTTCTTTAATTATTTTCTCCAAGCGTTGATAATCCTGATAATCTACAGTAAAACTATTAAAAAAGCTAAAAATGAAAAGAATATGTAAAACATTCATGCAAAAATTTAGGAAGTTGTTGAAGGAAAGTATCTTTTCAAATATATGAAAGAATACGTCCTAAGAAATTAAGAATATTCCTTACAATAATTCTATTAAATTATAATTTCGCAAAAGGGAAAATCAACATTATTGTGCTAAAACTGGAAATCTCTCTATTGGGAACATATATTTTCCTGATTGCGAAATTCTCTAAAAATAAACCTTAAGCGACACCTAGTTAACCGTACATGTTTTACACAATTTTTATTTTATTTCTTTTATAATTACATGCATTGATCATCTTTCTTCTTTATTTTCTTAATTCAAAGATTTCAATATAAGCTGTTGCCACTCTTACGAAAAAATATCCTTTATAAAAACATGTTAGTGGCTATTGTAGCTGAGAAAATTAATTGATTATTGAACGCTCATTCTTTTATTATTAAAGCATAGTCAAATTAAAACCTGAAATTGATTTTTATTTTAAATAAATTGCCATTTTCTTGAAAAAGGCTATTAATTTTATGATATGAAAGAACTAATGTATTTCATCGCATTTGTTATTAATGAAAATATTCTCTTTTTCAATTTTTAAACAATATTTTTTAACTGGATTTCATTTGTAATTATTTAAGATATCCCATTATATTTAGAAAGAAGTGCTTACGTTCAATGCAGGAGAAATGCAGTCGTAGTGATTACTCTTGCAGCAGTGATGTTTTAAAATCGTTTTCCTAAATTCTAGTTTATTATTGAAGTTTTTCCTTATGTTTTGTCTAAGTTCAGAAGACTGTAAGGAAAAATCATTACTTTATTCCGAAATACACATTTAGAATGAAGTGTTTTTGTTCCAAGCCAAAAAAAGATAGTCGTACTGACTTAGAAATTGTCTTCCGGAATTATGACTTGTTGTGGAAAGTTTTTTTATGTTTCGGCATAAATTTCAAAAACGGTAAAAAGGCATTTTTCGATTCCAAAAGGCGCATTCTGAGAATTAAACAACTGATACATTTCTCTACTTATATTTTATCCAATGCGTATACCGTTTTGCTTTTAAGTGTTGCAATGAACCAAAGTCCTGGGCATATTGCTAAAGCTAATGTAAGTACAGTTGCAACAAACATACTTTCCATGACACTGTGGATAGTGTTATATCGGAAAAAAGTACAAATATATAATAGTGTAATCAAAATATTCGCTTTAAATTTAAATCTGTTTGGCACTTCATTAACCAACTCTCAAAGAATAAACATTCTTTTATTATTATTCAATTTGCCTCTTCCTGTTTATTGTTTAATGCTGTGTTTAGTGTATAGGGATGATTTTGAAGATGCTTGGACTTTTGGCTTAAAATTTGAATCTGAGTTTCTGCTTCGTTTAGCAGCCCCTTTAAGTAGTTTTATTTACTATTAATCATTACTATATTTCCCGTCCCTGGTTACTTTTATGCTGTGTGTAATGTATTACAGTTGCAGCCAGTTATTGCTAAGTTATAAAAGAAAATCAAAACTTTTCAGAAGGAAATTACTTCCAATTAATGTAATAAAAATGTATGCAAACATCCTAGAAATTGTGATGGAAGTTAATAAAGT
This sequence comes from Parasteatoda tepidariorum, assembly GCF_043381705.1. NCBI lineage: Eukaryota > Metazoa > Arthropoda > Arachnida > Araneae > Theridiidae > Parasteatoda > Parasteatoda tepidariorum. Next base: position 82,308,031 of record NC_092204.1, on the reverse strand, counting down.
CTTGTCTTTACCAGCATTTATTTGCTCTGGAATATTTTTCTTCCATCTGTTCACGACTCTCGCATGGGTTTTGCTCACAGATTCCAATGCATTTAATCAATTTTTCACCGCAGAAATGATATTTACTGGAACTGTTAGTATAACTTTAGCCATTTCTTTACCGATAGTTTGTTCTAAGATTACTCACCTCAATAAAAGAATTACGAATATTTTTGAAAAGGCGTATGATTATACCCTGCTTGATATTAGAATAGAAGATCGACGAAGAGATATACTCCATTCATACATGAAAAAGGAATGTTTGACAATAACCGGGTGTCATATGTTGAGCTATAATGAAGCTCATATATTGCACCTTTTCGGTGCACTCTTTACATACGGACTATTATTTATTAACTTTAAAAGAGTTGGAACTGTTTAATAGTGCTATTTTCTCAAATTATCAAAAATTTTCCTATTATGAACACTTATATCACGGAAGAATTTATTAATAAACTAGCACAATTTTACTTAATTAAAAACTAAGCACCTTAAAATTAAATTAACAAACTCTCTTATACCCCAAAATAGGTAAAAGTGGTTTTGGCTCCAAATACAAGTTGGATTTATATAAGAAAAAGTACTGCTTTCTGATTTGGTGCTCAAACTACAACCAAAATACTTTTAAACTAAACACATTATCAGAAAACAATATTCAGAAACGATGACAATCTTTAATGTGAAAACGCTTAAGAGCTAAAACCATGTGGTAAGAAGAAATGGAAATTGCTTGAAAATGAAAAATGCTCGTTAACTTCAAAAATTATAAAGGTGCAAAAGGCTGACATGTTTCGAGCTTTCAGAACAAAGGTGTTCAACACAGGGCTCGAAAAAACTTAAAACTTTCACCCGTCCCCGAGGACGGCTTGTTCAACAATGTACCCGTCCTCCTTTGGAACTAACCCGTCGCTTCTAAATAAATAAAAATATAATTTTCTCTTATTTATTACAAACATTTATATAAATTGCACAATGAATTAGTAGTTACTAGGATTACAAATACTAGGATAACATTATACAGTAATAAAAGAAATACTAGGTTACTAATAGTAAAACCTAGTATTTCTATTATGAAATAATTTATTTCTTTGATGAAATAATTTAAATAACAAAGGTTAAGTTATCTGTCAATTATCATGTCAATTTATCCGATGGTACTGCGTTTTTTAAATGAATCAAATATGACGTTTGCCAGTTCCACAATCAAGCCAATGATTTACAGAGGTTTCTGCACAGAAATCTGAAAGAGGTTTTCCATTTAGGTAGATGTTCATAAATGCGTTTAACGCTTCTTGTTTAAGACCAGTAAGTAATGTGTTTTTTTGTAAGTTCATTGCTGAAAAGCCCCTTTCAACCGCTGCAGTACTCCCAGACAGAGAAAACATCAATTCCACCATGCGCAGTATGTTGCTGTATTTCGAGATTAGAGGGTCATTTTAGAAGTGAGGCGCTAGACTCTTGTAAGATAACAAAAATTGAAAATGTATCACCAACATTAACGGGAAAATGGCCGTCCGCGCGGACGTCGGTTTCGAGAAATTCGTTGTCCGCGGCGAATTTTTGACCGCCGCGGACGGGTGGTTTTTCGGGCCCTGGTTCAACACTTACCAGTTGTGAAGGGGGAAAAAACAAAGCAGGCTTGAAAAAAGAAAATACTGATTTACCAAAAAAAGAATTCAAAATAAATATTGAAAAACAAACCAATAAGAAGCGAATGAATTGCTTCATGTTATTTCTCATTGTAAATAATGAATTACTTCTACTATTTTAAGAACAGGAAATATCGATAATGAGGCATATCCCTGATAGTAAGTCATTGAAAACCTCAAAATTAAAGACTCGTTTATTTTTCAACAATTAACTTTTGACTATTTATGTATAAATCAATATCAATTATGTAATCATCGTCTTAATCGTAATGAATTTTCAACATAGGATTAAGTTAACAGAAAAGTATCTTAGACTCATGGAATTCTTTTCATATCTCAAAACATTTTGACTTTAAAAGAACTTTTTTTTGAGAACAAGTATATAATTTACTTTGATGTAGTACGTACAAGTACTTTAATCTCATTATAACGAGTTAAATGCATAACTGATTTATATAATGCTTGCACATTGGGTGTTTCATAACGACCACTCTTCATTCATATTTCATTTTTAATTCTTTGCGAAAATAAAATCAAAAATGCATACATATTAGATGAGCAAATTGATACGAGGTAGAATTGACAAGGAACTGAAAAAATTAAAACCTACTCGATTATCTTAGAAAACATAGAATAGCTTTAAGGCAATATTTAGAAACCAATTTCCATCAGAAAATCGAACTGGCTTTGATGCTTTTCGTCCTGCGTTTCTCACCTGTGATTCGTCAGATTTTGATACCATTTTTGTTTTTCCTGTTAAAATATTACTTTGTGACTAAAACGAATACTTCTTAAACTGCAGTTCTTTTTTATGTTTTCTGAAAATAAACATTAAGTGTCATCCAGTATACGTTTATGTTTTACCCAATCATTTCCTTTATAATTACAACTCATTTAATTTGTATCGATCATCTTTCTTCTTTTTTTTGTAACTCAAATATTTTAATATAAGCTGTTACTTTTTTAGAAAAAATATATATCCTGTATTCAAACAGCTGAGTCGAGTATTGTAGCTGAGAAAATTGATTTTATAGCTCTCATTCATTTATTGTTAAAGCAACACTGAAATAAAACATGAAATTGATTTTTATTTTAATTAAATTGCCATTTCCTTGAAAAAAGCTAACAAAATTTTATTATATGTAAGAACTGACAAATTTCAATTCCATTGTTATCAATAAAAAATTTCTCTTTTTTCAATTCTTAAGCAAATATTTTTCTATTCAATTTCGTTATTAACTATTTTTGACATCCCATTATAATTAAAATAAAGTAATGACGTTCAGAGCATAAAAAAACACAGTCGTAGTGATTTAAAATCGTTTTCTAGAAATATAGTTTATTATAGAAGGTTTTCTTTTATGCTTCGTCTAGGGTTAAAAAGCAGTAAAAAAAATCTGTATTTTATTCCAAAATGCACATTTTTTGACTTAAGCTACTTGCATATACTGATAATAACATTCTAATATAGTTAGAATGAAGTGCTTTTGTTCAGGGGGAACGAAACGTTGCCGTACTGATTTAAAAATCGCTTTTCAAAATTATGGCTTTTTGTGGAAAGTTTTTGTATGTTATGGCATAAATTTTGAGAGCGGTAAAGAAACATTTTTCGATTCCAAAACTCGCATTCTGAGGTTTAAGCAGCTGATATATTTCTCTACTTATATTTTATCCAATGCTTATACCGTTTTGATTTTAATTGTTGCAATGAATCAAAGTTCTGAGCATATTGTTAAAGCTAATGTTAGCGCAATTGCAACAAATATACTTTCCGTGATATTATGGATGGTGTTGTATCGGAAAAAGGTACAAATATTTAATATTGTAACCAAAATATTCATTTTAAATTTTAATCTGTTTGACACTTCATTAACCAACTCTCAAACAATTAACATTCTTTTATTATTCTTCAGTTTGCCTATTCCTCTTTATTGTTTAGTGCTGTCTTTAGTATATAACGATGATTTTGCAGATGCTTGGACTTTTGGCTTAAAATTTGAATCTGAGTTTCGGCGTCGTTTAGCAACCTCTTTAAATAGTTTTGTTTATTATTGCTCTTTACTATATTTCCCGTCTCTGGTCACTTTCATGTTGTGTGTAATATACTACAATTGCAGCCAGTTATTGCTGCGCTACAAAAGAATTTTAAAGTGTTCAAGAAGACAATTGCTTCCAATTAATGTAATCAAAAGGTATAGAAACATTTTGGAAATTGTGGAAGAAGTTAATAAAGTTCTGTCTTTGCCAGCATTTATTTGCTCTGGAATATTTTTCTTCCATCTATTCACGACTCTCGCATGGGTTTTGCTCACCGATTCCAATGCATTTAATCAATCATTCACTGCAGAAATGATATTTTCGGGATCTGTTTGTACAATTTTAGCCAATTCCTTACCGATAGTTTGTTCTAAAATTACTCACCTAAATAAAAGAATAACGAATACTTTCGAAAAGTATTATGATAACACTCTGCTTGATATGAGAATGGAAGATCGACGAAGAGATATACTTCATTCATATATGAAAAAAAAGTGTTTGACAATAACAGGGTGTCAAATGTTGAACTATAATGAAGCTTATATACTGAACCTTTTTGGCGCTCTGTTTACGTACGGACTATTGTTTTTTAACTTTAAAAGAGTTGGAACTCTTTAGTTAGAGCGCTAACTCTTTAGTTTAGTTAGAGTGTTTCTTCTCAAATTAGCAACATTTTCCTATTATGATCACATATCACTGCAGAATTTAATAATGAACTAGCATAATTTTACTTAAATAAAAACGAAGCACCTTAAATTTAAATTAACAAACTCTATTATACCCAAAAATAGGAAAAAGAGGATTTGGCTCCAAATATTAGTTGGATTTATATAAGAAAGGGAACTTCTCTCCGATTTGATGCTTAAATTACAACCGAAATACCTTTAAATTAAACACATCATAAGAAAAAAAACCTCAGTAGCGATGTCATTCCTTAAAGTGAAAACTTTAAAGAACTAAAACCATGAAGAAACAATTTCATACTTGCTTGAAAATGGAAAATATTCCTTAACTTCAAAAATTGAAAAGGTGCAAAATTTTCACGAGATTTGGGCAATTGCAGCACTTACCAAATGTGAAGGAAGTAATCAAGGCAGGTTTGAAAAAAGAAAATACAAACTTGCCGTCAAAAGAATTCAAAATATAGATTTAAAAAAAAAATTTTTTTTTTTTTGAGGTAGACGTGAGGAAGGACGGTGGCCGAAAAAAGTGAATTAGGGCAGAATGCATTTCCGAAAGGAAAGGACAAATGACGTATATTTAACTAGGAAATCAGCATCCATATGAATGAAATTATGTGATGGAAAGAATTTTGGCTTCATCAAATCAAAATTTAAGTTCAAGGTTCCAACCATGTGCTGTAATAGATTATTAATACAATTCTTGATGACGGACAATACCTGTCATGTTTCTTAAATCTAAATTTTAAAACATACTTTGTTCTTTTTATGAATTACAAAAACTTTGGAAAATTTCGTTCTTTATTCGAGGGGGGGGCATAGGGCATTTTTCAGAAAGGGGAGGGGCGTATTTCGATTTTCGTGAATTTTGCTTCCTCTTTTGAATGAAAATAATCGTGTTTAAATAGCTCTTTCTTTCATTTGCGATGAAAACAAATAGTTTTGAAACTGTTACGTTTCAGCAGCTTCAATAATATTCGATTTCATTTCATGTTTCAAAAAATTACCCAAATGATTAACTTTTACCCAGATTACAATATGTTACAAATTTTTTATTAAACTAAACACCATTTCTGAATGGCATTTTAAATATTTTAATATTTCTTAAATATTTCTAAATTTTTTAAGAGTTCTAAAGTATTTGTAAAGGTTTCAACAGTTGAAAAAACTATTCTCTTAAAAATACAATGATGGTGCATGTTTACCATGTGACAAACGGTAATTCATTTAATTTTCGTCCAATTTAAACCACTGCAGTCGCATGTCTACTCTCAACCACCATAGCAAAGAACCATATTTATCTCACAGTACAGAACAATACTGTTAACTCAAGTATGTGGCCTTTGAAAATATATATTATTCAAAATAATATTTCACACACTGTGTTTTTCTTTCTTGAAAAAAGTTTTTTCACCTCCTATGCAACAATTATTTATTAATTTAATTATTGTTATGCCATAACCATATTTTGGAAAGTTACATAACTTGAAGAAGAAGAAAAACTTATTGAAACATAATTAAATTAGTTTGTCTGAATGATCTAATGTAATATAGTGGTTATAAGAACTCTGTATCCATGTTAAATTTGCAGAACGAGTTGTGAAATTAATTAGTATCGGCCTGTCAGGTGGATCTGAAGAATTTGAAATTATACGAGTTAAGGTATCTGACTAGTGCAGAAACATGAGTTTGGACGAAATTTCAGAAATTAAGTTTATTATAAATTTAAAATTCCTGTGCTCTTACTTTTGCCTGTACTATATTTATTTACAAAGTCATAGTAGTTTTTGTGCAAGGTGATAACAATGGATGGACTAGAGATCTTAAGTCTTTAAATGCGTTTATCTGAAAGTCAGATTTTTATCACATTTTTGCACGACCTTAAACACTATATCTCTTGTTGTTTTCAAAATAATTGTCAACAATTTTTCATGAGTTAAGTAATGGTTATAGTACACATGTTTTGAAGAACAGACTAAGAGAAAAAAGTCAAATATTATTTTTTATGGCTGTTTTTCGCTTAGACAAGTACGAAAAATTTTGAAAATCACCTTTTCAACTACATTGATCCTTAACTCAACAGTATATGCACTTGCTTTTAAGATAGTATTTCAAAACACAGTTGATAGCCTTCTAAATAAAATACTCAAAGGATTTTTTTTGTTTTTGGCGATAGAATTTTTTTTTTTTTGCAGTGTTTAGCGTATATGCAAAAAGAGGCCTTATTTTTATCTAAAATTGGTCATTTAAAAAAGCAAAAATAAAATAAAAGTTTTTTGTTTCTAGTTTCGTAAGTTTTTACAGATAATAAAACAAATGAACTAGTTTTAAAAAATTTAATATTTTTTATAAAAGTTATCGAAACTTGTCGAATACATTAAGGGAACGGCAAACCTTAATAATAAGCGATATATATGTATATATTTTCCTTATGTGCCACCATAAACTCGGTTGTTTCTCTATAGAGCAAGAACTGTTAAAAGTAGAAATATTTGACATTTTAACAAAATCGATATCTGATACGGCGTTGTATTTAATTTACTTAATGTTAATTAACAGTCTATAACTTTTGAGGAGAAGCTCAGCTCGATCTTAAATAGCAATATCCAGAACATTAACACGCCATCTTGTTTAGAGACAACCAGCTGGCGCTGAGGTCATAGGTAAGGTGTCTGCGTATCAGTGATCTACTTCGTAAGTTGCAAGAATAAGAGATTTTAAATTTTTTCATCGTTGCTCATTTCTGCCTATCTCTGCGTGGAATCTTTTATTTGAATTTTCCAACGCGTGGCAAAACTTTGTGGCCTCAGCAAAGCTCCGATATTATCCCACTGAATATTTTCTGTAAAAGTAAGAAAGCGAACAATTGAATAACATTTGTCCTATTGATCAGATTTTCACGTATTCGCGTATAAGTTGTTTTAAATTGCAAAATCAGAAGCGAAACTTTTATTTCCTAATAAATATTTGACAACACAATTTATTAATTGTGTTATTTAAAATTAAATATTTTAAAACTATAAAAAAATGTGCATTTCTTACAACCTTATTTTTTTACCTGTGTGTATATAATAATTAAAAATTATTTTTTGCCATGAACGAATAAAAAAAATTTTGCACATAATTAAAAAAACTAATTTTTGGAAAGATGAGTTTTTTTTTAATTGTGCGCAAAAAATTTTCGATTCGTTTAAAATGTTCTCAATATATGGCTAAATTAGCGAAAAAGGAAATCAATACATATTATAGTGCTCAAACTTCCAACCTTGCTTCTGGTTTAACTATTGCGACCAACATTTTTCAGATTGCGGTAACTCCTTTCTTCAATTTTGAAGGTCCAAAATCCAAATCCGTGGAAAAAATAGGTGTGTTTTTAATGAATGGTAAGTGCTAACAAACAGCATATTTGAGGTAGATCAACCCTTTGCTCTATTCAGATTGGACCTAAGTAATCGAAAATAAGACCATTAGAAAAAAAATATTAAGGGCTAAGTCTTTGTTTTCTTTGGCTCGCTGTTCCTGTGAACATTAAGAGCATCAAAAAATCTGTACCAAAGTAGTTATTGGTTTTAGACAATATATTAGAATTAGATAATTTTTAAATGCTGCTATTTCGTTCAATAGAATTTGCAAAATCGAGTGAATTGCTTCATGTTATTTCTCATTGTAAATTATAAATTACTTTCACTGAGATAAGAACAGGAAATATTGCTAATGATTTATATACTCGATATCATCATTGATATTATCATTGAAAACCTCAAAATTAAAGACTCGTTCATTTTTTAACAATTAACTTTTGACTATTTATGCATAAATCATAATTTATATAATCATCGTTGTAATCAAACATAATCATCGTCTTAATCGTATACAAATTACCAATATAGGATTGAGCAAACAGAAAGAAATCTTGGACTTATCAAATTCTTTCTATATCTCAAAATATTTTGACTTAAAAAAAATAGTATTTGAAACAAGTATATAATTTACTTTGACACAACGTGCGTACAAGTACATTAATTTCATTATAATGAGTTAAATACATAACTGATTTATATAATGCTTGCACATAGGGTGTTTCATAACGACCACTCTTCAATCATATTTTTTTTTCAATTTTTTGCGATAATGAAATCAAAAATGCATACATATTATTTGAGCAAATTGATACGAGAATTAATGCGTGTGCAAATTGATGCGCAAATTCAACTCATTTATTTTATATTGATCATCTAGCTATTGTATTTGATGATCAGCTAATATTTCAATATAAGCTGCAACCTTTCTAGAACATAAGCATATCCTTTATTAAAATATCTGAGACGGCAATTGTAGTTGAGAAAATTTATTATTGGACTCTCATTCTTTTATTACTAAAGCACCGGTAAAATAAAACCTGAAATCGATTTTTATTTTAATTAAATTACCATTTCCTTGAGAACGGCTGATAAATTTTTTTACATGTAAGAACTGATATCTCTCATCTCCTTTATTATCAAAGAAAATATTCCCTTTTTAAATTTTTTAGCAATATTTTTTTATTGAATTTCGTTATTAACTATTTTTGACATCCTACTATAATTAAAATAAAGTGCTGGCTTTCAAAGCATAAGAAACACAATCGTAGTGATTTAAAATCGTTTTCCCGAATTATAGAAGTTTTTTTTTTTTAATGTTTTGCAAAAGTTTTAAAAAAGCAGTAAAAACCCTTTATTTTATTCCAAAATAAAAATTTTTCGATTTACGCTTCTTGCATATACTGATAATAACATTCTAATATAGCCAGAATGAAGTGCTTTTGTGCAGAGCGAATGTACCGTTGCCGTACTGATTTAGAAATCGCTTTTCAGAATTATGACTTTTTGTGGAAAGTTTTTTTATGTTATGGCATAAATTTTGAAAACGGTAGAAAAACATTTTTCGATTCCAAAAGGCGTATTCTGAGATTTAAACAACTGATATATTTCTCTACTTATATTTTATGCAATGCTTATACCGTTTTGATTTTAATTGTTGCAATGAATCAAAGTTCTGAGCATATTATTAAACCTAATGTAAGCACAATTGCAACAACTATACTTTCCGTGATGTTATGGACAGTGTTGTATCGGAAAAAGGTACAAATATTTAATATTGTAACCAAAATATTCATTTTAAATTTAAATCTGTTTAACACTTCATTAACCAACTCTCAAACAATTAGCGTTCTTTTATTATTCTTCAGTTTACCCCTTCCTGTTTATTGTTTAGTACTGTCTTTAGTAAATAACGATGATTTTGCAGATGCTTGGACTTTTGGTTTAAAATTTGAATCTGAGTTTCTGCTTCGTTTAGCAGCTTCTTTAAGCAGTTTTGCTTATTATTGCTCTTTACTATATTTCCCGTCTCTGGTCACTTTCATGTTGTGTGTAATGTACTACAATTGCAGCCAGTTATTACTGCGCTACAAAAGAAAATTAAAAGATTTTAGAAGACAATTACTTCCAATTAATGTAATCAAAAGGTATAGAAACATTTTAGAAATTGTGGACGAAGTTAATAAAGTTCTGTCTTTGCCAGCATTTATTTGCTCTGGAATATTTTTCTTGCATCTGTTCACGACTCTCGCATGGGTTTAGCTCACCGATTCCAATGCATTTAATCAATCTTTCACAGCAGAAATAATGTTTTCGGGATCTGTTTGTACAATTTTGTCCAATTCCTTACCGATAGTTTGCTCTAAAATTACTCACATAAATAAAAGAATAACAAATACTTTCGAAAAGGCTTATGATAACACTCTGCTTGATATGAGAATGGAAGATTGACGAAGAGATATACTTCATTCATATATGAAAAAAAAAATGTTTGACAATAACAGGGTGGCATATGTTGTGCTATAATGAAGCTCATATTTTGCACCTTCATGGCGCACTGTTTACATACGGACTATTGTTTGTTAACTTTAAAGGAGTTGAAACTATTTAATAGTGTTAGTATTATTCTTTGCTGTATTTCTCTTAGTCACTTTGTTGTGTGTGATGTACTACAACTGTAGTCAGTTATTTCTGAGCTACAAAAGAAAATAAAAGTGTTTTAAGAAACAATTTCTTCCAACTGATGTAATCAAAATGCATACAAATATTCAGGAGAAATAACGGGGGTAAGAAACTATATTATTTACAAGCATTCCTTTGTAAGCATCTGATCACGAATCTTGTATGGAATTTGCCCACATATTTAGAACCCTTTAATCAAACCTTTTCCTCGGAAAGGATACTTAGGGAAATTGTTAGAAGTTTTAGTCATCTAAGAATAAAGATTTTTTTGAAAAGGCTAATGATTGTACTCTGCATGGTTCGAAAGTGAAAAATTGACGTAAAAACTCCATTCATATCTGAAAAAGAAAATTTTTTTCAGTGACAGGGTGTCATATGTTGAGCTATGTAGCCACATTGTTTACATACAGAATTGTTAATTAACTTTAAGAGTGCTGAAAGCATTAGGGTGACAAGAAAGTAATGTCTTTTCGGTGTATTTTATATTTGTTATCAAGATTTTATTTTTAATCAATAATGTAATCGTATTCACCCTCATTAGCAACAACTTATCATTGCCGAATGATCGAAAAAAATTAATTGGTTTTTAAGACTAACGAATATTTGATGCCTCGAAACGACATTGCTTTCTGATAACTCTAATATTTAAGTTTTCTTTCGAAACAAATTAGAAGAAATATAGAATTTATTGTCATTTAGCCTTTTCTTCGGTATTTTTTACCATCTTAATGTTTATGTGAGCAAACCTGGCGTATATATCTCCTTGCGGAAGAAGTTGCTTTGACAATTCGAGGAGACAATATTCTCCACGGATTTAGAAATGATATAAAATTACTTTTCAATGAAATAAATTTGCACTGAATGTTACATTTCATAACTATTACAGATAACTTCTAACTGTTAATTTATGTTATCGTATATCGTAATTATAGAGTGGTTTTTGAGACAAAATACCAAAGAAATGGCCGAGTTTAATTTTTGAAACGAATTGCGTAACTGATAAACAAAAGAAAACAAATAATTTTTCTTCTGAAAACAACAATATAGTTTGTAAAGTTTTTGTGAGCAAAGTAGGATTGAAATTAATTTTTAAAAAAAAAGTTTTTTTTTTTCAATGCCCACCTGGGGAATGGCCTACGTCATACAGGCATCTGAAGGGCAGATTTGTAGACCACTCTTTCAGGGGCACCATTTTAGGTGGGCCAACGTTGCTCCCACAGTAAGGACAGATAGTACAGAGAAGGAAAAAACATCCAAGCCTTGCCCGGGAATCGAACCCAGAACCTTTCTGATGCAAAAGCAGTTATATATATATATATATATATATATATATATATATATA
>NC_092204.1:82277621-82295317 GCF_043381705.1 Parasteatoda tepidariorum | reverse complement strand
TTATTTTTCAAGAATGATTTAAAAATGTTTTCGCAGAAAGATTGCCAGATTACAAAATATGAAAACAAAAGATGAAAACAAAAGCGCAAATTGAGTGTAACAAGAGGGTTTAAAGTGTCGTTCTTACTGCACTGATGAAGTGATTTGTTATTCTGAGCTTTGATTTTGTTAGTTACCAAGGATGGGCCCGAAATGGATGTGCGCAAGGTAATATTATACTGGATAATTTTAAAAATTGATCATAAATAGTTTTAGAAGATAGATGTTTATTTAAGAAAAAATATAAAATAGAAAAGATATATAAATTGCCTGTTTTGCAAATAATTTTAGCCGCTGATTATTAATTATTGAAACTTATTGTTTTTCTTAACTTTCTTCGTGTTTTCTTGTATTTAATGCAGTGATATATATATATATACATATATATATATGCATTTTACAACTTCATATTAAACTTCTGTTGTGTGTCTGAATACTGACATTTAGAACAAAATTGAGGTTTAGAATTGCCTCTTAGAAATTTGAATTGTTAACAAATAAAAAAAACTTATAGTTGTTCTGCTTCTGAACACTGATGAAAACATAAAATGATGTTCTTCATCAACAATCAAAAATATATACATTCATTTTACGAATTCCACATTATCATTTCAGAGAATTAAAAATACAAAAATATCTTCATTGAAGCCGATGCTTTACATCCGGCGTTCAGTGGCAGACTACTATTTCATATTGTTTACAACACATGGCTTTAGCCCTCTGGTGGGAAAGACTTTAAAACAAAACTCACAACAGTCACTTTTCTCAACAACTGAAATTTAGAATAGTGTGATTAAGCTAAATATGTGAACTGTTTGCAATTTTAAATTAATATTGAAATGTACAGGTTTAGAATTTTCTACAGTGAAAAGTTTTCGGAACTTCAGTGTTCAAAAAAGTATACAAAAGCTAGACGTTAAGAATCATGTAATGAGCGAGCATTGGATTGCGAAGCAATCCGAAATGAACTGCAAAAGCAATTCCGGGGGTTGGCGAGAACCAGAGAGCAGGGGGCGAAGCCTCCTAATACATATATATATATATACATAAAAGGATCATAGTAATTATATAAGCAAAAATTAAGGTAGTATTGTTAAGTTGAAATACAATATTTTTAGTTTTGATGTCAGCAATACAATTCAATTTTTCACAAAAACGATTGTTTCCATTATTAAATTCAGTGTCAACAATTCAAATTTTTCTGAGTCAACTCTTAACCTCTCAATATTGTTTTTTTTATGTACACATTTCTAAATGTCAGTATTCAACCACAAAGCAACTTAAAGTCCTCAAATTTAGCATGAAGTTGTAAAATGTAATGGAAGAGTATTATAGCAATAATGTAAGTAGAAGTAAAGTTAGTACAGTAAAATTAAAACAATATTTTTAATCAATGAGCCAAGTTCTTCAAGAAGCAGTTGTAGAAGTAGCTGGATAGAAGTTTATTTATTTAAAACTTTTTATAGAATTTCTTTAAAAACGCAATTGTTAATCTGGGCATTTAGCGATACAACACTTATAGAATTGAAGGATTTGTTACGTCAAGCGCTCTGGTTCCATAATTTTGATATAGTTGCGCTTCTATGTCATTTTGATTTATGTAGCTAAGTTAACTTTCAAAAAATTCTACTGCTGGCAACAGCATTTATATTTTTTAAGTTGTTTATTTTTATTTCTTTTAGAATTCGTTCTTTTTTTAGCGAAATGTTTTTTAGCCTAGCAGAATTCTTTGCCGACTGTTCTCTGTATATATGAAGAAAATAAAGTAAATATTTAAGTGTTGTGAAAAGAATCTTATTTAGTTGTACAAAGTACTTCTTTTGAAATGAAAACTGTTACCACCAGCGGAAAAGAAATACAGCCAAAATTTGAGAGCTACGTAAGAGAATTACATATATTAGATAATTCTATTACAGTTACAGGCGTTGCCTTTCAGTTAATATCTTCAAGATGAGCATAATATTGATTTTTCTTTTTTTTTTTTTTAAATAAGTAGTTAAATAACAGTAAAGTCAATTGAACTTGAAAAATATGTGACTGGTGGACACTTACCGACACCCCATTGCATCTCATTTACCCTGAAAAATAACTTGATTTGAACCCCATAAAAAATTTATGTGACTCGTTGGAATAGAAAATAAATCTCAGAAATCAACATCCTCGCAAATAGATAGATTTAAATAATAAAATCCACAGTTGGCGGCTAAATTGGATGCGAAGTACCTGTGAAACCCATTGGATTAACTTTCTATAGTAATAAAACTGTTAGCGAGGCAAGTTCCACGATGTTAAATAATGTTCCTCGTGATTTCTCTAGAAGAGAGTGATTTTCAGCCCAGTGAGCTTACTACAGAAGGATTATAAATGCCGATATAAATCTCTGGTGTCTATATTGCTTAAGAAATAGGTTTGATAATACTACATAATTAAAGTGCCATATTTAAGTTCTCAGGAATAATATAAATCACAAGTTTAACTGTCTCGGGTTCTGTTCACAGTTCCTAAAAGAAGATTGTTCTTTTTGGTAAATCGTTACATTCAAAGATCTTCGAGACAAACAAGTTTTTAAAAAATTGATTTTAAGGAATCATTGATGAATTAAAATTTTAAAACTAATACAATTATTGTGCAAATGAGAGTTTCTATTGAATTCCTGAAGACTTTAATAAGGTATAAACATTTAATCAAACATAAATTTTTGTTTTGAAAATAATGTACTGTTTAACTATAAATATATATAAATTCAAACCTATGTTTATACTATTTCCTATTTGTTCTGCAAAATATTTATTTAAATTCTAATACATCAAAAAAACTCATTTGATAATATATCAATAGCAATAAGTATAGAAATTAAAAAATAAAACATGTTAAAAATTTTTAATTTGAAATATTAAGATTCGATAGAATTTTGATTTAATATGATCAGAAAAAACTCTTTAAAAACTCTATTCCACTTTAATCTCCCAGTTCCTCAATTACAGAATCTTCAATAATACCATCTATATCAGCAGATTCCTATGGAGAAGGAAAAGCCAAGGGTGCCCATTTTATGTTGGTGAGATGATGGAATATATCAGGTGGGGTTGGAGTTTGTATTCGTATAGTGGGCCAGTTGAAGATAGTAATGAAAACAGAAGATGATGAAAACAAAACTTGAGCTGGATCAGAATTAATAAAAAGGCTTTTATTTTATGTATAGTAGTATATTTGCAGAGCTCGAGTTACAAAATATAAAAATCATATTATCCATAAGAATTTCAGTTGAATCAATTTTGCATAAATATTAATAAGGACAGGCCATGGGAGACGAATCCCCCACAACCTGCCTAGTCAAAAGCCAAATTAAAAAGTACGTGTAATTTGTTCCGATCGGACACAGAAGCATGGGTAGGAGATCCAAAATTGGCGATCTATTAAAATATATCATAGCCAAAAACAAAGCCAACTAGCATATCAACATGGGTTTAAAAGAACAGCTTGGCGATCACGAGTCGCCAACAAATTTATGAGAATTATTACAACCATGCAACCGAAACATTTAGCCGTTGGAAAATTAGAATAAAAAGTTATAAATAGATTTTTGTTTTCGATTAGAGGCGACAGTGAATTTATATGTCTGCATAATAATGAAATAAAAAGAAAGTATCCGTTACATTGATCTGGAAGAGAAGAAATAAATATTTTATGTTCGTTTAAAAAGATTAAGTTTTTGATTTATTTTAAAAGTAATTCTTCCATTAATAAAAATAAGCTTAAGTAATGAAGGATATTTTAAAAGATAGAAAATAAATATGTGTATGCCAATTCTGGCATCACAATTCCTTTTTTACATCATCTATACGAAGCAAAAATCTAATTATACAAAAAAAAATTCAACAATTTGCAAAAACCTTTTACCAACGATAAAAAATCAGTAGACAACTTCGATTTAAAATGCATTAAATTCAAATAGCTACATATTTAAATTTAAATTATCGAATTATGAAGTTTTGATTGCCATTTTATTCAAAGGCAAATTTTGATCCAGGAGTTCCCTTGTCTTCTGGATTACATGACTACGAAGTTGAACATCGGTGATCGTAAATCCAAAATTGGGTCGACTGTTCAACGACGATTATAGCATAAATTATGTTGAGGTGGCATAGTTTGCATCCAAACGATGTCATTCAGTGCATTTTGTCGCAGAAATTCTGCTATGACATAAATTTACAGCATGGCTGCATAGCGTGATCCTGTCACAGGGCATATGTTACAAACCCCGTAGGAATCCCGTACAAATCCTGTTCTTCCTTAAGAAAGAACAGGACGCGAACTATCGTACCATCCCGCTTTTTATACGTTTTCTGCTTTGAATAACTGGTGGACGTTATTCTATGATTGTTGTTTTGACTCTATGATATGCATGGACTCAATGTTTACACCTCGATCATGTGTTTTAAGGCGTGGACAGAGCTGCTGTTTGTGCGTCGTGCATAGCGTATCAGTCTTTTTGTGATACGCGTACCTTTCAACGCTGTTTAGGGTGCTTGCATGCGCTGAACACTTTGCAACAAAAAAAATGGGTGTCGCAATTCGAAAATGTCGAGTCTCTGTACCTATAAAACCGTAACCGTGAACCATACTTTGACGTTTTTAGAATCTCAAGCTTATACCCCTGAATAATTCAACATCCGAAATCTCATCTCGATTGGTTGAACGAACTGGAAGCTAGAGGTCTATAAATAGGCCAAGTTTTTTTTTTTATCATTCATGTGTTATAATTTCATTTTTCTTAACAAAACTTTTACACTAATTAATTCGCATATTTTATGTACGATAATAAATAATTGTTATTTCTAATGATAGTTATGCAAGGTGAAATCTAATCGTTAGATCATTTACAGATTAATTTTCTTCCATTGCTTTTACACTTTAAATAATCTTTTAATCACAGCGTTACAACTTATTGAAATTAAAAGTTTGTCCCCCCTCCCCAATTGTAAACTCTAAAAAGTATTTTAACCCTTTCAGAACCGGTGGAAGGAGAAAGAAGTGCTTCCACAGATCCGCACGCGCAGAGAGCATACCTAAGAGAGTACCGTAGTGAGATCACGTCCGTATGACCTTATGCCACTAGATTCAGAAAGCATATATGATACCGTGGGCTGTGAAGGGATTACGTATATGTGTTCATGGTTCTGAAGTAATCACAACGTATTTAAAATGCAATGAATTTTTACTTAATACTTTAAGAGGAAACTATACCTTCATGACAAAGTCTCTCTCATTTACAAAAGTAATTTAAAATTTGAAGTTAAAAAAACCTAAAGTAAACCCTGGAATTTCAAATGCTGAAATTTTTTTTCAGACTATCCAAGTACAAACAAAGTAGATTACGCAATGGGAAAGTAATCCAGGAATAATTGTTCGTATTTTGATATCTTGAAAGCATTTGAAACGTTTTGATTTACTCCAGGTTTATCTGAACGCACTTCTCTCTGAACTTGAAATTTTAAATTGCCAATGGAGGTGAAATAGAATTTGTCTTGAAAAGTTTCTACCGTGGTGTAGCCTCCCCTTGAAAAATAATTAAAAATAAAACTTACGGCAAACATCTTCATCAGACTAATCTTATCATTGAATACTACCGTCACACATTTGGTTTTTTGGGATGCAACGTCCAGACTTGCATCGGAACTCCCCCTCCTCGCAAAATTTGGTTTTGCAGCCATTTTCATCTTCCCCTTCTGGACAATCTTCCTCGCCATCGCAAACCCAAAACTCCGAAATGCAAATACCATTGTTGCATTTGAATTGTCGGGATGTGCATTCTTTGGAGGGATAGAAATCTTAAGCATACGAGGGCTTCGCATTGTGTAAAGTATTTTTAGTAATTGCCCATGTAGTTGAAGAGTTCCTATATCTAAGTGTAGTTAGAGAATTACGACACACGGGTAATTCTCTTCGCTTGATTTTTTTATTAGTTGAATGCTAAGATTTTCCGGAAAAAAAAGAAACAAACATTCCCATCAAAAATACCATCAGCATTGAACTACATGTGTTTCCGCATGTTGACAGAAATATATCGATCCTCCATTTTTTACGCACGTCTGATATACAAAACAATTTGCCATTGAAAAGCACCCAGTAGTATCATTTAAACCATAGGTTCCCAAAGTGATCCAGGTGGACCCCCAGTGGTCCATAGGAGACCAGACGTGGGTCCACGTAGACGTGAAAAGAAAACAAGGGTTCACAAGTTGTAAGTGGGGGTCCACGAAACATTTTCTGGTTTTCATATTAAATAAAAAAAAAATTGGCTTGGATTTACCTATCAACGTTGACAGGTAACATTATTCACTAGGTAGGTACTCAAAAATATTCGAGACTCAGTTCAAACACAGAATTGAATAGAACAATAGATAATAGTACGAGTGTACACCACATGTCGAGACTTGCAAAGTGGCGCCCGTGCACCCGCTCGCATTTAAATACCCTGCATGATGACTTCAAAAATAGATTTAAAGATATTCTGGGGATGGAATTACCATCATGGATCATAACCCCATTTGATGAAACGGAAGAGGCGAATGTGGTACTACAAGAAGAGCTACTTGAGCACCAACGAGGAACTGAAGGTGAAATTTAAAAAAGGCAGATATCCCCGAAAAATATCCTGGGCTGTGGGAAATTGAGAGAAAATTTTTGATAGCGTTTCCCTCGTAATATCTTGTTGAAAGAAGTTTTAGATTTTTTATATTTGAAGACATGTTTCGGACAAGAGTATTTATAATTTTTATCTAGCACTTATATTAGCATCTTCATGGTATTGATATTTCTCAAAACTCTTTTAATGGTATTCTTCAAAACACTTTTACTATTCGCCTAAAAAGAATGCTTAATATTAGATAAAATTAGATATGGAGAGCTCAGCGAGTAATAATAGAGCTCCTTTGCATAGCTTTTGTTTTACGTTAACCATAGCTCTAACCTTATTTTCTATAACTTAGCAATAATGTGGTTGAAGGCATTGAATATTAATTTTCGTGCATGTGCTATGAAACTCAAATGCGCGTTAACGTTAGAGTTAAGAGAAACGTAATATTTTGCAAAATCTCTCTAATAACTTATTAATAACTGATAGTAAAAACGACCTTTTGGGCTTCGCACGTCTGTATCAAATGATATTAGAAAATGTATGTAGCAGTACTTAGTGCATAAAAACTTTGTTGCTGCAAAGCATTAAACACAATATATTTTTGGTTGTAAGCGACGTAATATTTATCATTAACGAGGTAAATATAAAATTTAAAAAACTCTTTTCGTGCGTTTATAACCATATTGGAAGTGAAGATGTGTGGCAAACTATTTAATGCGCTGTAATAATTATACAGTTTCTGACTATGTCAAGATTTAAAACATCACCAATGTTCTGGTTAAATAAGAAATATAGGCATAAAAAATTACAATTGTTATGGTATAGTATATTTGTCCAATATTGCTAAAAACATATACTTTTTGAATTAAATACAAAAATCATCCAAAAATCAAGTTTGTAGTAAAATTACAGTGTTTCTTAGAATAAATTCTTGATAAGGGAAACTGTCACTGAGCTAAGTAATTAATTTTATCTTTCTCAAAATTCCATTTTACCTGAACTCTAACTGATATAATAATGAGTAAATTATTTATTTGTTAACTTGGTACAACCCTGAAAAAATAATGTGGATTAATTACTATGCCATCTCCAAGGAAAAAGGAAAATCATTCATATTGAACGTGGAAATTTTTAGAGGGTGTTCTTTATGACCTCCATAAATAATAATATTTTAGAATCCTTTTCGAAATGAAAACAGAAAAGTATACTTATTCATTATGGGTTATATGTCAATATTTAGTCCAGGAAAAATTTAGAAATGTCATATAAAGCTATCGATCACTATAGAGAAAGGCAGAGCGAAGAACAAAAAAACCTGTTTGATTGCCAGGAGAAACAGAGTTAATAGAAGATTAGTAGAAACACCCTTAAATTTCTTCGGGGAGTTAAAGCTGTTTTGATGCTTTTCATCTTGTCTTTCTTATTAGCAATTTAACAGTTTTCGACTTAATTTTTTTCATCGCCTAAATATTAATTTGTAGCCCCTAAAGTGTAAACTTTTCTACTACATTTCTGAAAAGAATTTTAAAAATGCATTTTAAGGAAATTAGGGTATGTATCAATACTGGTAATTATCAGTGTTGATGAAAATTTTACTACTTATAATGTTAACTTCAATGTTACGTAGCATTTTTATAATCACTATTATCCATAACGCTACAAAGTTTTAAACTTTTTCTCATTTGCTACCAGTAGGAAAATTTTTGCCTTAAAACAAATATCATTATTTTGAAAAACTTTAAATATCAAATTTTAAACTTTGCTAGTAATTTTGAGGTTTATATTTATCCAAGGCAGTTTTTTGGGGGAAGGAATCTGTTTCCAGATAGATAATAGCGAAATTTTTTCTTTACTTAAAAAAAAAAATTTAAAAACTATATTCAAATTGATTATTGACTAAAATGTAAATAATATCAATTGTGTGGGTATCGTAAAAAGCTTTTTAATATACCTTCAGAAAATTTACTATCAAATCTAGTAGTCTTATTGACTAAATTTATAAAACACGCAAGCATTTATATAGTATGTAAACACTGGTATCAACTATGTTTTGAATGTAAAAACTTGCATGGACATTACAGTTGGCAAAGACTTTTCCCTATATAATTGCTTTTCCCAAAAACTTCTGCATTGTGTTTTTCTTATTGACTAGAAAAAAAAGGTAATAGTTTAATTTTCTCTAAGTTCAATATTCTTAAACTAACAGTATTAATATCTTTTGCATGCAAAAAAAGACACAAAATATATAGTTAAATGAATAGTTTAATATTATTAAAGGAAATACAGTAACTGTATTGATATCTTTTGCATGCGAAAAGACATTATTTATATTTTAATCTGACTTCTGCTGTATATTTCTCTTGTGAAGCTCTCGATTTCACATAGTTGTTTTCATATCTTTATTTCAACTATAAAACTTTCCGAATTGTTATTTTTTTTATTTTTAAATTTACTTAGAAATTGCAAAATGTCATTTTTGATAAAAGGAAGAGTTGCGATTAAATTCGTAACTGAAAAGAATATAAATAGTTAAATTATTTTTATCCTTAAAAATAGTTATTTTTATTAGAAAATTGTAAAAACTATATTACTTAATACAAGAAAATACTATTACTGCTATGAAACTTATTTGCTTTATCTCTGGTGAGTAACACGAAAATTCTTTCAAGTTTTCAGTTCACTGCTTTGCAGTAGCAGTTTGATGTTCCAATTTTTTATTTCCAACATGAAGTACTTTAAGTCTTTCAAATCGAAAAATGATAGCAAAATCAAAGATCCAGCTTTTCAAAATTATGGATATTTGTGGCAAAGTTTACTTTATTTTAGCTTAAATATTGAAGACAATGCCGAACGATTCTTTTATTCTAATAAAGTTTTATTGCGAATAAAACAGCTTTTGTGCGGGGTTTTTTTCATATCCTCTAGTGTTTATTCCATGTTAGTTATAATCCACGTAAATCTTAACTATATGAAAGTACCAGTACTATAAATATACTTTCAATCGTTCTGCGGTTTGTAGTGTATAAGCAAAAACTGCAAATTCGTGAAATTGTAAGCAAAACATATTCCCTCAATTTAAGTTTATTCACTTCACCTTCGAATGATTCTTACAAAATAAACATTCTTTTAGCAGTTTTGCTTTTGCCACTGCTAATTTACAGTTCATTAATGACTGTATTGTTTGCTTATTATGACAGGTCAAGCGTTTGGACAT
Source organism: Parasteatoda tepidariorum (assembly GCF_043381705.1). NCBI lineage: Eukaryota > Metazoa > Arthropoda > Arachnida > Araneae > Theridiidae > Parasteatoda > Parasteatoda tepidariorum. The sequence continues at coordinate 82,285,424 of NC_092204.1, read as the reverse complement.
TTGATTTCAAGATTGAATCACAATTTCTTTCCTGTTTAAGTAACTTTTTTTTAAGTTTTCTTTATTTTTACCAATTTTTGCTTTTTCCCTGTTCGATAAATTTTATGATATGCGTATTATACAACAATTGTGGCAAGTTTTTACGACAGTTTGAAGAAAAATTAAAAACGGTGAATGATGATGAGGAAATATTTCAGCTAATCTCAAAGTACTGTAATATTCGGAGAGTACTAGAAGATATAAATGAGGTACTATCAGTACCTTCGTTTTTGTGTTCCGTGATCGTCTATATACACATGAGTGCTTTTCTTGGATGGATGATATTAAGCCAGTTTGTGGACAACGATGCAATCTTTTATTCAGAAGTGGCTTACAATGGATTCATGTGCTTTATACTCTCAGTTTCTTTACCTTTTGCAGCATCTGACATACCTCGAATAAGTAATAATATTAAAATTACATTCGGTAAAATGTACGATACTTATTTGTTCGCATCTAAAATGAGTGATGAAAAATTGGAAGCTCTGCATTCGTGTGCAAAAAAGGAATGTTTTATAATGTCTGGGTGGCACTTTATACACTATGACGGAACTTATTTGCTACAACTTTATGGTGCGTTATTTACGTATGGTTTGTTGTTTTTAAATATAAAAACGAATGGAATTATATAAATGGAAGTTTTATGTTTTAAGAGATCTGTTAAACAAAACTATTTTGAACTTTTGTCGAATTGATTTAAGTTTAGCATCTTCATGGTATTGATATTTTTCAAACCACCTTTACTATTTGCCTACCAAGAATGTTTAATATTAGATAAAATTAGTTATAGGGAGCTTAGAGAGTAATAATAGAGAGGTTTTTCATAACTTTTGTTCTGCGTTAACCGTAACTCTTACCTTATTTTCCACAACTTAGCAATATTGTAGTAGAAGGCACTGAATATTAATTTTCGTGCATGTGCTGTGAAACTCAAATAAGCGTTAACGTTAGAGTTAAGAGAAACGTAATATTTGCAAAATCTCTTTAATAACTTATATTAAAAACGACCTCTTGGACTTCGCACGTCTGTATCAACTGATATTAAAAAATGTATGCAGCAGTACTTTGCGCATAAGTACTTTGTTGCTATAAAGCATTAAACATAGTATACTTTTAGTTGTAAGTGACATAATATTTATCATTAACTAGATAAATATAAAATGTAAAAAATTATTTTCGCGCGTTCATAACCATATTCTAAGTGAAGATGTGTGACAAACTATTTAATGCTCTGTAATAATTATAAAGTTTCTGACTATGTCAAGATTTAAAACACCAACGTCCTGGTAAAATATAAGAATTATAGGCTTAAAAAATTGCAATTGTTATGGCATAGTATATTTGTTCAATATTGCTAAAAGCATATACTTTTTAACTTTGACACAAAAATCACCCAAAAGTCAGTTTATATGCGTTATTACTTTCAACATGAATTTCAAATTTGTAGTAAAATCATAGCGTTTCTCAGAATAAATTCTTGAAAAAGAAAACTATCACTGAGCTAAGTAAATTATTTTATCTTTCTCAAAATTCCCTTTTATCAAAACTCTAACTAAACTAATAATGTGCAAATTATTTATTTGTTTACTTGGTACAACCCTGAAACAAAATGTGGATTAATTACTATGCCATCTCCGAGGAAATAGAAAATTCATTCATATTGAACATGGAAATTTTTAGAGGGTGTTCTTTATGACCTCCATAAATAATAATTCGTTGGAATCCTTGTCGAAAATGAATATGAAAATAGAAAAGTATACACGTTCATTATGGGTCACATGTTTATATTTAAGATGGGGAAAATTTAGAAATGTCGTATAAAGCTATCGAACCACTATAGAGAAGGCAAAACAAAGAGCAAGAAAACCTATTTGATTGCCAGGAGAAGCAGAGTTAATAGACGTTTAGTATAAACACCCTTAATTTTCTTCAGGGTGTTTGATGCTTTCATTCCTTCTTTCGTGATTTGCCAGTTTTCGACATAATTTTTTTTCATCTCTTAAATATTAATTTGTAGCCCCTAAAGTGTAAACTTTTTCGACTACATTTCTGAAAAGAATTTAAATAATGTATTTTAAGGAAAGTAGGGTATGTATCAATACTGGTAATTTACAGTGATTATGAAAATGGTTACTATTTATTAGGTTAACTTTAGTGTTACGTAGCATTTTTATAATCACTAATATTCATAAAGTAACAAAGTCTTAAACTTTTTCTTATTTGTTACCGGTAGGAAGATTTTTGCATAAAAACAAATAGCATTATTTTGAAAAACTTGAAATATCAAATTTTAAACTATGCTAGTAATTTTGAGGTTTATATTTATCCAACACAATTTCTTGGGGAAAGGAAGCTGTGTCCAGATGGATAATATCGAAACTTTTTCAAGGAATTAAACTTACAGGCTTACTTTACTTAAGAAAAACGATTGAAAAACTTTATCCAAATTGATTATTGATTAAAATTTAAATAATATTAATTGTTTAGGTAATGTAAAGAACTTTTTTATATATCTTTAGAAAATTTACTATCAAATCTAGTAGTCTTATTGACTAAATTTATAAAACACGCAAGCATTTATATAGCATGTAAACACTGGTATCAATTATGTTTCGAATGTAAAAACTTGCATGGACATTACAGTTGACAAAGACTTTTCATTATATAATTGCTTTTTTAAAAAACTTGCTTTTTTGAAACTGCATTATATTTTTCTTATTGACTAGAAAAAAATGCGTGATAGTTTAATATTCTTAAAGAAAATGCATTAATTTTATTGATATCTTTTGCATGCAAAAAGACATTAAATATATTTTATTCTTACTTCTATTGTATATTCAGCTCTTGATCTCACACAGTTGTCCTCATATCTTTATTTGAACTATGAAATTTTCCGAACGCTTTTTTTTTTTTAATTTACTTAGAAGTTATATAATGTAATTTTTGATAAAAGGAAGAGTTCTGATTAAATCGCAACAGAAAAGAATATAAATAGTTAAATTATTTTTATCCTTAAAAATGGTTATTTTCATTTGAAAATTGTAAAAACTATATTACTTAATGCAAGAAAATTCTCACTACTATTAAACTTATTTATCTCTGATGGATAAAAAGAAAATTCTTTTAAGTTTTTAGTGCCCTTCCTTGAAGTAAATAGTTTGATGTTTCTATTTTTTATTTCTAACATGAAGTACTTCAAGTCTTGCAAATCGAAAAATAATAGTAAAATCAAAGATCCAGCTTTTCAGAATTATGGATATTTGTGGAAAAGTTTACTTTATTTTAGCTTAAATATTGAAGACAATGCCGAACGATTCTTTTATTCTAATCAAATTTTATTGCGAATAAAACAGCTTTTAAGCGGGTTTTTTTTCCTATCCTCCAGTGTATATTCTTTGTTAATTCTAATCAACGTAAATCTCAACTACACAGTCCAGTCACATTAATGTGACCACCACCTACTTTCGACGTCAACGTGAAATAACCAATCACAGAGTGCAGGTGGCAGCATATTACAGTGTAGTGTACATATTGGATGTCCTAGGGCATCGAAAAGCATTTCAGTCGTTGGCGCAATGCAGAAATGTAGCGATTTATCCGACTTCCAAAAGGGCATGATTATTGGCCTTCGGACCAAGGGTGGAAGCATTTCGGAAACGACTGATTTTGTGAACTGTTCGCGTGCTGCCGTGGTAAAAGTATACCGTGCATGGCAAAATGGCACTATACAAAACAAGCGGCGTGGCACATGTGGTGCACCACGGGCCAAAGATAGCAGAGGCGAACGAAGGCTACGGAGATGCGTTCAGACGAATAGACGTGCAACTGTTGAGCAATTGACCGTCCGGATGAACCAAGGGGCTACCAAAAGTGTATCCTCAACAACTGTTCAGCGAACATTGCTGCGCATGGGCCTCCGCAGCAGTCGCCTGGTTAATGCACCTATGCTGACTGCTGTTCATCTGTGACGAAAGCTGGAATTTGCACGCCAGTACCGCAACTAGACGTCCACAGAGTGGCAACAGGTGGCTTTTTCCGATGAATCACATTTTATGCTCCATTGTACAGATGGACGTTGGCGTATACGGCGTGAAACGTCTGAAATCAAACACCCTGCAACAATTGCCGGAAGGATGCAGGCTGGAAGATGGAGCGTTATGGTTTGGGGAATGTTTTCTTGGCATTCACTGGGTGCACTCATCATTGTGGAAGACACGATGGATCAGTACAAGTACGCATCTGTCCTTGCGGACCATGTCCACCCCTACATGCAAATGATTTTTCCTCAGAATGATGGCATCTACCACCAGGACAGTGCGAGGTGTCATACAGCTCGCAGTGCATGTGCGTGGTTCAAAGAGCAACAGGAAGAATTTACCGTACTCCCCTGCCCAGCAAACTCACCGGATTTAAACCCAATCGAGAATCTGTGGGGCCACCTCGATCGGGTTGTTCGTGCCATGGATACTCAACCGCGTAATCTAGCGCAGCTGGCCACGGCACTGGAGTCGGCATGGCTCAACATCCCAGCGAACACTATCAGAAACCTAATTGACTCTCTTCCTGCACGTCTCGTAGCAGTCCGCTCTGCCAAAGGTGGTTATTCTGGCTTTTGACAGGTGGTCACATTAATGTGACTGGACTGTGTATATAAAAGACCAGGACTCTCTCTATCTCTTCCTGGCGACAGGTAGACCAACAATTGCTTATCCCGACTGGCCAGTGGACACCTGAAAAGTCTCACTTTTTCTGCTTTCCTCTTTGCTCTAAATGCCAACAAACCCAGGCATCACCTGAGCACATCCTGAACTGTTTAGGGCTGGACTGGAACGACATTCATTCCTCTCCCCTTTTAGNTGTAGTGTATAAGCGAAAACTGCAAATTCGTGAAATTGTAAGCAAAACATATTCCCTCAATTCAAGCTTATTCACTTCACCTTTGAATGATTCTTACAAAATAAACATTCTTTTAGCAGTTTTGCTTATGCCACTGCTAATTTACAGTTCATTAACAGCTGTATTTTTTGCTTATTATGACATTTCAAGCATTTGGAAGTTTGATTTCAAGATTGAATCACTATTTCTTTCTTGTTTGAGTAACTTTTGTTTAAGTTTTCTTTATTTTTACCAATTTTTGCTTTTTCCCTGTTCGATAAATTTTATGATATGCGTATTGTACAACAATTGTGGCAAGTTTCTACGACAGTTTGAAGAAAAATTAAAAACTGTGAATGATGAAGACGAATTATTTCAGGTAATCTCAAAGTACTGTAATATTCGGAAAGTACTAGAAGATATAAATGAGGTAATATCAGTACCTGCATTCTTGTGTTCCGTGATCGTCTTCATACACGTGAGTGCTTTTCTTGGATGGATGATATTAAGTCAGTTCGTGGACAACGCTGCACTCTTTTATTCAGAAGTGACTTACAATGGATTCATGTGCCTTATACTCTCAATTTCATTACCTTTTGCAGCATCTGACATACCACGAATAAGTAATAATATTAAAATTACATTCGGTAAAATGCATGATGCTTATTTGTTCGCATCTAAAATGAGTGACGAAAAATTGGAAATTTTGCATTCGTGTACGAAAAAGGAATGTTTTACAATGTCTGGATGGCACTTTATACACTATGACAGAGCTTATTTGCTACAACTTTATGGTGCGTTATTTACGTATGGTTTGTTGTTTTTAAATATAAAATCGAATGAAATTATATAAATGGAAGTTTTTATATTTCAAGAGATCTTTTAGACAAAAGCATTTTGAATTTTCGTCGAATTGATTTAAGTTTAGCATCTTCATGGCATTGATATTTTGCCAAACTCCTTTTACGGCATTCTGCAAAGCACTTTTACTATTTGCCAGCATAGAATGCTCAATATTAGGTAAAATTATTTATATAGAGCTTGAAGAGTATTAATAGAGTGATTTTGCATAGCATTTGTTTTAGGTTTACCATACAACTAACCTTATTTTCTACAACTTAGCAATACTGTGTGTCTGAAGGCATTGAATAGTATTTCATTTAATTTTCGCCCATGTGCTGTGAAATTCAAATAGCTTTAACGTTAGAGTTAAGAGAAACGTAACATTTTGCAAGATCTCTCTAATCTCTGATTAATAACTGATAGTAAAAACGACATTTTGGGCTTCGCACGTCTGTATCAAATGATATTAAAAAATGTATGCAGCAGTACTTCGTGCATGAAAACTTTGTTGCTGTAAAGCATTAAACACAATATTGTTTTGGTTGTTTGTATTGACTGGTATTAAAGAAAGTATATAGCAGTAACTTGTGCATAAGTACTTTGTTGCAATCATAAATCATTAAACACAATATATTTTCGATTGTAAGCGACACAATATTTATCACGAACTAGGTAAATATAAAATGTAAAAAACTCTTTTTCGTGTATTTCATAACCATATTTCAAGTAAAGATGTGTGACAAATTATTTATTGCTCTGTAAAAATTTTAAAGTTACTGATTTTTAAAAATGCGAGTGTAATATTTGCAAGATTGAAAATCTTTAATAACTGATGGAAGAAAACCCTTTTTGTGCTTGACCCTGCTGTATTAACTCATAGGCATAAATGTCAGTATCTTACATCTATGTCTCATTACCAAATTTATTAGAATTTTTTCACTGAATTTTGTGTATCAAGCAGAATTTTTAGATAACAAAACTCTACATTTTATATAAAATCCATAAATTATAAACAATTGTATAAAAGACATAATCATTTTAGGCACATGTACAGTGCGCAAAATCAAAAATGAACCACCCTTAATAACCTTTGATCTAATGATCGGATCTTCTCATTCTGGGGCTCAATCTCAAGAAGGTAACCACAAATATGCTGATTAATAAGTGCAGACGATACTCTAAATTACGAAATCAGACACAAAAGCGAACTTCCTCTGAACAAACGTACGATTTTTTTAAAATGGTTTTGTACTTTTGACCTCCAAAATAAAGGGGGCAGCCGCAATCTATGGGATATGGTCGCCATAGTTTGGTTAGGAGAGCGATTCGAAGTTTGTTAATGTTAATTTTACTTTTTACGTTTTTTGCTTTATCTCGAGAACTTTCTTGCTCACAGTTATTAAACTCGCTTATCTAAATTTGATTTCATGCAAAAAATAAATGTTAGTAAATATTTGTTTTTATTTTTCATAATTTTCTTACGTAATAGTCGAAAAAAATTTGAATTGTAAGGTATACAATTATAAATTACAATTCAAAATTTTTACAAAAATTATTAAATAAAATAATAAATATCTACGAAAAGTTATTTTTTACATGGAATTATCTTAGGATAAATGAGTTTTGCAATCTTGTAAAAAAAAAATTTCAATTAGCTCTCAAAGTTCTAGAGATTTAGCGAAATATACAAAAAGCAAAATTAACATAAAGGGCTTCAAACTTAGAGGAGTTCTCCTGACCAAACTATTGCCACCATATCTCCCAGATTGTGGCTACCCCCTATATTTCGGGAGTCAGAACTCTGAATCCGTTGAAAAAAGGTATGTTATCGTAAAAGGTATGTAAAGTATCGTCTGAACTTATTAATTGCCATATTTGAAGTCACCCCCTCGTGTCGTTAAGATTGAGTCCTTGAGCGTAAAGATGCGATAATTAGATCAAAAGTTAATCAGTGCAGTCCGGATTTAATTTTTTTTTTTTATTTATTTATTTATTTATTTATTTTTAGCACTGTACATGTGGAACAATTGAATGGTTCAGAAACAT
>NC_092204.1:82257609-82277121 GCF_043381705.1 Parasteatoda tepidariorum | reverse complement strand
AAAACTTACGAAACTAGAAACAAAAAACTATTATTTTATTTTCGTTTTTTTAAGTGACCAATTTTAGATAAAAATAAGGTCTCTTTTTGCATATGCACTAAACACTGCAAAAAAAATTCTATCTCCAAAAACAAAAAAATCCTTTGAGGATTTTATTTAGAAGGCTATTAACTGTGTTTCGAAATACTATCTTAAAAGCAAGTGCATATACTGCTGAGTTAAGGTTAGTTGAAAAGGTGATTTTTAAAATTTTTCGTACTTGTCTAAGCGAAAAAACAGGCATAAGAAATAATATTCTACTTTTTTCTCTTAGTCTGTTCTTCAAAACATGTGTACTATAACCATAAACACTCATGAAAAATTGTAGACAATTATTTTGAAAACAACAAGAGATATAGTGTTCAAGGTCATGCAAAAATGTTATAAAAATCTGACTTTCAGATAAAGGCATTTAAAGACTTAAAATCTCTAGTCCATCCATTGTTATCACCTTGCAAAAAAACTACCATAACTTTGTAAATTAATATAGTACTGGCAAAAGTAAGTGTACAGGAATTTTAAATTTATAATAAACTTAATTTTCGAAATTTTGTCAAAAATCATGTTTTCGCACTAGTCAGATATCTTAACTCATATAATTTCAAATTCTTCAGATCCACCTGACATGCCGATATTAATTAATTTCACAACTCGTCCCGCAAATTTAACATGGATACATAGTTCTGATAACCACTGTATTACATTAGATCATTCAGACAAACTAATTTAATTATGTTTCAATAAGTTTTTCTTCTTCTTCAAGTTATGTTATTTTCCAAAACAAGGTTACGACATAGCAATAGTTAAAATAATAAATAATTGTTGCATAGGACAAAATGAATTTCTTTCTGAATGAGCATAATATGAAAAAACTTTTTTCAAGAAAGAAAAACACAGTGTGTGAAATATTATTTTGAATTATATATATTTTCAAAGGTCACATACTTGAGTTAACAGTACTGTTCCGTACTGTTAGATAAATATAGTTCTTTGCTATGGTGGTTGAGAGTAGACATACGACTCCTATGGTTTAAATTGGACAAAAATTAAATGAATTACCGTTTGTCACATGGTAAACATGCACCATCATTGTATTTTTATAAGAATAGTTTTTTCAACTGTTAAAACCTTTAAAAATATTTTAGAACTCTTAAAAAAATTAGAAGTATTTAAGAAATATTAAAATATTTCAAATGTTTTTCAGAAATGGTGTTTAGTTTAACACAAAATTTGCAACAGATTATAATTTGGGTAGAAGTTAAACATTTGGTACCTTTTTGAAACATGAAATGAAATCAAGTATTATTAAAGCTGTTGAAACTTAATAGTTTCAAAACTATTTTTTTTCATCGCAAATGAAAGAAACAGCTATTTAAAGACGATTATTTTTATTTAAAAGAGGAAGCAAAATTCACGAAAATTGAGATATGTGTTTTTCACCCCCTCCCTTCGAATAAAGAACAAAATTTTCTAAAGTTTTTGTAATTCATAAAAAGAACAAAGTATGTTTTAAAATTTAGATTAAAGAAGCATGACAGGTATTGTCCGTCATCAAGAATTATATTAATAATCTATTACAGCACATGGTTGGAACCTTGAACTTAAATTTTTATTTGATAATGTCAAAATTCTTTCCACCACATCATTTCATTCATGTAGACCAGGGGTTTCTAACTGGCTGCCCGGGGGCCGCATTCGGCCAGCGAAGCATTTTTTTGTGGCCCGCGAATTAAAATATATCAGTTGTCATTTTTTTAGGACAATTTTCGTAAAAAATCTATATAGGTTTAAAATACTTTTCTCGCTAATAAAAACCTAATTTCTTCGTTTCTGTGAAATTAAACATATCAATGGTGCTAAGAAATTTATTTTTCAGGTTTTGCACCCAAGAAAATATTTATTCAAGTACAAAAATAATCTTGTATGTTGCTCTTTTTTATTTCATTTTTTTGTATTTTGTGAATATAATTTAGCATGTGCGTATCAGAAATTTTCTCGAAGAAATTCTCCGATTTAACTTTTTGAAACCACTCATTTTGGACGAAAATATTTTCACACACATTTGTAATTTTAAATTTAAAATGTAAATATCTATTCTCTGGTGGTTGCAGAAGACAAACCTCAATTTTCTCATTGAATATTTTGTGTGCTACTATTTAAATTTAATATGTTAACATTTAGATATCTGTTGCACATTAATTGCTTAATACGTATGTGCACATTAAGTTATTGTAGCCCGAATTATTATTATTTATTTAATATTTTTTAAAATATTATTAATAAAAATTAAATATTTTTAAAAATCTACTTCTTATTTTAATTTGTAATTCAATACTTTTGTTTTGTGCAACTTGGTAAAACTCTGACAGTAATATTTAATGTTTCTTCAAGCATAAAATTTTGATAAAGTTGCGGCCCGTCATTTGATTTGTGTTTTTAATTGTGGCCCCCGGCCTCATGGAAGTTGGAAACCCCTGATATAGGCGCTGAATTCCTAGTTAAAGATACGTCATTTGTCCTTTCCTTTCGGAAATGCATTCTGCCCTAATTCACTCTTTTCGGCCACCGTCTTTCCTCACGTCTACCACAATTTCTATCGTTTTTTTTTTAAAATCTATATTTTGAATTCTTTTGATGGCAAGTTTGTAATTTTCTCTTTTCAAGCCAGCCTTAATTACTTCCTTCATATCTGTTAAGTGCTGAAATTGCCCGAATCGTGTGAATATTTTGCACCGTTTTAATTTTTGAAGTTAAGGAATATTTTCCATTTTCAAGGAAGTATGAAATCGTTTCCCCATGGTTTTAGTTCTTTAAAGTTTTCACTTTAAAGAATGACATCGTTACTGTATATTTTTTCTAATGATGTGTTTCCAAAGGTATTTTTGTTGTAATTTAAGCACCAAATCGGAGAGTAGTACCTTTTTCTTATATAAATCCAACTAACATTTGGAGCCAAATCCTCCTTTTCCTATTTTGGGTTATAATAGAGTTTGTTAATTTAAATTTAAGGTGCTTCGTTTTTAATTTAAGTAAAATTATGATAGTTTATTATTAAATTCACCAGTGATATAAGTGTTCATAATAGGAAAATTTTGCTAATTTGGGAAATAACACTGTTAAAGAGTTCCTACTCTTTTAAAGTTAAAAAACAACAGTCCGTATGTAAACAGTGCACTAAAAAGGTGCAATATATAAGCTTCATTATATTTAAACATGTGACATCCTGTTATTGTCAAACATTTTCTTTTCATATATGAATGAAGTATATCTCTTCGTCGATCATCCATTCTCATATCAAGCAGAGTGTTATCATAAGCCATTTCGAAAATATTCGTTATTCTTTTATTTAGGTGAGTAATTTTAGAACAAACTATCGGTAAAGAATTGGACAAAATTGTACACACAGATCCTGAGAATATCATTTCTGCTGTGAATGACTGATTGAATGCATTGGAATCTGTAAGCAAAACCCAAGCGAGAGTCGTAAACAGATGGAAGAAAAATATTCCAGAGCAAATAAATGCTGGCAAAGACAGAACTTTATTAACTTCGTCCACAATCTCTAAAATGTTTCTATACCTTTTGATTATGTAGCGTATCTACTACTACAAAATTATAACTACAATTCACTAGTATATAAGACATGTTAACTTGACTCTATGTCGGGGTACCTTTTCATAGATGACGGTTGACATGGTCTATAACTGCCATCCCCCACATTGGTGACCTTCGGACGTGATGTGAACACGCCTACCTTGGCAAAAAAAAACGCCCACTTTGATCTGGATACTCCTACATCGGCAGTAACGCCTACTTCACTGGATGGTCCACATTGAACAGTTGACTTGCTACTTGTGACTGCATCATTATCCACCTCCTCACGCAGTTGCTACTCAGTCTCATCTCGATCACACACAACGTTGGCTTGCATACACTCGACTGCTAACGGCAACACAGGAGCGACTACAACCGTGAAGTTAATACACCTCTCACATTCAGCACTCAAAAAAATACGGTGATCTTAATACAGCTCTCCCGGCTTCACAAAACAGCAATGAATCAACTAGTGGTATTCGTTCATCGAATTCTATCACAGATATAATTCTAGTGGGGGAGTACTGTAGCGTATCTACCACTACAAAATTATAACTACAATTCACTAGTATATAAGACATGTTAACTTGACTCTATGTCGGGGTACCTTTTCATAGATGACGGTTGACATGGTCTATAACTGCCATCCCCCACAATTACATTAAATGGAAGTAATTCTCTTCTAAAGCCTTTTAATTTTCTTTTGTAGCGCAGTAATAACTGGCTGCAATTGTAGTACATTACACACAACATGAAAGTGACCAGAGACGGGAAATATAGTAAAGAGCAATAATAAACAAAACTGCTTAAGGAGGTTGCTAAACGACGCAGAAACTGAGATTCAAATTTTAAACCAAAAGTCGAAGCATCTGAAAAATCATCGTTATACACTAAAGACAGCACTAAACATTAAAGAGGAAGGGGTAAACTGAAGAATAATAAAAGAACGTTAATTGTTTGGGAGTTGGTTAATGAAGTGTCAAACAGATTAAAATTTAAAATGAATATTTTGATTACAATATTAAATATTTGGACCCTTTTCTGATACAGCACTATCCATAATATCATGGAAAGTATATTTGGTGCAATTGCGCTTATGTTAGCTTTAACAATATGCTCAGAACTTTGATTCATTGCAACAATTAAAATTAAAACGGTATAAGCATTGGATAAAATATAAGGAGAGAAATATATCAGTTGCTTAAATCTCAGAATGCGAGTTTTGGAATCGAAAAAATGCTTCTTTACCGCTTTCAAAATTTATGCCACAACATAAAAAAACTTTCCACAAAAAGCCATAATTCTGAAAAGCGATTTCTAAATTAGTACTGCAACGTTTCGTTCGCTCTGAACAAAAGCACTTCATTCTAGCTATATTAGAATGTTATTATCGGTATATGTAAGTAGTTTAAATCAAAAAATGTGCATTTTGGAATAAAATACAGATTTTTTACTGCATGTCAAAATTGGGCGAAACACAAAAAACCCTTCTATAATAAACTATATTTCAAGAAAACGATTTCAAATCACTCCGGCTGCGTTTTTTTATGCTCTGAACGCCATCACTTTATTTTAATTATAATGGGATGTCAAAAATAGTTAATAATGAAATCGATAAGAAAAATATTTACTCAAAAATTGAAAATTTTTATTGATAATAAAGGAAATGAAATCTATCAGTTCTTACATATAATACAATTTATTATCCTTTCTTGCGGAAATGGCAATTTAATTAAAATAAAAATCAATTTCTTGTTTTATTTCAGTGTTGCTTTAGCAATAAAAGAATGAGAGTTCAAAAATCAATTTTCTCAGCTACAATACTCGACTCAGATGTTTTAATACACAATATAAATTTTTTCTAAAAAAGTAACAGCTTATATTGAAATATTTGAGTTATAAAAAAAGAAGAAAGATGATCAATACAAATGAAATGAGTTGTAATTATGAAAAGAATGAAATAAAATTGCGTAAAACATGTAAGTATACTGGGTGACACTAAAGGTTTATTTTTAGTGATTAAATGTTTATTTTATATAAAAATTATTCATTTTAGTCAGAAACTAACACTTAAATAGGAAAAGCAAAAATGCTATCGAAATCTGACGAATCACAGGTGAGAAACGCAGGACAAAAAGCATCAAAATTAGTTCGATTTTCTGATGGAACTTGGTTTCTAAATATCGCCTTAAAACTATTCTCTGTTGTCTAAGACAATCGAGTAGGTTTTTATTTTTTCAGTTCTTTGTTGATTCCACCTCGGATCAATTTGCGAATCTAATATGTCTGCATTTTTGATTTCCTTTTCGCAAAGAATTAGAAAAGAAATATGATTTAGGAGTGGTACTTATGAAACACCCAATGTGCAAGCATTATATAAATCAGTTATGCATTTAACTCAATCTAATGAAATTAAACTACTTGTACGTACTACATCAAAGTAAATTATACACTTGTTCTCAAAACAGAATTCCTTTGCAGTCAAAATGTTTTGAGATATGGAAGGAATTTCATGAGTCTAAGATTCCTTTTCGTTAACTTAATCCTATGTTGATAATTCATTATGATTAAGACGATGATTATATAGTTGATTATGATTTATACATAAATAGTCAAAAGTGAATTGTTAAAAAATAAACGAGTCTTTAATTTTGAGGTTTTCAATGACTTCCAATCGGAGATATACCTCATTTTAAATATTTCCTGTTCTTAAAATAGTAAAAGTAATTCATTATTTACAACGAGAAATAGCACGAAGCCCTAGAAGCAGAAAGTGCCTAAAACTGTGATGTACGTCGCAGAACAAACGAAGTCCTGCAGAACAATTTGTACCTTGAAGAAGTGGCAGCGTTTTCCTGCGAACCCCCTTTCTCGCGCCCACCTGCCTCCGGTAGTCTTGCAGAACAATCCCCAACCCTAATCTCATACATTCTTCTGTAGACCATAATGACCTGAAGGTTTAAAAGCTTCCCCTCGTAATCTTGCAGAACATTTCCTTTCACCTCAGTCAGAAAGAAAGTTTCAAGGAGTTCCTCTGCCAGATTTGCCTGTTAGCTCCAAAAGACTATGCTCCATTTTAAATAATTCTGAGCTTTCTATATTTTCTTCAGATGCAATGCAAATTATAATCTACAATGATTCCATGTTGGAGCAGTATGAAATATGTTTTGAGAAAGAGGAAAACGTTGATATTGTCAGTAAACGAATGAAAATTCTTTTAAGCTTTGATCACTTGCTGTTTCCCAGGAATGATGTTGCTTTAGAAGAGGAACATTTGACACCCTGCACAAATTTCAGCACATTTATCACTAATCTCCCTCTCCCATATCTTCGCCATTATGAGGAGGAAATTAATGAATTAGCTTTTAACTATAACATTTTTTATGAAATGGGAGTATCAGTTTTTAGCAGACAGCAGGAGAAATCGATCATAATTTTTATCAAGAGAGCTTCTAAAGTAAGCAGTAAAAGAATTAAATTCAGAGATTTCCAATTTCATAAAGTTTATGACTTTTATATTTTCCATTCCCATTTCAGAAGCAATTTGTGAATCGTGGGGATCCATGATTCGCAGATTTGTTTCTAAAAGAGCAAATGCTTTCGATGGACATGAAGAAATTGTTGGAACAACAGCCCAGCGAATGTTTGTGTTTGCAAATGGTGCACCATTTGGGCACTTGTCACTTCGAAATATTTTAAGGCAGCCCTTATTTTATTGTTCGGATCTTCATATCGTAGGCATTTTATTAATAATTAATCATCATCATCAACAAAATTTTGTACTTCAAAAGTGATTGAAAAAGTAACAAATCAGGAATGTTTTCCTTGGTGTAAAAAATAATGTAGCGTATCTGTGCATGATCCGGCATTTTAATAAATGAAAATATGGTATTTTAACATAAAGTGGACTTTTTTTCGCTCTGAAATGCTTGCAGAACACTTGTATAAATTAATAAGCCCTGTTGTAGAACATTTGAAAATATTCTGCTTATGAGCATGAAGCTATTCATACACTTTTTATTGTTTTGTTTTTCAATATTTATTTTGAATTCTTTTGTTGGTAAATCAGTATTTTCTTTTTTGAAGCCTGCTTTGCTTCTTTTCCTTCACAACTGGTAAGTGCTGAGTACCTTTGTTTTGAGTGTTCGAAACACATCAACCTTTTGCACCGTTATAATTTTTAAAGTTAAGGAACATTTTCCATTTTCAAGCAATTTCTATTTTTTCTTACCACATGGTTTTAGCTCTTAAGCGCTTTCACATTAAAGAAAGTCATTGTTTTTGAATATTGTTTTCTGATAATGTGTTAAGTTTAAAAGTATTTTGGTTGTAATTTGAGCACCAAATCAGAGAGCAGTACGTTTTCTTATATAAATCCAACTTGTATTTGGAGCCAAAACCACTTTTACCTATTTTGTGGTATAAGAGAGTTTGTTAATTTAATTTTAAGGAGCTCAGTTTTTAATTAAGTAAAATTGTGCTAGTTTATTAATAAATTCTGCTTTGATATAGGTGTTCATAAGAGGAAAATGTTTGATAATTTGAGAAAATAGCAGTATTAAAGAGTTCCAACTCTTTTAAAGTTAATAAATAATAGTCCGTATGTAAACAGTGCCCCAAAAACGTGCAATATATGAGCTTTATTATAACTCAACATATGACACCCGGTTATTGTCAAACATTCCTTTTTCATGTATGAATGGAGTATATCTCTTCGTCGATCTTCCATTCTAAAATCCAGCAGGGTATAATCATACGCCTTTTCAAAAATATTCGTAATTCTTTTATTAAGGTGAGTAATTTTAGAACAAACTATCGGTAAAGAAATAGCTAAAATTATACTAACAGTTCCAGTAAATATCATTTCTGTGTAGAAAAATTGATCAAATGCATTGGAATCTGTGAGCAAAACCCATGCAAGAGTCGTGAACAGATGCAAGAAAAATATTACAGAGCAAATAAAGATGGCAAAGACAGAACTTTATTAACTTCGTCCACAATTTCTAGGAGGTTTGCATACATTTCGATTACATTAATTGGAAGAAATTCTCTTCTAAAATGTTTTAATTTTCGTTTGTAACGCAGCAATAACTGACTGCAATTGTAGTATATTACACACAGCATAAAAGTGACCAGGGACGGGAAATATAGTAATGAGTAATAATAAACAAAACTACTTAAAGAGGTTGCTAAACGAAGCAGAAACTTGGATTCAGATTTTAAACCGAAAGTCCAAGCAGCTTCAAAATCATCGTTATATACTAAACACAGCATTAAGCAATAAACAGGAAGAGGCAAATTGAATAATAGTAAAGGAATGTTTATTGTTTGAGAGTTGGTTAATGGAGTGTTAAACAGATTTAAATTCAAAGTGAATATTTTGATTACACTATTGCATATTTGTACCTTTTTCCGATATAACACTATCCACAGTGTCATGGAAAGTATATTTATTACAATTGTACTTACATTAGCTTTAACTATAAGCTCAGGGCTTTGATTCATTGCAGCACTTAAAAGGAAAATGGCATATGCATTGGATAAAATATAAGTCGATAAATATATCAGTTGTTTAAATCTCAGAATACTCCTTTCGGAATCGAAAAATGACTTTTTACCATTTTTAAAATTTATGCCGAAACATAAAAATACTTTCCACAAAAAGCCATAATTCAGAAAAGCGATTTCTAAATCAGTACGACAACGTTTCCTTTGTTCTGAACAACAGCAATTCATTATAACTTTATTAGAAGGCTATTGCCAGCATATGCAAGTAGCGTAAATCGAAAAATGAGCATTTTAGAATAAAATAAGATTTTTTAATGCTTTTTAAACTTCGACAAACCATAAAGAAAAGCTTTTGTAATAAACTATAATTCGGAAAAACGATTTTAAGTCATTACGACAGCGTTTCTTATGCTCTGACCGTCAGCACTTTATTTTAATTATAATGGGATATCAATAAAAGTTAATAACAAAATCCAATCGAAAAGAATATTGCTCCATAATTGAAAAAGAGATATACCTTTATTTCCATTGAAAATAAAGGAGATGATATATATCAGTTCTTACATACAATAAAATTTATTAACCTTTCTTAAGGAAATGACAATTAAGTTAAAATAAAAATCAATTTTTGGTTTTATTTTGATGGTGCTTCAATAATAAAAGAATGAGAGTATAATAATAAATTTTCTCCACCACAGTAGCCACCTCAGATGTTTTAATAAAGGATGTAATTTTTTATCTACTTGTACGCACTATATCAAAGTAAATTATAAGCTTGTTTCAAGAACAAAATTTTTTTGAAGATAAAGAAGGAATATAAGTCTAAGATTCCTTTCTGTTAACTTAATCCTATGTTGATAATTCGTTATGATTAAGACGATTATTATGTTTTATTATAACTATGATTATATAATTGAATATGATTTTTGCGTAAATAGTCAAAAAATTTTTATACTAAACGATTCTTTAATTTTGAAATTTTCAATGACTTCCTATCGGGGATATACCTCTTTAGTAAATTTTCCCGTCCTTACAGAGAAATTAATTCATAATTTACAATGAAAAATAACATGAAGCAATTCACTAAGCCAGGAGAAAGGTTGGAAGTTTGAGCACTATTGTATCGATTTCCCTTTTCTCTAATTTAACCATATATTGAGAGCATTTCAAATGAATTGAAAATTTCCTGCTCACAATTAAAAAGCTCGTCTTTCCAAAGATAATTCAAGGCCAAAAGTAATTTATTATATATTTTTTTAACACAGGTAAAAAAAATTATAGTTTTTTATTAAATGTTTATTTATTTTATTAAATATATTTATTTTATTAAAGATTTATTATTTTTTAAGAGGTTGCAGGAAATGCAATTTTGTTTTATAATCTTAAAATATTTAATTTTAAGTAACAAATAAGAAATTTAAAAGTTTTGTCAAATAGTTCTTGGAAAACAAAAGTTTGAAACGTTTTGGGTCTGATTTTGCAGTTCAAAACATCGTATAAAGAAGTTAATTTTATTTATTTAAGGTAAGG
This sequence comes from Parasteatoda tepidariorum, assembly GCF_043381705.1. Taxonomy (NCBI): domain Eukaryota; kingdom Metazoa; phylum Arthropoda; class Arachnida; order Araneae; family Theridiidae; genus Parasteatoda; species Parasteatoda tepidariorum. The sequence goes on along the minus strand of NC_092204.1, from coordinate 82,266,450 downwards.
TCTCGAACCATAAAGACTGATGCGTGGATACGTGAAAATCTGATCTATAGGACAAATGTTTTTCAGTTGTTCGCTTTTTTACACTATCCACAGTGTCATGGAAAGTAAATTTGTTACAATTGTACTTACATTAGCTTTAACAATATGCTCCGAGCTTTGATTCATTGCAGCACTTAAAAGGGAAATGCTATATGCATTGGATAAAATAAAAGTAGAGAAACATATCAGTTGTTTAAATCTTAGAATACGCATTTTAGAATTGAAAAATGTCTTTTTACCATTTTTAAAATTTATGTCGAAACGCAAAAAAAAAAAACTTTCCACAAAAAGCCATAATTCTGAAAAGCGATTTCTAAATCAGTACGACAACGTTTCTTTCGTTCTGAACAAAAGCAGTACATTTTGACTGTATTAGAATATTATTATCAGCATCTGCAAGTAGCTGAAATCAAAAAATGTGCATTTTAAAATGAAATAATGATTTTTACTTCTTTTTAAACCTAGGCAAAATATATATATAAAAAAAACCTTTTGTAATAAACTATAATTCGGGAAAATGACTTTAGTCACTACGACTACGTTTTTTATGCTTTGAACGTCAGCACTTTATTTTAATTATAATGGCATAATAACAAAATCCAATCGAATTGTCGAATATTGCTTCAAAACTGAAAAAGAGTTATACCTTTATTTTCATTGAAAATAAAGGAGATGATATATATCAGTTCTTGCATATGATAAAATTTATCAGCCTTTCTTAAAGAAATGACAATTCAATTAAAATAAAAATCAATTTTAGGTTTCATTTTGACGGTGCTTCATTAATAAAAGAATGCGAGTTCAATAATAAACTTTCTCCATTACAATAGCCCCCTCAGATGTTTTAATAAAGGATATACATTTTTATCAATATCATAATTTTTTTAACACAGGTAAAAAAATTATAGTTTTTTATTATGATTATTTATTTCATTAAACATATTTATTTTATTAAAAGATTTATTTTCTTAAGAGGTTGTAAGAAATGTAATTTTTTTTTTTAATAATTTTAAGATATTTAATTTTAAGTAACAAATAAGAAATTTAAAAATTTTGCTAAATAGTTCTTGGGAAACAAAAGTTTGAAAAGTTTTGGGTCTTAATTTCCAATTTAAAACATCGTATATAGTAGTTAATTTTATCTATTTAAGGTAAGGTCTCGAACCATAAAGACTGAGACGTGAATTTGTGAAATTCTGCTCAATAGGATAAAAGTTATACAGTTGTTCGCTTTTTACTTTTAAAGAAAAGGTTCGGTGGGATAATATCGGAGCTTTGCTGAGGCCACAAAATGTTGCCACGCGTTGGAAAATTGAAATAAAAGACTCCACGCAGAGATAGGCAGAAATGAGCTACGGTGAAAAAGTTTAAAATCTCTTATTCTTGCAGCTTAAGAAGTAGATTACTGATACACAGACACCTAACCTATGACCTCAGTGCCAGATCGTTGCTTCTAAACAAGATGGCGTGTTAATATTCTGGATATTGCTATTTAAGTTGAGTTTGCTGAGTTGAGTTTCTCAAGATAAGTTAGACTGTTAATTAACATTAATTAAATTAAAAACAATGCCGTATCAGATATCGAATTTGTTAAAACGTCAAATATTTTTACTTATAACAATTCTTTCTCTATAGAGAAACAAGAGAGTTTTTGTTGCCACGAAAGAGGAAATACACACACACACACATATATATATATACACATACCACCCCGATATACATTTTTGTTCGCTTCGAGAACAAAATTAAAGTCGTTTTCTGGAGATTAGCTGGCAATTTTTCTGCACCAACATCACATAGAGAGAATATGATAGGATTTTAAAATGTCAGAGGTCCTTATTATCAGCATTATAAATTTATATAAAGCAATTTTAATACAAACAATATTATAAACTTATATAAAGCGAGGAAGCAATATTATTTAACACATTAGTATAGGGCATTAGTCGGAGATTAATCTCCGTATCCGAAGCACGTGTGGCAGAACCTAACTCGGTTAGACTATAATTGAGGGTGCCCATTGATTCTCGCCAAGTAGTGATAGCGGTTGATCACTAAGTTGGGCGATCTTGAAACCCCATCGTGATTCTGAATGGTTTCGATTTCAGCGTTATTTTTAAATGTTCAACGGTATATGAAATTTCAGAGGCCCGTGCCAGTCCGGTACCACAGAAGCCATTTTCGATTCGTATTTCGCCGAATTTATGTGGCGATGGAGGTACACAAATTCTATTCATGATAAATTTAGACAGTATCTAAACTGCTATTAGAGAATTTGGTGCACCTAAATGTGAGGATATTCAAGCTTAACGAAGAAGTGAGTTATTTTTTTCCTTTTCTTTCCGTGTTTTTTATTTTTATTTTCCTTTACTCCATTAATTTTTGTTTCGATTCAAAATGAATTATATTGGGTTTATTAATTTTGCTCATATCGGGTTCATTGCAGTTTTATAAAGTTTTGGTCTATGTTTTGCTGGAATTTTCCAATAATCTATTGAAATATCATTATATTTTGGCAGCCATTCCTGTTACCACGGTGCTCCGCGCAAACAGGAATGGCCCCAAACATTAATCGCCAATTTCGCCAAGGGAAACCCTCGAGTATATTTTTACCCCTAACTCAAATTATTGTTGATCTTATAGGATGCCGGACGCACCCTATATGGTGCTTCATCTCCCCCCTCCCCCCAGTAATTTAAATTTTAAACTGAAAACAATCAAAACCTAATGAAAAAAAACTTTAAAATATGCAGAAATCATTGCAAGTAATTGCCCAATTAACTTCAATACTGTCAACTGACAAAATATTTTAGTTTTAATCAGACATTAAGCAATTTAATTTTTTTATCATATTGAATACTAATAAGGAAACAAATGTAAAATGATATATTTATGTTATCAATGATCAAAAATTATTTTTGTCTGATTTGTTATAAAAAAATAGGGTGAAAACAATAAAATTAAAAATTATTTGCAATAGATCTCTGAATATTCACAAAACCTAGCAATGTATATTTTTCATTTCACATCACTTTGTGTACCAATGATTTGCACTTTCATGCATCATTTAAGAAATATCTCAAACAAGTATGAACTGTAAATTAATATTTCTGGCTGAACGATTTTTTGAAAGTAAGTAAAAAACAATTAAAAGTAAGGAAAAACAATGATAAAATAAAAAATTATTTGCAAAACCTCCTTATGTACAGCATTTTTTATCAATTTCTTTTCCATATTAATTGTTTTCATTTAAACGTCTTGAGTCTTCAGCTTTTCTTCGCCGCGCATTTCGCTGTCGCGTATTGATAGCACTACGATTATTTTCCAGGTAATTTTGTGCTGCTAAATTATGTTCAGCTCTATGTCGCTGTTGATACCGCCTAAGATGTTCACGGCGATCCATTTTTATAAAAGATATAAGTATTTCAAAGTAAACTCTGTTCAATATATTTCAAACATTCAATACAAAATAAAAATCGCAACAAGATTTATGTGGTAAGTTTAATTGTAACATTTCTGCAGACAGCATTATTAAAAATTATTACCTTTTCACACACATGCGTTCTCAATCTGATTGGCTGTTTTGTGCATTACTAACCAGAAGTCTTCTGTGATTGGCTATGTGTTATCATTCCACTTTCTTCTTATATTATATAAAGACTAGGAGGCTTCGCCCCCTGCTCGCTGGCGCTCACCAACCCCCGGAACTGCTTTCGCAGTTCATTTCGGATTGCTTCGCAATCCAATGCTCGCTTTGCTCGCTCATTGGATACGTTCTTAACGTCTAGTTTTTGTATACTTTTTTGAATACTGAAGTTCCGAAAACTTTTCACTGTAGAAAATTCTAAACCTGTACATTTCAATATTAATTTGAAATTGCAAACAGTTCACATATTTTTCTTAATCACACTATTCTAAATTTCAGTTGTTGAGAAAAGTAACTGTTGTAAGTTTTGTTTTAAAGTCTTTCCCACNCATGTTATATGATTCTTATAATTTTTGATATTTAGTGGTGGAATAATTAATTAAAATTAAAAATACTAAACTAAAAGTAACTTAAATTTCGTTACCGCTGGAAAATATTATTTTGCAAAGCGGAGCAAGTTGGCATCTCTGCATATATATATATATATATATATAATAACAGGGTTACAACCCCATCATTTTTGGATTGTTATAGTCAAATTAGGAGAATTCAGAAAGCCATAATTCTTTACAAGCTATTTATTGAATTGTTCGATGGTAGAAGCAGAAGTCGCACCCACTCTCCCAGAAGTCACACCCACTCTCCCTTTATCAACTGTGTTTTGAACTATTAGGGGGACCGGAAAGTAATGTCGCTTTGGTGCATTTGATATTTGTAATCAAGACATCATTTTTAATCTCTAGTGTATTCACCCTCGTTAGCAAAACCTTTCAAAGACTGATTGAAAATGGATCGAAAAGGATTGAGAAAAATGAATTGGTTTTTAAGACAAACGAATATTTAATACGCCGAAACGACATTACTTTCCGGACCGTTAATACTATCTTAATAGCAAGTGCGTATACTACTGAGTTCGGGATCAATGAAGATAAAAGCAAATTTTCAAAAATTTCCGTGCTTGTATTTGCGAAAAAGCATGCTTAAAATATGAAATTCCACTTTTTTTCTCTTTGTCTGTTATTCAAAAGATGCGTGATCTAACCATAAACACTCATGAAAATTTGTGGACAATTATTTTGAAAACAACGAGTGATATAGTGTTTAAGGTGATGTAAAATGTGATAAAATTCTGATTTTGGGATAAACGCATTTCAAGACTTAAAATCTCTAGTCTAATGTTATCAACTTGCACAAAAACTGCCTTAACTTTGTTAATAAATAGAGTACAGACAAAAGTAAAGTATTTTTAGAAAGCTAAGCGTATAGGAATTCTAAATTTATGATAAACTTAATTTCGAAAATTTTGTCCAAAATCAGGATTTTGCACTGGTCACATACCTTAATTCATATAATTTCAAATTCTGCAGATCCACCTGACAGGCCGATACTAATTAGTTTCACTACTCTTTCTGCAAATTTAACATGGGTGCAGAGTTCTGATAACCACAATAAATTTGTATTACATCAGCTCGTTCAAACAAAGTAATTTAATTATGTTTCAAGGAGTTTCTTCTTCTTCTTTAAGTTATGTTACTTTTCAAAACATGGTTACTGCATAACAATAATTAAGTAAATAAATAATCGTCATATAGGTCGGAATGGTTATTTTCTGAATGAACGTATCAAAAATAAATGATGAAAAAAAAATTTTTAAGAAAGAAAAACACAGTGCGTAAAATATTATTTTGAATAATATATATTTTCAAAGGCCACATACTTGAGTTAACAGTATTGTTCTATACTGTAAGATAAAAATGGTTCTTTGTTGTGGTGGTTGAGAGTAGACATACGACTGCAATGGTTAAATTTGGACAAAAATTAAACGAATTACCGTTTGTCACATGGTAAACATGCACCATCATTGCATTTTTGAAATAATAGTTTTTTCAACTTTTTAAATCTTTAAAAGAATTTTAGAACTCTTAAAAAATTAATTATATATTAAATATTATTAATTATATATTATAGAAATATTAAATGCCTTTCAGAAATGGTGTTTAGTTTAAAACAAAATTTGCAACATAGTATAATTTTGGTAGAAGTTAAGCTTTTGGTACCTTTTTGAAACATGAAATGAAATCAAATATTATTGAAGATGTTGAAGCGTAACAGTTTCAAATTTATTTGCTTTCATCGCAAATGAAAGAAAAAACTATTTCAACATGATTATTTTCCTTCAAAAGACGAATAAAAATTCACGAAAATTGAAATATTTGATTTTCACCCCCCCCCTCTCTTGGAATAAAGAACAAAATTTTCTACAGTTTTGAAAATTTATATTAGAGAAACGCGACAGGTATTGTCCGTCATCGAGAATTAGATTAATAATCTATTAAAGCACATGGTTGAAACTTTGAACTTAAATTTTCATTTGATAAGGCCAAAATTCTTTATACCACATCATTCCATTCATATGGATGCTGATTTCCTAGTTAAAGATACGTCATTTGTCCTTTCCTTTCGGAAACGCATTCTGCCCTGTTTCACTTTTTTCGGCCACCTCCTTTTTTCACGTCTACCGCGATTTTTATTGTTTTTTTGAAATCTATATTTTGATTTATTTTGATGGCAGGTTTGTAATTTTCTTTTCTCAAGCTAGCCTTGATTACTTCCTTAACATCTGGTAAGTGTTGTAATTGCTCGAATCTTGTAACCTTTTGCACTTTTTTAATTTTAAAGTTAAGGAACATTTTCCATTTTCATGCAAGTATGAAATTGTTTCCCCATGGTTTTAGTTCTTAAAAGTTTTCCCTTTGAAGAATGACATCGTTATTGAATATTATTTCTTATTATGTGTTTAATTTAAGGGTATTTCGGCTGTAATTTGAGCACCAAATCGGAGAGCAGTACCTTTTCTTACATAAATCCAACGAATATTTGGAGCCAAAACCTTTTTTTTCCCCATTTTGGGGTATAATAGAGTTCGTTAATTTAAATTTAAGTTGCTTTGTTTTTATTTAAGTAAAACTGTGCTAGCTCATTATTAAATTTTACCGAGATATAAGTGCTCATAATAGGAAAATTATTGACAATTGAAGAAAATAACACTTTAAACAGTTCCAACTCTCTTAAAGTTAATAAATAATAGTCCATATGTAAACAGTGCGCCAAAAAGGTGCAATATATGAGCTTTATTGTAACTCAACATATGACACCCGGTTATTGTCAAACATTCCTTTTTCATGTATGAATGGAGTATATCTCTTCGTCGATCTTCCATTCTAATATCAAGCAGGGTATAATCATACGCCTTTTCAAAAATATTCGTAATTCTTTTGTTAAGGTGAGTAATTTTAGAACAAACTATCGGTAAAGAAATAGCTAAAATTATACTAACAGTTCCAGTAAATATCATTTCTGCGGCAAAAGATTGATTAAATGCATTGGAATCTGTGAGCAAAACCCATGCAAGAGTCGTGAACAGATGGAAGAAAAATATTCCAGAGCAAATAAATGCTGGTAAAGACAAGACTTTATTAACTTCCACCACAATTTCTAGGATGTTTGCATACATTTTTATTACATTAATTGGAAGTAATTTCCTTCTAAAAAGTTTTAATTTTCTTTTATAGCTTAGCAATAACTGGCTGCAACCGTAATACATTACACACAGCATAAAAGTGACCAGGGACGGGAAATATAGTAATGAGTAATAGTAAATAAAACTACTTAAAGAGGCTGCTAAACGAAGCAGAAACTCAGATTCAAATTTTAAGCCAAAAGTCCAAGCATCTTCAAAATCACCGTTATATATTAAACACAGCATTAAACAATAAACAGGAAGAGGCAAATTGAATAATAATAAGAGATTGTTTATTGTTTGAGAGTTGGTTAATGAAGTGTTAAACAGATTTAAATTTAAAGTGAATATTTTGATTACAATATTAAATATTTGTACCTTTTTCCGATATAACACCATCCACAGTGTCATGGAAAGTATATTTGTTGCAATTGTACTTACATTAGCTTTAGCAATATGCCCAGGGCTTTGATTCATTGCCACGCTTAAAAGCAAAACGGTATACGCATTGGAAAAAATATAAGTAGAGAAATGTATCACTTGTTTAAATCTCAGAATACGCCTTTTGGAATCGAAAAATGCCTTTTTGCCGTTTTTGAAATTTATGCCGAAACATAAAAAAACTTTCCACAACAAGCCGTAATTCCAGAAAGCGATTTCTAAATCAGTACGACTATCTTTCTTTGGCTTGGAACAAAAACACTTCATTCTAAATGTGTATTTTGGAATAAAGTAATGATTTTTCTTTACAGTCTTCTGAACTTGAGCAAAACATAAAGAAAAACTTCAATAATGAACTACAATTTAGGAAAACGATTTCAAATCACCACGGTTGCAAGAGTAATCACTACGACTACATGTCTCGTGCATTGAGCGTAAGCACATCTTTCTAAATATAATGGGATATCATAAATAATTACAAATAAAATTTGGTTAAGAAATATTGTTTAAAAATTGAAAAAGAGAATATTTTCATTAATAAGAAATGCGATGAAATACATTAGTTCTTCCATATAATAAAATTAATAGCCTTTTTCAAGAAAATGGCAATTTATTGAAAATAAAAATCAATTTCAGGTTTTATTTTGGCTATGCTTTAATAATAAAAGAATGAGCGTTCAATAATCAATTAATTTTCTCAGCTACAATAGCCACTAACATGTTTTTATAAAGGATATTTTTTCGTAAGAGTGGCAACAGCTTATATTGAAATCTTTGAATTAAGAAAATAAAGAAGAAAGATGATCAATGCATGTAATTATAAAAGAAATAAAATAAAAATTGTGTAAAACATGTACGGTTAACTAGGTGTCGCTTAAGGTTTATTTTTAGAGAATTTCGCAATCAGGAAAATATATGTTCCCAATAGAGAGATTTCCAGTTTTAGCACAATAATGTTGATTTTCCCTTTTGCGAAATTATAATTTAATAGAATTATTGTAAGGAATATTCTTAATTTCTTAGGACGTATTCTTTCATATATTTGAAAAGATACTTTCCTTCAACAACTTCCTAAATTTTTGCATGAATGTTTTACATATTCTTTTCATTTTTAGCTTTTTTAATAGTTTTACTGTAGATTATCAGGATTATCAACGCTTGGAGAAAATAATTAAAGAAAATACTCTGAGTTTAT
>NC_092204.1:82219963-82257109 GCF_043381705.1 Parasteatoda tepidariorum | reverse complement strand
GTTGCTTATTTTTATTTCTTTTAGAATTCCTTATTTTTTTTAGTGAAATATTTTTTAACCTAACAGAATTCTTTGCCGACTGTTTTCTCTATGAATGAGGAAAATAAAATAAATATTTAAGTGTTGTGAAAAGAATCGTTATTTAGTTGTACAAAGTACTTCAGCTAAAATTTGGGAGCCACGTAAGAGAATTGTATATATTAGATCAGAAACACATCATTAAAAGGCAGAATGCTTTGGTGTATTCAAAACAAAGCAAACGTTGCCACCGGCGGAAAAGAAATACAGCCAAAATTTGGGAGCCACGTAAGAGAATTATATATAATAGAAGATCTTTATCGAGTATTTATATACATTAGATTTTATTCATAAAATACATATTTAAGTATTTCTTTCATTTTACTAAATTTATGAATTCAGGTAACGAGTTGTAATTTTTTTTTAAAAAGTGCTATGTAACATGGCGTCATGGAAAATTTAGAGTTCAATTTTTAATGGTTTTTATGAACTATTTCTTAAGGGTGTTTTGGGTGTTTTTCAAGAATTTTTAGGTTATCAACATCCCAGCTCAGTTCATCGCTAACATTTTAAGATTTTCTATCGATGTGTGGGGAGGGAAGTTACAGACCATGTCAACCTTTATCTCAGGGCTCGAAAAAACTTAGAAATTTTACCCGTCCCCGATGACGGCATGTCCAACAATGTACCCGTCCTCCTTTGAAACTGACCCGTAGCTTCTAAATAAATAAATATATAATTTTCTCATATTTATTACAAACATTTATATAAATTGCACAATGAATTAGTAGTTACTAGGATTACATATACTAGGATTGCATTATACAGTAATAAAAGGAATACTAGGTTACTAATAGGAACCCAGTATTTCTTTTATAAAATAATTTATTTCTTTTATGAAATAATTTAAATGACAAATGTCAAGTTATCTGGAATGTCAATTTATCCGAGGGTACTGCGTTTTTTNATGACTAGTGATTTGTACTACTACTATGATATAAGTAAAAATGGCTCCTACAGATGTAAGAGCAAAACTACCGTCTAATGAGAATACACCCCAGCCCGTTACAAGCACTTGATTAGGATAGTCCTCAGAAAGCAACAAAAGCGTTCGAAAAGTTCCATAGTCCACAGAATCGTTTTTCTTCGATGATAGTAATTGAAATGCGCTTCTTCGAACTCGCAGAGAAGATAAATAGACTTGGAAAGTCTTTATACTTAAAAATATATATCCAGAGACACTAGACACAAGTAAACCTGCAAGTGAGGTGTATAATAGAAAACTATTAATTACAACCTCTGATTTCAATATTGATGTTACTATTCCTCCGGCAACCTGAAATAGAAATATAGTTAATAAGGATGTAAAAAGGATGGCAATAAAATGATCAGTGCATATTGTCTGAAATATTACACATTGTTTAAGTTGGGAAATTTCTGGTCGGAGTTTACATAACTGATTTAAATTATTAAAAAAATATATCCTGATCCATTGATAAACTCATGTGAACTGTTCACAGTCGTTCCGGACTCAAAGTGTACCATCGCCTTCCTTAAGCATCTTCCTTGAAATATTACACACTGTTTTGTTTGGAAAATATCTGGTCGGAGTTTACTTAACTGATTTAAATTATTAAAAAAAAATATCTTGATCCATTGATAAACTCATGTGAACTGTTCACAGTCGTTCCGGACACAAAGTGTTCCACCGCCTTCCTTAAAAATCTTCCTTGAAATCTTACACATTGTTTAGGTTGGGAAATTTCTAGAAGGAGTTTACTTAATTGATTTAAATTATTAAAAAAATATATCTTGATCAATGAATAAACTCATGTGAACTGTTCACAGTCGTTCCGGACTCAAAGTGTCCCATCGCCTTTGTTAAGAATCTTCCTTGAAATATTACACATTATTTAGGTTGGGAAATTTCTGGTCGGAGTTTACTTAACTGATTTAAATCATTAAAAAAAATATATTGATCCATGGATAAACTCATGTGAACTGTTCCCAGTCTTTCCGAACTCAAAGTGTTCCATCGCCTTCCTTAAGAATCTTCCTTGAAATATTACGCATTGTTTAGGTTGGGAAATTTCTGGTCGGAGTTTACTTAACTGATTTAAATTATTAAAAAAAATATATTGATCGATGGATAAACTCATGTAAACTATTCGCATTCGTTCCGGATTCAAAGTGTTCCACCGCCTTCCTTAAGAATCTTCCTTGAAATCTTACACATTGTTTAGGTTGGGAAATTTCTAGTAGGAGTTTACTTAATTGATTTAAATTATTAAAAAAATATATCTTGATCAATGAATAAACTCATGTGAACTGTTCACAGTCGTTCCGGACTCAAAGTGTCCCATCGCCTTCGTTAAGAATCTTCCTTGAAATATTACACATTGTTTAGGTTGGGAAATTTCTGGTCGGAGTTTACTTAACTGATTTAAATTATTAAAAAAAATATATTGATCGATGGATAAACTCATGTAAACTATTCGCATTCGTTCCGGATTCAAAGTGTTCCATCGTTTTCCTTAAGTTTAAATTACAAAAAAAAATTATGTGGAATAAAAAAATTTGATTAAAATTTAACCGAATATTCATATGATGTGGATATAAGGTGACCATCCGTTTTCAAATCTCGAGAACAATCCTCGAATTTCTTTAATCACTTTTTGAGGGCAGGAAATGTTTTTAAATTTTAGCATGGGCTGTCAAATGTCCCTGAATTTCTAAAAGGACATATAATCTTTTTTATAAACAGTGAAATATCAAAATAAAATCAGAAATGCGAATGTTTTAAAACAAAATAATTTTGTCTTACTGATATTACAAATCACATACAAAAAAGCACAATTGTAAAGCTAACAGATAAAAATTCCACATTCGTCTTAAAATAATTTCGGAAAAAAATAAATTTTAATTATCATGTACTCACTTATCATGTAATTTTACATGTGTTTAAATGCGGAATAATGATACTTTAAAACTGCTTAATTATGAAATTAAGTTTGATAAGGATGCTTTCTACACCTGAAATTAGTTATCAATTAAAAGTAATCTTTGTTGCCCATATAAATAATTATTTTCTGTTCACCGCTGATTTATCCTCAAATCATGGCTTGTAAATCTGATTACCTTGTGTAAATATTGCAATATTTAATTTTACCTCAATCGTTAATTTTAAACAGAATACCTGTATTTGGAAATTAGAAAGTTACAAGATATGGGTAATATTCTGCTCTGAATGATTAGAATCAGAAGTTACCGAAAGTTAAACCAAAAAGGTTACATCGTAGATTTAGCGTGAAAATATAGTTATTTCATAGAGCCTCGAAATTATAGGTCCATATTCTTTTTTCTTGGTTTAAAAGATTAATCTTAACTATTTGAAGTAGGGTAAACTAACCCGTGAAGGAACACTTAAGCTCCACTTGCCTTTTAAAAAATCATATTAATTTCAAAATTCGTCCTTTTAGTTAAATGACAGTGTTAACATATTTGTTACTAATTGCAAATTATGTAAAAAAAATTTAGAGAACTTACATAATATTGTTTTAAAGTTTTGGAGGTTCAAATAACAAGTAGTAAGAAGACCAAGTGAAGGAATAGCTCTTACCAGTGAATGAACACCCAGTAAAGGAACACTTAATTTTGGTTATTTTTCAATGCTCTTTATGAATTTATAAGCCACACAAATATTTAAAAACAAGCCTATTCTTGAAATTATAACATATAAATACTTGGAAAATGTTAATTTTTTTTGTAATCATGACAACATATTAACACATACTGTTCATTCACTGGGAAATCTATGCCCAATAAAGGAACATGCCTGTTCTTTCTCTGGTTAGAAGTTGTTTTTCGTATTTTCAACATACTTTTGATGCGGAACATCACTAGAGGCACAAGAAAATTAAAGTTTATCTTTTATTTTCATTAAGTTAGAAAAAAAACCAGTAAAAGAACATTTGTTCCTTCACTGATTTTTCATCGTTTGATGATCCAGTGAATAAACACCCCCTCATCTCAGTACTTTATTATGCTATGATGCTTGAAAAAAATAAAACGTAACTTCAATAACTATATTTTGATTTCTCTTTTTCACAGTGTGAAAAATAAAACTATTACATGCAATTAATTCCACTTCAATCATATAAATACAAACACTCACCTTATAATTTTTTCAAAGAAATAGGGTGTTGCAGAGATAATAACAAATTCAAAAATTTTTCCAGTTAAGTTTATTTGACCAGGTAATCCAAAACATTGCCAGATGACTTCCTATTGTTTGGCAGTAAGCTATTGTTACCAATCTATCGAAAGAGAACCATTCAAATTCTTATTTTTAATCAATATATATGAAATGTTCCCTCACTGGTTGCTTTAGCCTATCTATTAAACTCAAAAATAAACAACCATCCTACATTTAGAGGGAATATAATTTGGGCAACCATGTATTTTTGTCTTTTAAAAATTATGATAACTATATATGCATTTTCACAAAGTTATTTATGCTATTATGTAAAAAAAGTTGATCAAAATTCGCTTTCTTGCTAAAAAGTTATTCTTAGAAGAAAATGTTTTTTAAAACAACCAAAAAATTAAGTTACATTTTTATATTTAAAATCATCATCCGTAACTTTGGTATTGTTGGCAGGTTCTTTGGTTGATAAGGAAAGGAAACAAAACATATTTCGATGCAGTTAACATGATTTTGAAGCGGAATAAGAAATCGAGATTCGAGGAAAACGTCGTGAAATATGATTACCAGAATCCTTTTTGGATAATTTTGAAGCTACTTATAGTAACTACGTTAAACACAGGTACTAAATTACACAATGTTTTCAACTGAAGTCGGGAACAAACATTGCGCTTAAAGTTTTGCTGAACATAGGACAAATATCTAATGGTAATTAAAAATTTTATATCTCAAATTACAGTACTAAAATATGTGCATATCTCTAACCTCTATCCCACCATTTTTTTTCAATATATATATATATATATATATATATGGTTNTTTTTCTTCGATGATAGTAGTTGAAATACACTTCTTTGAACTCGCAGAGAGGATAAATAGACTTGGAAAGTCTTCATACTTAAAAATATATATCCAGAGACACTAGACACAAGTAAACCTGCAAGTGAGGCGTATAATAGAAAACTATTAATTACAACTTCTGATTTCAATATTGATGTTACTATTCCACCGGCAACCTGAAATAGAAGTATAGTTAATGAGGATGTAAAAAGGATGGCAATAAAATGATCAGACCAAATTGTCTGAAATATTACACATTGTTTAGGTTAGGAAATTTCTGGTCGGAGTTTACTTAACTGATTTAAATTATTAAAAAAATATATATCTTGATCCATGGATAAACTCATGTGAACTGTTCACAGTCGTTCTGGACTCAAAGTGTTCCATCGCCTTCCTTAAGAACCTTCCTTGAAATATTACACAATGTTTAGGTTGGTAAAATTTCTGATCGGAGTTTACTTAACTGATTTAAATTATTGAAAAAAATATATCTTGATCCATGGATAAACTCATGTGAACTGTTCACATTTGTTCCGGACTCAAAGCGCTCAATCGTTTTCCTTAAGCTTAAATTACAAAAAAAAATTATATGGAATAAAAAAATTTATTAAATTTGTTCATATGATGTGGATATAAGGTGACCATACGCTTTCAAATCTTGAGAACAATCCTCGAATTTATTTATTTGTTCTCAAAATCTTTCCCACTTTTTGAGGACTGAAAATGCTTTTAAATTTTAGCATGGGCTGTCAAATGTCCTTGAATTTCTCCAAGGACCTATAATCTTTTTTATAAACAGTGAAATTTCAAAAAAATCAGAAATGTGCATGTTTTTTAAACAAAATAGTTTCGTCTTACGGATATTACAAACGATAAACAAAAAAGCACAATGCTGAAACTGACCGATAAAAATTCCACATTCGTCTTAAAATAATTTCTGTTAAAATTTTAATTATCCTGTACTCATTATTTTACATGCATTCAAATGCAGAATAATGATACTTTAAAACAGCTTAATTATGAAATTAAGCTTGATTAGGATGCTTTCTACACCTGAAATTAGTTATGAATTTAAAAACAAAATTCTTTGTTGCCCATATAAATAAATATTTTCTATTCTCCGCTGATTTGTTCTCAAATCATGGTTTATAAATCTGGTTAACTTACGTAGATATTGCAATATTTAATTTTACCTCAATAGTTAATTTCAAACAGAATACCTGGAAATTAGAAAGTTACAAGATATGAGTAATATTCTGCTCGGAATGATTAGAATCAGAAGTTACCGAAAGTTAAACCAAAAAAGTTACATCGTAGATTCAGCGTGAAAATATCAACAAGGTATAGTTATTTAATGGAGCATCAAAAATATAGGTCCATATTCTTTCTTCTTGGTTAAAAAAATTAATCTTAATTATTTGAAGTATCTATTAAACTCAAAAATAAACAGCCATCATACATTTAGAGGGAATATATTTTGGACAAACATGTTTTTTTGTCTTTTAAAAGTTACGATAACTATATTTCTACATTTTCTATATTTTCTACAACTATATAACTACATTTTCGCAAAGATATTTTTGCTGTTATGTAAAAAATTTTGATGAAAATTCTTTTTCTTGCTAAAAAGCTATTTTTAGAAGAAAATTCTTAAAACAACCAAAAAATAAAGTTACATTTTTATACTTAAAATCATCATCCATAACTTTGGTACTGTTGGCAGGTTCTTTTTTTGATAAGGAAAGGAAACAAAACATAACTCGATACAGTTAACATGATTTTGATGCGGAATAAGAAATCGAGATTCGATGAAAACGTCGTGAATTATGATTACCGGAATCCTTTTTGAACAATTTTGAAGCTACTTATAGTAACTACGTTAAACACAGGTACTAAATTATACAATGTTCAAAATGTGGAGAAAACATGGAAAAAATTACTGAACAATGAAAAAAGGGGAAAGAAATAACAAAAATAAAAATAACAGGAAACCGGGGGAAAAAATTCGAAAAAAAAAGGAGTTTATGAGTTCTTATTTTATGAGTTCTATTTACTTGCAGCCTATGCACAATATATAAAACTTATTGTTTTTTTTTAATTTTCTTCTTGTTTTTTGTACTTATTTATTGAAATTTATTTACTGAAATTTATTTTGAATCTATTTACTGAATAAAATTATGTGTATTAAGTCTCTTGGAAAAACATTGAACATATTTACTGAACAGGTTTGTTTACAAGTTCTTTTCAAGTCGAAAATAAATTTCATTATACNAACTTTTTCAACAATTTTATATCAATATTTTACTAAAAACAAGATTATTAAACTGAATTCCTATCGCTGCACAAAGTAGCCCCAAAGTAATGTGCAAGGTATGTTTTGACTTAGTATTTGTAAATATTACATATAAATAATGCCAATATTCATTAAATTCACTCGTCTGAGTCCAGTTATGAATATAATATCGATTAATTTTACTAAAGTTTGAATTAACATAGTTTTTTTACATGTCAAAGTTCAAAAACTGCGAAATCCTGCACAAAGTAGCCCCACATGACGGTATATATACATATATAGGGGAAAAAATAACAAAAATGAAAATAACGAGAAGCCGGAAAAAAAATTTCGAAAAAAAAAGGAGTTTATGAGTTCTTATTTTATGAGTTATGCGCAATAAATAAAACTTATTGTTTTTCTTAATTTTCTTCGTGTTTTTTGTATTTATTTATTGAAATTTATTTACTGAAATTTAGTTTGTATTTATTTACTGAATAAAATTATGGGTATTAGGACTCTTGGAAAAACATTGAACATATTTACTGAACAGGTTTATCTACAAGTTCTTTTCAAGTCGAAAATAAATTTCGCACGCATTTAAATTATACAAGCAAAACATTTGTGTTAAAAAACGAAAGTATTTGTTCTAGCTCATTAATTTACAAGTGTTTTGAACAAAAGTAACTTAGTTTTTCCATCTATGTATGAAATCGACTCAACTGCTCTCATCATTACAAAATGTTTTTTTATATTTACCCAAGTTACCAAAATTGAAATATTTCATTTGATTTTAAAAACATTTTTATATCGAAATCAAAACAGGGAACAATTTGAGAAAGTGCAAAAGAAACTATTTTTTCAATATACGGGGACAAGGCAGTCAGTCAACTGTCATGTTTTTTTTTCATGTAGATTCAAATTATTACCTGAAATATGAAGCACAGAATGTAAGCATATAGGAAAAATATGGTAGATGATTGCGCTTTTTCAACTGCTTTGATGGCAAACTCTACTTTTCCGTAGTACGTAAGGAATTCGTCTTCAGCCTGAACTATATTCAAACAATGTTTAATTTTTTCCTCTAATGCTTTGTTGCACATAATTATAATGGAACAATGAAAACAGCAAACAATGACACATAATCCTGGAAACAAATAATACGTCACAATTTCCAAAAATTGAAGGCAATAAAGAGTTGTATTAAAAAGAAAGCGGACAATCGGATATGAAAGACCCGGAAATATGCCTAAAAAGTAATGATCAAGATAAAATTTCATAGTTGTTTTTGAATCAAAAGTAAATATAAAAATGAAGTGTGAGCATGTTATACCCAATATGGACAAATACAATACCAATTTACGCATTACCCTGGGAGATTTTGCTCCGCTAATCTCAAACAACACATCATAACTTATGAGAAGAGATTCTTTTAAGTATTTTTGTTCGAAGAAAACCAAAATCCGGATAAAACAAGCTAAAACTGTCCCACTTCCCAGAGACAGGGTTAGGCTTAACGGAGTGCTTAACCGTATGTATGCTCGAACTTCTATCGATAAGAAATATACGATTAATACGTTGAGAATGTTGAAGGGTTTTAAGAATTTGCATATTTTAGATTCATTTTTATAGCGAGGACACAAGTTGATGTTAAGAAAACGAAATATTGTTTTCAGTATTCGAAAATTTTGATCTGAAGTTATTGTATCTGAATGAGGAATGCTGTTTTTGAATGAATCCTTTTTAAATTCAGTCTTGTGTTGATTGAAATCAGTTGCTGCACACATGTTTCGCTTTAGTTAATCCTGCCACTTAGCAGAAATCTCATGAAAAAATAATTTTAATATGTCGATGAGTACGTGTTTCTAAACAGAAAATACTTATCTTAGTATGGGAATTGTTATTTCTTTTTAGCTCTTGTAAACAAAAAATATTTTTTTCTGTTTGAGATAAGTTGTTTTTCTACAACTCTGCTAAACAGAAAATATTTGCTTCTATTAAAGAAACTTTCTTCTTAATAACTGCTGAACAAGAAATTTTTTTTTTCTGTATGAAGAATTTTGTTTATCGTGTTAGCGGAAAATATTTTTTTCTATATGAAGAACATTGTTCTGCAATAATTCTTGTGAACAGGATATATTTGTTTCTGTATGAAGCTCAATAGCTGATGTAAATGAAAAATATTTGCTCCGATAAGTGATGAGATCGTTTTTCCTCAAAAACTCTTGTAAACGGAAAATGTTTGTTTTTGTATGGTAAAACAACGTACTCCCAACAATTCTTGTAAACATAAAATATTTGTTTCCGTAGGGAGAGTGTTCTTTTTTCTCTAACTCTTGTAGAGAGCATAAAGAGCTTCGTTTCCCAATAATTCATCTAAGTAAAAAAAATATGTGTTTTTACATTTGAGATAGAAACGTTGTTCCTTAATAACTCTTGAAAACAAAATGTATAAATAGCGATGTTTCACATTAACTCCGTGGAAGCACAATTTTTTGCTTCAGTTTCAGGAATTTTGTTTCCTCTCTTATTCAAACGTTGCCTTGTTTTGATTAAATCAGTCGTTGAACGAATATATTTAAAATTTTAATCAATCGATTATCTATGAAATAGCTATTTATCAAATAAGTAAACGCATTTATGAAACAGTACGCCCTTTTAAAAGCTTACCTTTTTAAGCAAATAATTAGCAACATACAAATGGAAAGATTTCTTGTGTGCAAGGCAAAAACATTAAAGGAAAATTATTTGATTCGGTGTAGATAAGTTATATTGACAATTATAATAAATTGATTGTTACTTTTCATGCCATAATAATTATGTAATTGCTAAATCCCCAGGCACTCTAGACAACAAAAATAATAAGGAAAAACGCATTTATCGAACGAAAGAAACGTAATTTATTTAATTTCACGGCGATTTACTTTCATTTATTGGAGGGTGGTTAATTTCGGAACCTAAATAATGCCTCAACTCTTTTTCGCGTGATAAACACTTGAGATATCAAACAACAAACACAAAAACCAATTAAGTTTTTATGTTACGCAAATAAATTAACTATCTTCTGCTACAAACCAAAATTTTAAGAAAAAATTAAGCCTCCACATTATTTAATTTCTTCTTTAAAAAAAGTTGCTGGTTTTCAAATTTTTGTCAAGTTAAAGAATCTATAATACAAACAAAAATAACAAAAGACAATTATTAATTGACCTTATTACAAATAAACTCTGAGTATTTTCTTTAGTTAGCCTCACCAAGTGTTGGCAATCCTGATAATCTGCAATAAAAACTATTGAAAAAGCTAAAAATTAACGGAATATATAAAAAGTTTATGCAAAGAAAATCAGGAAGCTGTTGAAGCAAAGTATCTTTTCAAATATAAGAAAGAATATGTCCTAAGAAATTAAGAAAATTCTTTACAATAATTCCTTCAAATTATAAGTTCACAAAAAGGAAAATCAACATTATTGTGATTAAACTGGAAATCTCTCTCCGGGCTCAACTTTTGGGATCATATTTTCGTGGTTGCGGAATTTTCTAAAAATAAACCTTACTCGACACCCAGTTTACCGTATAAGTTTTACACAATTTTTATTTCATTTCTTTTATAATTACCTGCATTGATCATCGTTCTTCTTTATTTTTTAATTCAAAGATTTCAATACAAGCTGCTGCCACTCTAACGAAAAATGTATATCCTTTATTAAAACATATTAGTGGCTATTGTAACTGAAGAAATTAATTGATTATTGAGCGCTCATTCTTTTATCATTAAAGCATAGTCAAAATAAAATCTGAAATTGATTTTTATTTTAAATAAATTGCCATTTTCTTCAGAATGGCTATTAATTTTATTATATGGAAGAACTAATTTTTTTCATCACATTTGTTATTAATGAAAACATTCTCTATTTCAATTTTGAAACAATATTTTTTAACTGGATTTCATTTGTAATTATTTATGATATCCCATTAAAATTAGAAAGAAGTGCTTACGCTCAATGCAGGAGAAATGCAGTCGTAGTAGTGATTCCTCTTGCAGCCGGGGTGATTTAAAATCGTTTTCCTAAATTGTAGTTTATTATTGAAGTTTTTTTTTATGTTTTGTCTTAAGTTCAGAAGACTGTAAGAAAAAATCATTATTTTATTCCAAAATGCACATTCAGAATGCAAAGAAAATGATTTCTTTGTTCCTGATGAAGTGTTTTTGTTCCAAGCCAAAGAAAGATGGTCGTACTGATTTAGAAATCGCTTTCCGGAATTACGGCTTGTTGTGGAAAGTTTTTTTATGTTTCGGCATAAATTTCAAAAACGGTAAAAAGGCATTTTTCGATTCCAAAAGGTGTATTCTGAGATTTAAACAAATGATACATTTCTCTACTTATATTTTTTCCAATGCGTATACCGTTTTGCTTTTAAGCGTGGCAATGAATCAAAGCCCTGGGCATATTGTTAAAGCTAATGTAAGTACAGTTGCAACAAATATACTTTCCATGACACTGTGGATAGTGTTGTATCGGAAAAAGGTACAAATATTTAATATTGTAATCAAAATATTCACTTTAAATTTAAATCTGTTTAACACTTCATTAACCATCTCTCAAACAATAAACAATCTCTTATTATTATTCAATTTGCCTCTTCCTGTTTATTGTTTAATGCTGTGTTTAATATATAACGATGATTTTGAAGATGCTTGGACATTAGGCTTAAAATTTGAATCTGAGTTTCTGCTTCGTTTAGCAGCCTCTTTAAGTAGCTTTATTTACTAATTACTCATTACTATATTTCCCGTCCCTGGTCACTTTCATGCCGTGTGTGATGTATTACAGTTGCAGCCAGTTATTGCTAAGTTATAAAAGAAAATTAAAACTTTTTAGAAGGAAATTACTTCCAATTAATGTAATAAAAATGTTTGCAAACATCCTAGAAATTGTGGTGGAAGTTAATAAAGTCTTGTCTTTGCCAGGTTTTATTTGCTCTGGAATATTTTTCTTGCATCTGTTTGCGACTCTTGCTTGGGTTTTGCTCACCGATTCCAATGCATTTAATCAATCTTTCACAGCAGAAATGATATTTACTGGAACTGTTAGTATAATTTTTGCTATTTCTTTACCGATAATTTGTTCTAAAATTACTCACCTTAATGAAAGAATTACGAATATTTTTGAAAAGGCGTATGATTATACCATGCTGGATTTTAGAATGGAAGATCCAAGAAGAGATATACTCCATTCACATATGAAAAAGCAATGTTTGACAATAACCGGGTGTCATATGTCGAATTATAATGAGGCTCATATATTACACCTTTTTGGTGCACTGTTTACATACTGATTATTATTTATTAACTTTAAAAAAGTTGGAACTGTTTAATAGTGCCATTTTCTCAAATTATCAAAAATTTTCCTATTATGAACCGTTATATCATGGCAGAATTTAATTATGAAATATCACAATTTTACTTAAATAAAAACGAAGCACCTTCTTATATTCAAATTAACAAACTCTCTTATACCCCAAAAGAGGAGGAAAAAAATCTTTTGGATCCAAATATAAGTTGGATTTATGTAAGAAAAGGTACTGCTCTCCGATTTGGCGCTCAAGCTACAACCAAAATACTTTAAACTAAGCACATCATAAGAAAGAAATATTCAGAAACGACATTCTTTAATGTGAAAACGTTAAAGAGATAAAATCATGTGGAAAGAAAAGATGGAAATTGCTTGACAATGGAAATTTGTTCTTTAACTTCAAAAATTATAAAGGTGCGAAAGGTTGACATGTTTCGAGCTTTCGAAACAAAGGTGCTCAACACTTACTAGTTGTAAAGGGAAAAAAGCAAAACAGGCTTGAAAAAAGAAAAAAATGATTGAACAACAAAAGAATTCAGAATAAATAATGAAGTATGAAAACAAACCAATAAAAAGTGAATGAATTACTTCATGTTATTTCTCATTTTAAATAATAAATTACTTCTACTATGATAAGTAGAGCCCGGAAGTTCAGGCAAAATGCCATAAATGCCCTTTTCTGCCTTTTTTAAACGTTTTCTTCTGAAAATGCCTTTTTCGTTCCTTTTGTTCATAAATGCCTATTTCTGTCTAATTTAAAATTTTTCTGCAAAGCTTTTTGTGCTTTTGACCGAGCATAAACGCAAAATGAAGAAATTTTGAAGTACAGAAATGGTTGACTGTCATCCAACGGATTGTAATGCATTTATAGAGATTAGGACTTTATTCCTTTTGTCTTTTTAATATTTTCTCTCCGTCTCTTCAGTGCGTCACCTTCGTCATGGTGTCAGAAAACGTGGTGTCACCTTCGCCCGATGCACTTTGCAAGGGAGTGAAAAGATTGGAGTTATTTTTACTTACAGTCAATAGAATTTATTCTTACTTACGGCCCATATAGCCTACACCAGGGATGGCGAACCAGTGGCACGCGTGCCAATTATGGCATGCGACATAATATTTTGGGCACGCTACCGATCACAAAGTTTACTATGAAGTATATTAACAATTCAATTAAAATTCACAAAAAAAGAACAATTAAAGCCAAAGAAACAATTAATAACCGCAAAAAAACAAACGAACAATAAATAACTAGCAAAAAATATAACAGTTCTGCTTAAACTAATATCTTATAACCCTAATATAAGTTACTAGGAGGCTTCGCCCCCTGCTCGCTGGCGCTCACCAACCCCCGGAACTGCTTTCACAGTTCATTTCGGATTGCTTCGCAATCCAATGCTCGCTTTGCTCGCTCATTGGATACGTTCTTAACGTCTNTCCACTTCTTTTGTACTATTGCTACGACAGTCGAGTGAAATGAATATGTAGGTATACCGGATACTTCTAGCAACTTTTTTTATACCTTGGATACCTATATGGGCTTTTAGGCATTACCAACTACCATTTTGCTCCAATTTTAAGTGCCTTTTTTAAGTGCCTATTTCAAGCTTTTTAAATGCCTTTTTGCCTGCCTATTTTTGCATTTTTTATTGCCTGAAATTCCGGGCTTTAATGATAAGCAAAGGAAATATTGATAATGAGGTATATCTCCGATCGGAAATCATTAAAAATCTCAAAATTAAAGACTCGTTTTTTTTATAACAATTAACTTTTGACTATTTATGTATAAATCATAATCAATTGTATAATCATCGTCTTAATCATAATGAATTATCAACATAGGATTAAGTTAACAGAAAGGAATCTTAGACTCATGAAATTCTTTCTATATCTCAAAACATTTTGACTTCAAAAAAATTTAATTTTTTAAACAAATTTATAATTTACCTAGATGTAGTACGTACAAGTAGTTTAGTGTCATTATAACGAGTTAAATACATATCTAATGTATATAATACTTGCACATTGGGTGTTTCCTAACGACCACTCTTCATTCATATTTCTCCATTAATTCTTTGCGAAAATATAATCAAAATTGCATACATATTAGATAAGCAAATTGATACGAGGTAGAATTGACAAAGAACTGAAAAAATTAAAACTACTCGATTGTCTTAGAAAACATAGAATAGCTTTTAGGCGATATTTAGAAACAAATTTCTATCAGAAAATCGAACTGGCTTTGATGCTTTTTGTCCTGCATTTCTTACCTGTGATTCGTCAGATTTTGATACCATTTTTGTTTTTCCTGTTAAAGTATTAGTTTGTGTCTAAAACGAATACTTTTTTAACTTCAAGTTTTTTTATGTTTTCCAAAAATATACATTAAGTGTCATCCAGTATACGTATATGTCTTACGCTATCATTTCTTTTATAATTACAACTCATTTAATTTGTATGAATCATCTGTCTTCTTTTTTTATAACTCAAATATTTCAATATAAGCAGTTACTTTCTTAGAAAATTTTTTACCCTGTATTACAACATCTGAGTCGAATATTCTAGCAGAGAAAATTGATTTCAGAACTCTCATTCTTTTATTGCTAAAGCAACACTGAAATAAAACATGAAATTGATTTTTATTTTAATTAAATTGCCATTTCCTGAGAAATTTTATTATATGTAAGAACTGATAAATTTCAATTCCATTATTATCAATAAAAAATTTTCTCTCTTTTCAATTTTTAAGCAAATATTTTCCTATTCGATTTCGTTATTAACTATTTTTGACATCCCATTATAATTAAAATAATGACGTTCAGAGCATGAAAAAAACACAGTCGTAGTGATTTAAAATCGTTTTCTTGAATATAGTTTATTATAGAAGGGTTTTTTGTGTTTCGCCTAGGTTTAAAAAGCAGTAAAAAAATCTGTATTTTATTCCAAAATGCATATTTTTTGATTTAAGCTACTTGCATATACTCATAATAACATTCGAATATACTTAGAATAAAGTGCTTTTCTTCAGAGCGGAAAAAACATTGTCGTACTGATTTAAAAATCGCGTTTCAGAATAACGGCTTTTTGTGGAAAGTTTTTTTATGTTATGGCATAAATTTTGAAAGCGGAAAAGAAACATTTTTCGATTCCAAAACTAGCATTTTGAGGTTTAAGCAACTGATATATTTCTATACTTATATTGTATCCAATGCTTATACTGTTTTGATTTTATTTGTTGCAATGAATCAAAGTTCTGAGCATATTCTTAAAGCTAATTTTAGCGCAATTGCAACAAATATACTTACATATCTTGTCTGATGAAGAGTGGTCATGAAATGCTGTGTTTTTTCGATATATGTTAGTAAAAATCTTGCAAAGTAAATACGTAAAATGCTTCGTTTCAGGGAATAAAGGAAATCTTAATAATTGTAATTGGTTTATCAAATAGGTCGCGTGATTCCCACAAAGATCAAAGGGGAAAATGTCTTACTTTTAATTAATGCATACTTGAGACAAAAATAGATTTAAAAGACAAGAGGAGATTTGAAAGTGCGAGAAAGTGTTTCGATTAGGATAATAAATTAAGGAAAGGATTTGCGGAAAAGGAATAACATATAAATCCTTTCCTATATCCTTTATTAAAACATCTGAGGCGGCTATTGTAATGGAAAAAATTTATTATTGAACGCTCGTTCATTTATTAATGAAGCACCGTCAAAATAAAACGTAAAATTGATTTTTATTTTAACTAAATTGTCATTTCTTTGAGAAGGGCTAATAAATTTTATTACATCTAAGAGCTGATCTATATCATCTCTTTATTTTCAATGAAAATAAAGGTATATCTCTTTTTCAATTCTGAAGCAATATTTTTCGATTGGATTTCGTTATTAACTATTATTGATATCCCATTATAATTAAAATAAAGTGCTAACATTCCAAGCATAAAAAACGTAGTCGTACTGACTTAAAATCGTTTTCCCAAATTATAGTTTATTACAGAAGGGTTTGTTTATGTTTTGCCTAGGTTTAAAAAGAAGTAAAAATCTTTATTTTATTTTAAAATGCACATTTTTCGATTTAAGCTACTTGCGTATGCTGATAATAACATTCTAATATAGTTAAAATGAGCTGCTTTTGTTCAGAACGAAAGAAACGTTGCCGTACTGATTTAGAAATCGCTTTTCAGAATTATGGCTTTTTGTGGAAAGTTTTTTTATGTTTCGGCATAAATTTTGAAAATGGTAAAAAGACATTTTTCGATTCCAAAAGGCGTATTCTGAGATTTAAACAACTAATATATTTCTCTACTTTTATTTTATCTAACGCATATAGCATTTCCCTTTTAAGTGCTTCAATGAATCAAAGCTCGGAGCATATTGTTAAAGCTAATGTAAGTACAATTGTAAGAAATATACTTTCCATGACACTGTGGATAGTGTTGTATCGGAAAAAGGTACAAATATTTAATATTGTAATCAAAATATTCACTTTAAATTTAAATCTGTTTAACACTTCATTAACCATCTCTCAAACAATAAATATTCTTTTATTATTATTCAATTTGCCTCTTCCTGTTCATTGTTTAATGCTGCGTTTAGTATATAGCGGTGATTTTGAAGATGCTTGGATTTTTGGCTTAAAATTAGAATCTGAGTCTCTGCTGCGCTTAGCAACCTCTTTAAGTAGTTTTGTTTTTTATTATTCATTACTATATTTCCCGTCCCTGGTCACTTTTATGCTGTGTGTAATATACTACAATTGCAGTCAGTTATTGCTGCGTTACAAACGAAAATTAAAACATTTTAGAAGAGAATTTCTTCCAATTAATGTAATCGAAATGTATGCAAACATCCTAGAAATTGTAGACGAAGTTAATAAAGTTCTGTCTTTGCCAGCATTTATTTGCTCTGGAATATTTTTCTTGCATCTGTTGACGACTCTTGCATGGGTTTTGCTGACCGATTCCAATGCATTTAATCAATTTCTCCTCACGGAATTGATATTTACTGGAACTGTTAGTACAATTTTGGCCATTTCTTTACCGATAGTTTGTTCTAAAATTACTCACCTTAACAAAGGAATTACGAATATTTTTGAAAAGGCGTATAATTATACCCTGCTTGATTTTAGAATGAAAGATCGACGAAGAGATATACTCCATTCATATATGAAAAAGGGATGCTTGACAATAACCGGGTGTCATATGTTGAGTTATAATAAAGCTCATATATTGCACCTTTTTGGCGCTCTGTTTACATACGGACTATTATTTATTAACTTTAAAAGAGTTGGAACTGTTTAATAGTGCTATTTTCTCAATTTATCAAAAATTTTCCTATTATGAACACCTATATCAAAGCAGAATTTAATAATAAACTAGCACAATTTTACTTAATTAAAAACGAAGCACCCAAAAATTAAATTAACAATCTCTCTTATACACCAAAATAGGTAAAAGTGCTTTTGGCTCCAAATACAAGTTGGATTTATATAAGAAAAGGTACTGCTCTCTGATTTGGTGCTAAAATAGCAACCAAAATACTTTTAAACTAAACTGATTATAAGAAAACAATATTCAGAAACGATGACATTCTTTAATGTGTAAAAGTTTAAGAGCTAAACCCATGTGGTAAGAAAAAATGGAAATTGTTTTAAAATGGAAAATGTTCCTTAACTTCAAAAATTATAAAGTTCCAAAACGTTGACACGTTTCGAGCACTCAAAACAAAGGTGCTCAACACTTACAGTTGTGAAGGGAGAAAAACAAAGTAGGCTTGCAAAGAAAATGATGACTTGACAGTAAAAGAACTCAAAATAAATATTAAAAAGTAAAACAATAAAAAGTGAATGAATTGCTTCATGTTATTTCTCATTGTAAATAATGAATTTCTTCTTCTATTTTAAGAACAGGAAATATTGATAATGAGGTATATCACTGATAGTAAGTCACTGAAAACCTTTAAATTAAAGACTCGTTTATTTTTTAACAATTAACTTTTGACTATTTATGCATAAATCATAATCAAATATAGTAATCGTTATAATCAGACATAATCATCGTTTAAATCACAATGAATTATGAACATAGGATTAAGTTGACAGAAAGGAATCTTATACTCATGAACTTCTTTCCATATCTCAGAAAACTTTGACTTCAAAAGAATTCTATTTTGGGAACAAGTTTATAATTTACTTTGATGCAGTACGTACAAGTAGTTTAATTTCGTTACAATGAGTTAAATGCATAACCGATTTATATAATGCTTTCACATTGTGTGTTTCATAACGACCACTCTTAATTCATATTTCATATCAACCACACAAAAATGAAATCAAAAATGCACACGTATTAGATGCGCAAATTGATACGAGGTAGAATTGACAAGGAACTGAAAATATAAAAAAGTATTCTATTGTCTTAAAAAGCAGAGGATAGTTTTAAGGAGATATATAGATACCAAGTTCCATCAGAAAATCGAACTAGTTTTGATGCTTTTCGTCCTGCTTTTCTCACCTGTGATTTGCCAGATTTTGATAGCACTTTTGTTTTTCCTATTTATGTATTAGTTTGTGACTAAAACGAATACTTCTTAAACTTCAGTTCTTTTATGTTTTCTGAAAATAAACATTAAGTTTCAAACAGTATGCGTATATGTTTTGCTTTTGTAATTACAAGTCATTTAATTTGTATTGATCACCTTTCTTCTTTTTTTATAACTCAAATATTTCAATATAATAATAATCAAATATTATTCAATTTCAATAATTATACAATTTCAAATATTATCAAATTTCAATATCAAATATTTAAATATAAGCTGTTACTTTCTTAGAAAAAATGTATATCCTGTATTAAGACATTTCTGAGGCGAGTATTGTTGCTAAGAAAATTGATTTTCGAACTCTCATTCTTTTATTCTTAAAGCAACACTGAAATAAAACAAGACATTTATTTTTATTTTAATTAAATTACCATTTCCTTAAGAAAGGCTAATAAATTTTATTATATGTAAGAACTGATAGATTTCATTTCCATTATTATCAATAAAACTTTCTTCTTTTTTCATTTTTTAATCAAGTATTTTTCTATTCGATTTCGTTATTAACTATTTTTGACATCCCATAATAATTAAAATGAAGTAATGACGTTCAGAGCATAAAAAAAAATGCCGTCGTAGTGATTTAAAATCGTTTTCTTGAAATATGGTTTATTATAGAAAGTTTTCTTTTATGTTTCGCCTAGGTTTAAAAAGCAGTAAAAAAATCTGTATTTTATTCCAAAATGCACATTTTTTGACTTAAGCTACTTGCATATACTGATAATAACATTCTAATATAGCTAGAATGAAGTGCTTTTGTTCAGAGCGAACGAAACGTTGCAGTACTGATTTAGAAATCGCTTTTCAGAATTATGGCTTTTTGTGGAAAGTTTTTTTATGTTATGGCATAAATTTTGAAAGCGGAAAAGAAACATTTTTCGATTCCAAAACTAGCATTTTGAGGTTTAAGCAACTGATATATTTCTATACTTATATTGTATCCAATGCTTATACCGTTTTAATTTTAATTGTTCCAATGAATCAAAGCCCAGAGCATATTGTTGGAGCTAATGTAAGCACAATTGCAACAAATATACTTTCCATGATATTATGGATAGTGTTGTATCGGAAAAAGGTCCAAATATTTAATATTGTAACCAAAATATTCCTTTTAAATTTTAATCTGTTTGACATTTCATTAACCAACTCCCAAACAATTAACGTTCTTTTATTATTCTTCAGTTTACCCCTTCCTCTTTATTGTTCAGTGTTGTCTTTAGTATATAGCGATGATTTTGAAGATGCTTGGACTTTTGGTTTAAAATTTGAATGTGAATATCTGCATCATTTAGCAACCACTTTAAGTAGTTTTGTTTATTATTGCTCAATGCTATATTTCCTGTCTCTGGTCACTTTCATGCTGTGTGTAATGTACTACAATTACAGCCAAGTATTGCTGCGCTACAAAAGAAAATTAAAAGGTTTTAGAAGAGAATTACTTCCAATTAATGTGATCAAAAGGTACAGAAACATTTTAGAGATTGTGGACGAAGTTAATAAAGTTCTGTCTTTGCCAGCATTTATTTGCTCTGGAATATTTTTCTTCCATATGTTCACGACTCTCGCATGGATTTTGCTCACAGATTCCAATGCATTTAATCAATCTTTGACCGTAGAAATGATATTTTAGGGATCTGTGTGTACAATTTTATCCAATTCCTTACCGATAGTTCGTTCTAAAATTACTCGCCTAAATAAAAGAATAACGAATACTTTCGAAAAGGCTTATGATAACACTCTGCTTGATATGAGAATGGAAGATCGACGAAGAGATATACTCCATTCATATATAAAAAGAAAATTTTTGACAATAACAGGGTGTCACATGTTTAACTATAATGAAGCTTATATACTGCACCTTTTTGGCGCACTGTTTACATACGAACTATTGTTTTTTTTTTAACTTTAAAAGAGTAGGAACTCTTTAATAGTGTTATTTCTCAATTTAGCAAAATTTTCCTATTATGAACACTTATATCACTGCAGAATTTAATAATGTACTAGCATAATTTTACTTAAATAGAAGCGAAGCACCTTAAATTTAAATTAACAAACTCTATTATACCCCAAAATAGGAAAAATAGGTTTTGGTTCGAAATATTATTTTGATTTTTATGTAGGAAAAGGTACTGCTCTCCGATTTGGTGCTCAAATTACAACCGAAATACTTTTAAATTAAGCACATCATAAGAAAAAATATTCAGTTACGATGTCATTCCTTAAAGTGAAAACTTTTAAGAACTAAAAAAATGGATAATCAATTTCATGCTTGCTTGAAAATGGAAAATATTCCCTGACTTCAAAAATTAAACAGGTGCAAAATTTTCACAGATTCGGGCAATTGCAACACTTACCAGATGCGAAGGAAGTAATCAAGGCAGGCGTGAAAAAAGAAAATTACAAGCTTGCCATCAAAAGAATTCAAAATATAGATTTTAAAAGAAAAACAATAAAAACTGTGGTAGGCGTGAGAAGAGACGGTGGCCGAAAAGAGTGAATTGGGGCAGAATGCATTTCCGAAAGGAAAGGACAAATGACGTATCTTTAACTAGGAAATCAGCGTCTATATGAAAGAAATGATGTGGTGGAAAGAATTTTGGCTTTATGAAATCAAATTTTCAGTTCAAGGTTCCAACCATGAGCTGTAATTATTAATATAATTCTCGATGACGGACAATACCTGTCATATTTATTTAATCTAAATTTTTAAACATACTTTTTTCATTTTATGAATTACAAAATTTCGTTCTTTATTCGAGGGGGTGGTGATAAACACACATTTCAATTTTCGTGAATTTTGCTTCCTCTTTTAAATAAAAATAATCGTGTTTAAATAGCTCTTTCTTTCATCTGCGATGAAAACAAATAGTTTTGAAACTGTTAAGTTTCAGCAGCTTTAATAATAGATTTCATTTCATGTTTCAAAAAGGTACCAAATGTTTAACTTCCACCCAAATTACAATCTGTTCGAAATTTTGCATTAAACTAAACACCATTTCTGAAAGGCATTTTAAATATTTTAATATTTCTTAAATATTTCTAATTTTTTTAAGAGTTCTAAAATACTTTTAAAGGTTTTAACAGAGGAAAAAAATTCTCTTAAAAATACAATGATGGTGCATGTTTACCGTGTGACAAACGGTAACTCGTTAAATTTTTGTCCAATTTAAACCATTGCAGTAGTATGCCTACTCTCCACCACCATATCAAAGAACCATATTTTTCTTACAGAACAGAACAATACTATTAACTCAGGTATGTGGCCTTTGAAAATATATATTACTCAAAATAATATTTTACACACTGTGTTTTTCTTTCTTAAATTTTCTTTTCATAATTTATTTTTGATATTGTGTTCATTCAGAGAAAAAAATCATTCCGACCTATATGACAATTATTTATTAATTTAATTATTATGCTGTAACCTTGTTTTAGAAAATAACATAACTTAAAGAAGAAGAAAATCTCCTTGAAACATAATTAAATTAGTTTGTCTGAATGATCTAATGTAATACAGTGGTTATCAGAACTCTGTGCCCATGTTAAATTTTCAGAACGAGTAGTGAAACTAATTAGTATCGGCCTGTCAGGCGGATTTGGAGAATCTGAAATTATATGAGTTAAGGTATCTGACTAGTGCAAAAACATGATTTTGGACAAAATTTTAGAAATTGAGTTTATTATAAATTTAAAATTCCTGTGCACTTAGCTATCTAAAAATACTTTACTTTTGTCTGTACTCTATTTATTTACAAAGTTATAGTAGTTTTTGTGCAAGTTAATAACAATGGACGGACTAGAGATTTTAGGTCTTTAAATGCGTTTATCTGAAAGTCAGATTTTTATCACATTTTTGCACGACCTTAAACACTATATCTCTTGTTGTTTTCAAAATAATTGTCTACAATTTTTCGTGAGTGTTTACGGTTATAGTACACATGTTTTGAAAAACAGACTAAGAGAAAAAAGTAGAATATTATTTTTTATGCCTGTTTTTTCGCTTAGACACGAAAATTTACGAAAATACGAACATTTTTACGGAAGTACGAAAATTTTTAAAAATCACTTTTTTAACTACATTAATCCTTTACTCAGCAGTATATGCACTTGCTTATAAGATAGTATTTCAAGACACAGTTGATAACAGTAACCTTCTAAATTAAATCCTCAAAGGATTTTTTTTTGGTTTTGGGGATAGAATTTTTTTTGCAGTGTTTAGCGTATATGCAAAAAGAGGCCTTATTTTTATCTAAAATTAGTCATTTAAAAAACAAAAATAAAATAATAGCTTTTTGTTTCTAGTTTCGTAAGTTTTTACAGATAATAAAACAAATGAACTAGTTTTATAAAATTTAACATTTTTTATAAATGTTATCGAAACTAGTCGAATGCCTTAAGGGAACGGCAAACTTTAATAATAAGCGATATAAGTGTATATATTTTCCTTGTGTGCCACAATAAACTCGGTTGTTTCTCTATAGAGCAAGAATTGTTAAAAGTAGAAATATTCGACATTTTAACAAATTCGATATCTGATACGACGTTGTATTTTATTTACTTAATGTTAATTAACAGTCTATAAATTTTGAGGAGAAACTCAGCTCGACCTTAAATAGCAATATCCAGAATATTAACTCGCCATCTTGCTTAGAAACAACGATCTGGCACTGAGGTCATAGGTAAGGTGTCTGTGTATCAGTGATCAACTTCGTAAATCGTAAGAATAAGAGATATTAAATTTTTTCACCGTTGCTCATTTCTGCCTATCTCTGTGTGGAGTCTTTTAATTTGAATTTTCCAACGCATGGCAAAATTTTGTGGCCTCAGCAAAGCTCCTATATTATCCCACTAAATCTTTTCTGTAAAAGTAAAAAAGAGAACAACTGAATAACATTTGTCCCATTGGTCAGATTTCCACGTATCCGCGTATAAGTTGTTTTAAATTGCATAATCAAACGCAAAACTTTAATTTCCTAAGAAATATTTGACAATTTTTTATTGTGCTATTTAAAATTAAATATTTTAAAATGATAATAAAACTGTGCATATCTTACAACTTTATTTTTTTACCTGTGTTAATATAATAATTAAAAATTATTTTTTGCCATGAACGAATAAAAAAATTTTTGCACATAATTAAAAAAACTCATCTTTGGAGAGATTAGTTTTTTTTAATTGTGTGCGAAAAATTTTCGATTCGAACGTTTTGGGGGATAGACATTCTTTTTTACATTTTTTAGCGTATATGCAAAAAAAGGGCATCAATTACATTTCATTGAAAATCATTTTTTTGCCATGAATTATCTTTAGAAAGAGGAGTTGTTCTTTTAATAGTGTGCAAAAAGTTTTCGATTCGCTTAAAATATTCTCAATATATGGCTAAATTAACGAAAAGGAAAATCAATATTATAGTGCTCAAACTTCCAACCTTTCTCCTGGATTAACTATTGAAACCACATTTTTCAAATTGCGGTAACTCCTTTCTTCAAAGGTCCAAAATCCAAATCCGTGGAAAAAATAGGCCTGTTTTTAATTAATGGTTAGTGCTAACAAACAGCATATTTGAGGTAGTTCAACCCTTTGCTCCATTCAGATTGGACCTAAGTAATTGAAAATAAGATCATTAGAAGAAGAATATTAAGGGTTAAGTCTTTGTTTTCTTTGGCTCGCTGTTCCTGTGAACATTAAGAGCATCAAAAAATCTGTACCAAAGTAGTTATTGTTTTTAGACAATATATTAGAATTAGATAATTTTTTAACGCAAAAGTAATTAGTCAAAATATAGTGTTTTTTTTAATTGTTTTAAAACTAAACGTGCTCACTAAAAATGACACTAGACAATACTAACTGTAAGAATGCTTATACCGCCATCATGCGTCAATATTACCTTGTCCTAAAGAAGTGAAAAGGATGGTTATTAAAACAATTAGAGGGACTGACATCATTTTGTTCAATAGAATTTGCAAAAGCAGGTGAATTGCTTCATGTTATTTCTCATTGCAAATTATGAATTACTTTCACTAAGATAAGAACAGGAAATATCGCTAACGATTTATGTACTCGATATCATCATTGATATTGTCATGGAAAACCTCAAAATTAAAGACTCGTTTATTTTTTAACAATTAACTTTTGACTATTTATGCATAAATCATAATTTATATAATCATCATTATAATCAAACATAATC
Source organism: Parasteatoda tepidariorum (assembly GCF_043381705.1). Taxonomy (NCBI): domain Eukaryota; kingdom Metazoa; phylum Arthropoda; class Arachnida; order Araneae; family Theridiidae; genus Parasteatoda; species Parasteatoda tepidariorum. The sequence continues at coordinate 82,231,632 of NC_092204.1, read as the reverse complement.
ATCGTTTTAATCGTATACAAATTATCAATATAGGATTGAGCAGACAGAAAGAAATCTTTGACTTAACAATTTCTTTCTATATCTCAAAATATTTTGACTTAAAAAAAAGTAGTATTTGAAACAAGTATATAATTATCAAAAGTCTATTTGTAGAACATTATATATATATAATTCTATTGCTGTTACAAGCGTTGGTTTGCAGTTAACATCTTGATGAGCATAATATTAATATTTCTATTTTTTTTAAATAAATAATTAAACAGTAAAGTTAATTGAACTTGAAAAATATGTGACTGATGGACACTTACCGACACCTTATTGCATCTCATTTGCCCAGCAAAGTCACTTGATTTGAACTCCATAAAAAAATTTATGTGACACGTTGCAATAGCAAATAAATCTCAGAAATCAACACCCACGCAACTAGAGGGATTTGCATCATAAAATTCTCAGTTAGCAGCTTAAATTGGATACGAAGTACTTGCGAAACATTGTGGGTTAACTTTCTTACGTACTAAAACTGTTATCGAGACCAGTTCCACGATGTTAAATAATGCTCTTCGTGATTTCTCTAGAAGAGAGTGATTTTCAGCCCAGTGAACTTACTACAGAAGGATTATAAATGCCGATATAAATCTCTGGGGTCTACAATGCTTAAGAAATAGGTTTGATAATACCATATAATTAAAGTGCCATATTTACGTTCTCAAGAATTATATAAATCACAAGTTTAACTCTCTCGGGTTCTGTTCACAGTTTCTGAAAGGAAGATCGTTCTTTTTGGTAAATCGTTACATTCAAAGGTCTTCGAGACAAACAAGTTTTAAAAAATTGATTTTAAGGAATCATTGATGAATTAAAATTTTAAAACTAAGCCAATTATTGTGCAAATATGAGTTTCTATTGAATTCCTGGAGACTTAAATAGGGTATAAACATTTAATCAAACCTAAATTTTGAAAATAACAGGGTGAGTAACCAAATCTTTCAACAAAAAATAAACACCTTTTATGTACTCAAAAGATATTTTTAAGAACAAAATGCAATATAATTTTCAAAAACTTCACATGATCATGACAAAACAACTAGCTTCTGACAAAGAACTCTTTTCTTTATTATATTAGCCATTAAATAATCGAGAGATTGTTCGGTTCGAAATCAGAGGGTGGAACCTGAAATTGAGAATATCTTGCAAAATGATGCTGAGTTGCACATGAGAGTGCAATAAGCTCACCAAACCTAGCTCATTAGACGCTCATGCGAACTCNATATCTGATGTTGAGGATTGCTCATCAGCTAAAAATTACTATTTTTTTTTTGCACGTAAGACGAAAAGTAATGAAAAATAACGCATTTTTTACTACTACATAATATTTTTCAGTCATTTATTTGAATAATGTGTAATAAAAGGGAGAAGTTTGGGAACCATTAGTTAAATTGCCTGCGTAACAGATATAGTGAACTCCCGGTTATAGTGAACCGATATTTCGGTCCCTAGAAGGTTCACTATAGCGGGGTTTGACTTTATTATAGTGTTCAAACTTCTAACCTTGCTCCTGGATTAACTATTGAGACCACATTTTTCAGATTGTGGTAACTTCTTTCTTCAGTTTTGAAGGTCCAAAATCCAAATCCGTGGAAAAAATAGGTGTGTTTTTAATTAATGGTTAGTGCTAACAAACAGCATATTTGAGGAAGATCAACCCTTTGTTCTCCATTCATATTGGCCCTAAGTAATTGAAAATAAGATCATTAGGGAAAAAAATATTAAGGGTTAAGTCTTTGTTTTCGTTGGCCCGCTGTTCCTGTGAACATTAAGAGCATCAAAAAATCTGTAGTTATTGTTTTTAGACAATATATCAGAATTAGATAATTTTTTAACGCAAAAGTAATCAGTCAAAATATAGTGTTTTATTTTTTAATTGTTTTAAAACTAAACTTGCCCATAATAAATGACGCTAGGCAATAATAACTGTAAGAATGCTTAAACCGCCATCATGCGTCAATATTACCTTGTCTAAAGAAGTGAAAAGGATGGTTATTAAAACAATTAGAGGGACTGACATCATTTTGTTCAACAGAATTTGCAAAAGCGAGTGAATTGCTTCATGTTATTTCTCATTGTAAATTATGAATTACTTTCACTAAGATAAGAGCAGGAAATATTGCTAATGATTTATAAGCCCGATATCATCATTAATATTATCATTGAAAACCTCAAAATTAGAGACTCGTTTATTTTTTAACAATTAACTTTTGACTATTTATAATCATAGTTTATATAATCATCGTTATAATCAAACATAATCATCGTCTTAATCGTATACAAATTATTAATATAGGATTGAGCAAACAGAAAGAAATCGTAGACGTATCAAATTCTATATCTCAAAATATGTTTTAAAAAAATTGTATTTGAAACAAGTATATAATTTACTTTGATGTAGTACGTGCACGTACTTTAATTTCATTGTAATGAGTTAAATACATAACTGATTTATATAATGCTTGCACATAGGGTGTTTCATAACAACCACTCTTCAATGATATTTTTTTTTAATTTTTTGCGAAAATGAAATCAAAAATGCATACATATTAGTTGAGCAAATTGATACGAGAATTAATGCGTGTGCAAATTGATACGCAAATTCAACTCATTTAATTTATATTGATCGTCTATCTATTGTATTGATGATCAGCTAATATTTCAATATAAGCTGTAACCTTTCTAGAACATAAGCATATCCTTTATTAAAATATCTGAGACGGCTATTGTAGTTGAGAAAATTTATTATTGAACTCTCATTCTTTTATTACTAAAGCACCGTCAAAATAAAACCTGAAATTGATTTTTATTTTAACTAAATTGCCATTTCCTTGAGAACGGCTGATAAATTTTTTTACATGCAAGAACTGATATCTTTCATCTCCTTTATTATCAATGAAAATATTCTCTTTTTCAATTTTTTAACCATATTTTTCTATTGAATTTCATTATTAACTATTTTTGACATCCTATTGCAATTTAAATAAAGTGCTGGCTTTCAGAGCATAATAAACACAATCGTAGTGATTTAAAATTATTTTCCCAAATTATAGAAGTTTTTTTTTCATGTTTTACAAAAGTTTCAAAAAGCAGTAAAAAAACTTTATTTTATTCCAAAACACACATTTTTCGATTTACGCTACTTGCATATACTGTTAATAACATTCCAATCTAGCTAGAATGATGTGCTTTTGCTCCGAGAGAATAAAACGTCGTCGTACTGATTTAGAAATCGCTTTTCAGAATTATGGCTTTTTGTGGAAAGTTTTTTTATGTTATGGTATAAATTTTGAAAACGGTAAAAAAGCATTTTTCGATTCCAAAAGGGGTATTCTGAGATTTAAACAACTGATATATTTCTCTACTTATATTTTATCCAATGCTTATACCGTTTTGATTTTAAGCGTTGCAATGAATCAAAGCCCTGAGCATATTGTTAAAGCTAATGTAAGTACAATTGCAACAACTATACTTTCCGTGATGTTATGGATAGTGTTGTATCGAAAAAAGGTACAAATATTTAATATTGTAACCAAAATATTCATTTTAAATTTAAATCTGTTTGACACTTCATTAACCAACTCTCAAACAATTAATGTTCTTTTATTATTCTTCAGTTTTCCCCTTCCTCTTTATTGTTTAGTGTTGTCTTTAGTAGATAACGATGATTTTAAAAATGCTTGGACTTTGGGTTTAAAATTTGAATCTGAGTTTCTGCTTCGTTTAGCAGCCTCTTTAAGTAGTTTTGTTTATTATTACTCATTACTATATTTCCCGTCTCTGGTCACTTTCATGTTGTGTGTAATATACTACAATTGCAGTCAGTTATTACTGCGCTACAAGAGAAAATTAAAAAGTTTTAGAAGAGAATTACTTCCAATTAATGTAATCGAAAGGTATAAAAACATTTTAGAAATTGTGGAGGAAGTTAATAAAGTTCTGTCTTTGCCAGCATTTATTTGCTCTGGAATATTTTTCTTGCATCTGTTCACGACTCTCGCATGGGTTTTGCTCACTACATCCAATGCATTTAATCAATCTTTTACAGCAGAAATGATATTTTCGGGATCTGTTTGTACAATTTTAGCCATTTCTTTGCCGATAGTTTGTTCTAAAATTACTTACCTCAACAAAAGAATAACGAATACTTTCGAAAAGGCTTATGATAACACTCTGCTTGATATGAGAATGGAAGATCGACGAAGAGATATACTTCATTCATATATGAAAAAAAAATGTTTGACAATAACAGGGTGTCATATGTTGAGCTATAATGAAGCTCATATTTTGCACCTTCTTGGCGCACTGTTTACATACGGATTATTGCTTATTAACTTTAAGGGAGTTGAAACTATTTAATAGTGTTAGTATTATTCTTTACTGTATTTCCCTTAGTCACTTTGTTGTATATGATATACTACAACTGTAGCCAGTTATTGCTGAGCTACAAAAGAAAATAAAAGAGTTTTAGGAAAAAATTTCTTCTAATTGATGCATTCAAAACGCATACAAATATTCAGGAGGAATTACGGGGGCTGGTAAGAAACTATATCATTTACAAGCATTCCTTTGCAAGCATCTGATCACGAATCTTGTATGGAATTTGCCCACATATTCCGAAGCCTTTAATCAAACCTTTTCCGCGGAAATGATATTTACGGAAACTGTTCGAAGTTTTAGTCATCTAAATAAAAGAATAAAGACTTTCTTTGAAAAGGCTTATGATTGTATTCTGCATGGTTCGAAAATGAAAAATTGACGACAAAATAAGCTTCATTCATATCTTAAAAAGAACATTTTTGCAGTGATAGTGTGACATATGTTAAGCTATGTAGCCGCATTGTTTACATATAGACTTGTTTTTTAACTTTAAGAGTGTATGAAGTATTAGGGGACCAGAAAGTAATGTCGTTACGGTACATTTGATATTTGTTATCAAGATTTTATTTTTAATCAATAATGTATTTATCCTCATTAGCAACAGCCATTTTCATGCCGAATGATCGAAAAAAATTAATTGGTGTTAAAGGCTAATGAATATTTAATGCTCCGAAACGACATTGATTTCCGATCTTCCTAAAATTTAAGTTTTCTTTTGAAAAACATTAGAAGAAATATAGAGTCTACTGTCATTCAGCCTTTTCTTCGGTATGTTTTACCATCTTAATGTTTATGTGAGCAAACCTGGCGTATATATCTCCTTGCGGAAGAAGTTGCTTTGACAATTCGAGGAGACAATGTTCTCCGCGGATTTAGAAATGATACAAAATTACTTTTCAATTAAATAAATTTGCACTGAATGTTACAATTGGTAACAATTACAGATAACTTCTAACTGTTAATTTATGTTATCATATATCGTAATTATAGAGCGGTTTTTGAGACAAAATACCAAAGAAATGTCAGAGTTTAACGAATTGCGTAACTGATAAACATACGAAAACAAATAATTTTTCTTCTGAAAACAATATAGTTTGTGAAATTTTTATGGACAAAGTAGGATTGCAATAATTTTTTTAAAAAAAAGTTTTTTTTTTCAATGCCCACTTGGGGAATGACCTACGTCATACAGGCATCTGAAATGCAGATTTGTTGACCACTCTTTCAAGGGCACCATATTAGGTGGGCCAACGTTGCTCCCACAGTAAGGCCAGATAGTACAGAGAAGGAAAGAACATCCATGCCTTACCCGGGAATCGAACCCAGAACCTTTCTGATGCAAGGGCAGTTCCCTAAGCCCTACACAGGCTGGTCCGCATTAAAAAAATTTTGAAAAATTTAGATTGCATTAATTTGCCGTCGGCAGAATTACCCTTTTGCAAAATTGTCTTGTAATTACCCAAATGATTAAAATTAAACATTTTTGAAATGAATATTTTTTTTATTTAATAGTCGTGTGATAAAAGAGAAGCAATATAATATTTATACATTAGTTAAATTGGAACATCGTTGAAAATTCATTAATAGATGTCATATTAATCGACTGTCTAACCACTGACACGCACTTAATAATCGATATAAAGTAAACTAAATCTAAGTTCATAGTATCTGTAATAGTTTTTTAATTGATAAAAGCAATGTTTGTTTTCACAAACTTTGAAACATATCCAAAAAATGAATGTAAATTTTTATGGATGTTTTCTGACCAGATAAATATTTATAAGATAAATTTACTGGAGTTATTCCATAAATTATTATGAAGCAACTTTAATAAATGTCTATCATGTTTTGAATTTGCATTTTCTGTAAAGTGTTATCTAGCCTACTTCGCGGTTATAAACTAAACGATTCTAAAGATTTTCTAATTTGTGTAAGGTGCTTAAGCATATTGCTTTCCAAAAAAAAAGTTAGTAACCAAATATGTAATTGCTTTCAAAAAAAAGTTAGAAAAAAAAAGTTGAAAGTTAAAAACCATAATGTAAGCCATATGGTAACTATGTGCAATCATATTGTAACATGTCACTTGATCTTTTGGTACTTATAATAGTAATTGAATCCTTTGCATCTCATGAAGACTAATTTTCGCTCTGTAAACGAATAATTTCTTGTACAGAATGGAGGCTGTACTAGATAACCTTACGTATCATCAATTAACTAATTATTTACATTAAACTAATTATATTAATTACTAATTACTTATTAACTAATTAAAGTGCCTACACCATTCCATTTTCAGGTGAAACATTGTATGTGAGAAATTTTAAATTTATCTTCTGATTTTGATACTAATTTCATCTGATTTTGCTTGATTTCTATTGAAAAAATTTTATAATTTTAAAATCGATAATTTACATGTACTCTATCTTCAAAAAAACGTATCAATTCGAGAACGAGGAGCAGGACAGCAACTGCTGATGACTGCTTGTTACTGGTAACTAATTGATCATTGATGCATCGTTAGTAGACAGTCCGTTAAATGTCCCCGTCATCTAAAACAACTATATATCTTTAAACTTCCTGTAATGATGGGGGACAAAATACTCTTTTATCACACTTATTCGAACAGGGGATATTCTGGAAGAAGCAAAAATGAACTTAACCTTCTCATTTATGCTTTTGAAAGTTACGGTCACCTATGGAAATTACTACTTTACTTTGGCAATGATATAGAAGGCACATCGAAAAATGTATCAAATGTTGAACGTTTTATTTTGAGACTAATGCAGCTTTTAATAGCTATCATTTATATATCATCAATACTATATCCTCCATTACTTTTAACATCATTCATGCTACACGATACTCAGTTCATAAAATCCTTTATCTCAACCAGTACAATAATTTTAAATTCGTTATGTCTTTGGATTGCTATGTTTAATAGAAGAGCAAAAATACACGACTTGATTATAAAATTGTATAAAGTGAAAGTATTTCTAGTTTTACCACCCAAAAGCAAACCTCGAACAATCAACTATTGTTTACTGCTCATTTGTTGTATACTTCCTTTCTTAGGTGTCATGCTAATATTAATTTATAATACAGTCGGAGGTGAAATTGCATTCTATTGGATGTTTGGTCACCATTTTGATTCAAATTTAGTATCTAGCTTAATGTTGCTTGTGTGCAGCTATTTGTATTATTTTCAAAATATTTTTTTCCCATGTATTATAAATTTTGCTCTTGGTATTTAATATTATAGCGCATCTAAGTTGTTAAGTATATAAAGAACAGTTGCGCCATTTTGAAAAAGACGATGTGTCAATAAAATTAATAAGTACTTACTCTAACGTTAGAAACGTTTTAGAGGATTTAAACGACGTTTTGTCATCGCCTGCTTTAATCGCTTCTGTAATATTTTTCCTTCATATGTGTTTGTCGTTATCTTGGTTTCTAGTCACCAAGTTTTCAGATTTCGAAACATTGTTTTTCTTCGAAGTTAGTTTCGTCATTTCTGCTAGTGTTTCTTCGAGTATATACTTACCTGGAACGACATCGAACCTTCCACGCCAGCCTTTAGAAATAAAAGTCCTTCCTGAAAGAATATATGCAAAATCCGTGTTTGACTCGAACATCAATGAAAAAACTCTAGAAATCATTCATTCATACAAACAAAAAAAATTTTTAGTGTTGTCAGCGTGTCACGTGCTTCACTTTGATAGAGCTCATATACTTGCGGAGTTTGGGGCTCTCTTCTCCTATGGTTTATTGTTTCTCAATATCGAAGGATGGTAATCTTATGGAAGCATGCCTTCAAAGCAGAATAATAAAGAGCAGACAAAGATTATTATCGTAAACTAGTGGCTTAAAGTGTCATTCTTTAAAGTCTCAAATTGGTTAAAAAAAAGGTTAATATTAGCTAATTGGCTATTAATTAGCTAATTAACAATCACTATCCATATTCCTAAAATCAAAGGTGAGTCCGTGAATAATTTGGATGATTCACTTAAGTAACTATTACCACTGACATGTTTATTTTAACATTCTATATCAATAGGTGTCCCTAAACCTGAAAATGACTGAACATTTCAGAATAATTAAAATCCTTGCGGAACAATTTATGTTGGAAACAGAGAAAACCTATTTACGTTCACGTCCTACTAAAAAAATTATGTCTGCGTCACGTGAAAATTGTATGTATTGTTAATAATTTTTGTTTTATCACATAAGCGCTTATGCATGATTTGTAATTTAACTAATTAAAGTTACCTTTCTGTGAATTTAGCTTGAAAAAGGAAGTTAACCGTCATAGTAATAAATTATCGAGTGGGAAGTTTGTGCTTATTTTTGACATTTTCAAAACAAATTATAATTATCAAAAGTCTATTTGTAGAACATTATATATATATAATTCTTTTGCTGTTACAAGCGTTGGTTTGCAGTTAACATCTTGATGAGCATAATATTAATATTTCTATTTTTTTAAATAAGTAATTAAGCAGTAAAGTTAATTGAACTTGAAAAATATGTGACTGATGGACACTTACCGACACCTTATTGTATCTCATTTGCCCAGCAAAGTCACTTGATTTGAACTCCATAAAAAAATTTATGTGACACGTTGCAATAGCAAATAAATCTCAGAAATCAACACCCACGCAACTAGAGGGATTTGCATCATAAAATTCTCAGTTAGCAGCTTAAATTAGATACGAAGTACTTGCGAAACATTGTGGGTTAACTTTCTTACGTACTAAAACTGTTATCGAGACCAGTTCCACGATGTTAAATAATGCTCTTCGTGATTTCTCTAGAAGAGAGTGATTTTTAGCCCAGTGAACTTACTACAGAAGGATTATAATTGCCGATATAAATCTCTGGAGTCTACAATGCTTAAGAAATAGGTTTGATAATACCATATAATTAAAGTGCCATATTTAAGTTCTCAAGAATTATATCAATCAAAAGTTCAACTCTCTCGGGTTCTGTTCACAGTTTCTAAAAAGAAGATTGTTCTTTTTGGTAAATCGTTACATTCAAAGGTCTTCGAGACAAACAAGTTTTTAAAAAATTGATTTTAAGGAATCATTGATGAGTTAAAATTTTAAAACTAAACCAATTATTGTGCAAATATGAGTTTCTATTGAATTCCTGGAGACTTAAATAGAGTATAAACATTTAATGAAACCTAAATTTTGAAAATAACAGGGTGAGTAACCAAATCTTTCAACAAAAAATAAACACCTTTTATGTACTCAAAAGATATTTTTAAGAACAAAATGCAATATAATTTTCAAAAACTTCACATGATCATGACAAAACAACTAGCTTCTGACAAAGAACTCTTTTCTTTATTATATTAGCCATTAAATAATCGAGAGATTGTTCGGTTCGAAATCAGAGGGTGGAACCTGAAATTGAGAATATCTTGCAAAATGATGCTGAGTTGCACATGAGAGTGCAATAAGCTCACCAAACCTAGCTCATTAGACGCTCATGCGAACTCGCAAGTATTTCATCAAACATATAAAATGATTGTCGCTTTTATACGCTATGGGCCAACGGTAGGGCCGAAATAGATTGTGGTTAAAGGAATTGTGAAAATGTTGAATAGAACAAAACCTGCTTTTAGCATAAAATGTGGCGAAAATGGACATGGTAAAGAAAAAAATCTCATTTTCGAAAAGGAAAAATTAAACTCTTTTTGAAAGCACCTAATGAAAAAAGCACCTTAATTGTTTTTAAAAAACGAAAACCGAAAATAAGCACCTTTAAGCACTTTTTAAAAACGCTACGCACCATGAATAACGTACTATCTAACAATAAATATATATAAATTCAAACCTATACTTATACTATTTCTTATTTGTTCATTAAAATATTTATTTAAATTCAAATACATTAAAAAAAAACTCATTTGATTATACATCAATAGCAATAAATATTGAAATTAAAAGAATAAAACATTTTAAGAGTCTGTAATTTGAAATATTAAGATTCGATAGAATTTTGATTGAAAGTGATAAAAAAAACTCTTTAAAAACTCTGTCCCTCTTCAGTCCAGTTCTTCAATTACAGCATCTTCAATAATATCATCGATATCAGCAGATTCCTTTTTCACATCATCTATACGAAACAAAAATCCAATTATACAAAAAAAAATCAACAATTTGTAAAAACATTTTACCGACGATAAAAAATCAGAAGACAACTTCGATATAAAATGCATTAAATTCAAATAACTACATATAGGTTGAAATTAGGTTGAGATGGGGCATCTTGCATCCAAACGATGTTATTCAGTGCATTTTGTTGCAGCAATTCTGGTATGACATAAATTTACAGCATGACTGCATAGCGTGAGCCTGTCACAGGGCATATGTTATAAACCCCGTAGGTGGCGCTTCCTCAGAGAAGAACAGAACGTGAACTATTGTGCCATCCTGCTTTTTATAGGTTTTCTGCGTTGAATATCTGGTGAACGTTATTCTATGATTGTTGTTTTGATGTTTTGACTCTATGATATGCATGGACTCTATCTTTGCACCTCTGTCATGTGTTTTTAGACGTGGGCAGAGCTGCTGTTTGTGTGTCGTGCATAGCGTATCAGTCTTTTTGTGATACGCGTACCTTTCAACTCTGTTAAGGGGGCTTGCATGCGCTGAACACTTTGCAACAAAAAAATGGGTGTCGCAATTCGAAAATGTCGAGTCTCTGTACCTATAAAACCGTAACCGTGAACCATACTTTGACGTTTTTAGAATCTCAAGCTTATACCCCTGAATAATTCAACATCCGAAATCTCATCTCGATTGGTTGAACGAACTGGACGCTAGAGGTCTATAAATAGGCCGAGTTTTTTATGACCCCCTTTTCTCACAACTGTTCCTCAATTAAAATGGATTGACATGCAACTGAAAGAATTTTTATAGTTTTTTTTCTGTCAACAGCAACCCTTGACCATGACCACGGCCAGGATGTTAACAACCATTGTAACTGATTTGAAAATTAGCGCGAAAAAAGAAATCGGTTTTCCCTTTCAGTGTGCAACAAATCATGCATTTCTATCGCTTTTTTTAAATTATTTCTATTTTTCCTGGTAGTTCTTTTTATTAAAAGTATGTAATTAAAATTCTTTTATTTACCACACTTAGCTTCATCACTTCCATCTGAACATTCAGCACGACCATTGCAAAGAAAGAAATCTTTCAGAAGGCATTTATTTCGCAACTAGAGGGATTTGCATC
>NC_092204.1:82209205-82219582 GCF_043381705.1 Parasteatoda tepidariorum | reverse complement strand
TTGTTCAGCGATAGGTAAAACTTATGACAAATCTACAAAGGCTCTGTTCTCTCAGCATATGCTATATTTATAAATGTTACAAGTTCATAAAAGGTATTCATAAATGTTTGGTTAAGTGTTTTGCATCTTTAACCTGTTAAATTAAAAGTTTGTCCCCCCCCCCCATTTGTAAACTCTAAAAAGTCTTTTAACCCTTTCAGAACCAGTGGTAGGAGAAAGAAGTGATCCGCACTCGCAGAGGGCGTACATACTAATACGAGAGTACCGTAATGAGATCACGTCCGTATGAACTTATGCCACTAGATTCAGAGAGCATATATAATAGCATATATAATACCTTGGTCAGTGAAGGGATTACGTATATGTGTTCATGGTTCTGAAGAAATCACAAGCTATTTAAAATACAATGAATTTTTACTTAATGCTTTAAGAGGAAACATACCTTCATGACAAAGTCTCTCTCATCTGCAAAGGTAATTTAAAGTTAAAAAAAACCGCCGACCGGTCTGTGTAGGAGTTAGGGAACTGCCCTTGCATCGGAATGGTTCTTGGTTCGAATCCCGGGCAAGGCATGGATATTCTTTCCTTCTCTGTACTATCTGTCCTTACTGTGGGAGCAACGTTGGCCCACCTAATAAGTTGTGAAAGAGTGGCCAACAAATCTGCCCTTCAGATGCCTGTATGACGTAAGTTATTCCCCAAGAGGGAATTGTAAAAAAAAAAAATTTAAAAACTTAAATGAACCATGCAGTTTCAAATTATGAAGAAAAAAATTTCAGACTATCCAAGTACAAACAAATTATTTCAAGATTACGCAATAGGAAATTAATCCAGGAATAATTGCTCGTATTTTGATGTTTTGAAAATATTTTTCAGCATTTCAAACGTCTTGATTTTCTCTAGGTTTATATGAACGCACTATTCTCTGAACTTTAAATTACCAATGGAGGTGAAATAGAATTTATTTTGAAAAGTTTCTCCCGTGGTATTGCCTCCTCTTGAAAAATAATTAAAAATAAAACTTACGGCAAACAGCTTCATCAGTCTTGTCGTAACATTCATAACTACCGTCACACGTTTTGTCTTTTGGGATGCAACGTCCAAACTTGCATCGGAACTCCCCCTCCTCACAAGATTTGGTTTCGCAGCCATCTTCATCTTCCCCTTCAGAACAATCCTTCTCACCATCACAAACCCAAAACTCCGAAATACAAGAACCATTGTTGCATTTGAATTGTCGGGGTGTGCATTCTTCGGATGGATGGGAATCTGCAACACAAAAAGACTTCACATAGTGTAAAGTATTTTTGGTAATTGTCAATGTAGTTGTAGAGTTCCTATATTTAGGTTGGAGAATTACGACACACGGGTAATTCTCTTTACTTGATCAGTTGAATGCTAAAATTTACCACAAAAAAAACGAAACAAACATTCCTATGTATTTACGCCTGTTGACAGAAATATATCGACCCTCCATTTATACACACGTCTGATATGCTCAAAACAATTTGCCTTTGAAAATCTCCCAGTAGTATCACTTAAACAAAGTAAATATGAAGCCAACTGAGAATAGAGTTGCATTTGTACCAAGTTTGTGCATCACTTAAACTCCCATCTCTATTATCTTAAGGGTATCCAACTTGTATTTTAAGGATTCAAAACTAGTTTTTAACGCAAGTGTTGTTTCTTAATCTAACCGTTTTCTTAATCTAATATTTGTGAAGTCCATTGGATTGGCTAATTTTGCCGAGTACCTTTAGCTCCGGAAAAAAAATTGCAAAACGTGGCACCCTAGGTATAGGCATCAGTGCAAACAGCCCTTGAGTTAAGAAAGTTTAAAAATGCTGTTTTTTATATAAATTTTAAACTCGGAAACTATTTAACCAGTTTTGTTCGCAATTTGCATTTTTTTTTCAAATCACGCAGTTTAAAATAAAATAAAAATCTGTTTATTTTACTCATGCCTGCCAACTATTTCAGATTTTTGGGAAGATTTTATATTTAAAGTGATGGCAAAATTTATATAACATTTTACTCTTGTTTAAATAAGGGTGATATAAAGTGATTTTGACTACCTTCACATTTTAATAATTTAAGCATAGATATACTAAGCTCCTTCAAAAATGATTTTTTAATTGTTGACTATTTTTCGCAGGGACTATCTTAAGACAAACGAGCTATATAATTGTGTCCAAAAAATTTTCGATTTGCTTAGGCACTTTTCAAGATATAGGGAAATACTTAAATATTGTAATTATAATATTAAAAAGACCAAACAATTGACCGATCCCCTGACTAAACTAATGGAATCAAATATTTTAGATTGCGACTGCCACCCCGCCCCCATATTTTGAGGAGGTCGTTTTTTAGTCTGATTCCCTTTCCAGAAATATCATCTGAACAAATATTTTAACAAAGTTTAGTCCCTTAAAGATTGCATCTTAGCACGTGAAAATCTAATAATGAGATCAAAAATTATTAGGGTCTCATCGTGTTTTTTCTTTATTTTGCACTTTGCAAATTTTAAAAATGCCACTTACCACAGTCTTTCTCATCGGAACCATCAGAACAGTCAGGATCACTGTCACAGACGAAGTATTTAGGGTAGCATTCATTCCCACACCGGAAATAATATTTTTCAGTGCACCAAGGAATATCAGTACAATCTTCTTCATCAGTGCCATCAACGCAATCTACTTTTCGATCACATCTCTGAAACAAAGATAAGCATACTCCATGTCCGCAGTAAAAACCTTGGCAGGTTGATGCAGCTAAATGCAATGAAACAAACAAACAAAAAATCAATTTCTTAAAAATGTAGAGACACTAAGAAATATGGCTCAAAACAGTTTACGAAAATTGGATAAGGGTTCAAAGGGGCTGCTCTCGCTAACCACTTAAATCCATTGCAACCAATTTCACTCAAATTTTGTATTTTGCATTGTAAAATTACATACTTTAAAATCATGTAAAAAAATTGTATACCGTCATGTGGGGCTACTTTGTGCAGGATTTCGCAATTTTTGAACTTTGACATGTAAAAAAACTATGTTAATTGAAACTTTAGTAAAATTTATCGATGTTATATTCATAACTGGACTCAGGCGAGTGAATTTGATCAGTATTGGCATTATTTGTATGTAATATTTACAAATAATAAGTTAAAACGTACCTTGCACAAAGTAGCCCCCAAGTGGGGCTCCTTTGTTCAGCGATAGGAATTCAGTTTAATAATCATGTTTTTAGTAAAATATTGATATAAAATTGTTAAAAAAGTTAATTGTTGACATTTTTGATAACAAAAACATCAAGATATGTAAAGATATTAGTTTAAAAATAATTTTCAGTGTTAAAAAAACATTTTTTATAAAGAATTTTTTCTTAAAAAGAATGTTTATTTCGAAACATTTGAGTTTAAACAATAGGAAACCATATACATTTTTAAACATTGAAATGGATGACATTTCAAAAATAATAATTATTATATATTCATTAACATTTATAATATTGATAAATTTGAACATAACATGCTTGAATGAACATGACAGAACTTGCTCTTCANCGAGTTATTTAAAATACCACCAGCAACTGCTTGCAAACATTGTTGCAGCTTTTCTAAAGTGTAATCACGGTAATTTCTCATTCGAGGTATTTTTTTATAACGTCCGACAATCGAAAAAAATGAATGAAACTTTGCACAAAGTAGCCCCACAGTGCATTTTTTTTTTCATTTTCCGTTTATTTGTTATTAATTTTAAATTTTTTTTAACGCTGACATGATATCATTGTTTATTAATGTATAAATAAAAAATTTTGCACTTACGACAATTGTTTTATCAACGTCTTTATATTGCACAGCTTAAGTTTCCACGCACACTTTTCAACGTCTGACTTTCTCGGAAAGTTGTTGACATTGGATAAACAAAACACACTCTGAGATTGTTTTAAAATTCGAAAAAATGTTTGTAGTAATAGAGGATACTTCTATCTTCAAATTCCACTCATTTTTAACGTGCAAAAAAACATAATACTGAATAACAGCACTTGAAAAGCGCCAAATTCGAATTTGCACAAAGTAGCCCCACATGACGGTACCTTACAATTCAAAAAATTTTTCCACTATTATTTAATAAAATAATAAATATTTACTGAAATTTATTTTTTGCATGGAATTATCTTTGGATAAGCAAATTTTATAACAGTATGCAAAAATTATTCAATTCTTTCAAAAAGTTCTCGAGATATGGCAAAATACGAAAAAAGTAAAATTAAGATTAAAAGGTCCAAACTTTGAATAGATCCCCTGCTCAAACTATCAGGGCCATATTTCCCAGATTGCAGCTACCCCCTATATTCCCGGGGACGAAAATCCAAATCCGTTGAAAAAAGGTATGTTTATACAGAGAAGGCACGTTTTTGTGTCTGATTTCCTAACTTAAAATATCGTTTACACTTATTAATTAGCATATTTGCGATCATTCCCTCGAGTCATTCAAAATTGAGTCCTAGAACGTAGGGATCCGATCAATAGATCAAAAGTTATTCAGGGTAATCCACTGTACATTACTGACGAAACAATACTTTTATTTATATTTCATTTCATTTAATTCGTATACGTGATTTGATTTGCATACAATTAATTTAACACATACATGGAAATTATGTCTGGAACAATAAATTCATAGAATTTCCCTACATTCACAATTCTAAATTTCAGTATTAGGAGACAGTTATAAGTTCTCTACTGAACACTCATTTATTAAAGACGAACTTTAAAACAAAGTATTATTTAATTTGGAATACTTCTCGACTTGTTAAGTTCCATCGCTAAGCACATTAAAATTAAAATAAATGAATTAATAATATTCCTCAGTTATTATTTAATTTGGAATACTTCTCGACTTGTTAAGTTCCATCGCAAAGCACATTAAAATTAAAGTAAATGAATTAATAATATTCCTCAGTTATTATTTAATTGGAAATACTTCTAGATTTGTTAAGTTCCATCGCTAAGCACATTAAAATAAAAATAAATGAATTAATAATATTCCTCAGTTATTATTTAATTTGAAATGCTTCTCGACTTGTTAAGTTCCATCACTAAACACATTAAAATTAAAATGAATGAGTTAATAATATTCCTCAGCCATTATTTAATTTGGAACACTTCTTGACTTGTTAAGTTCCATCGCAAAGCACATTAAAATTAAAATAAATGAATTAATAATATTCCTAAGTTATTATTTAATTGGGAATACTTCTCAACTTGTTAAGTTCCATCGCTAAGCGCATTAAAATTAAAATAAATGGTAATTAATGAAAATTTCGAAATAGAAATAGGAAGCAGTTTCAAACATCCGTTTTGAAACAAGAACATACTCATTTCCGAAGTTATTTAACGGATGTAATTAAAATACTAAAAGTTCTTATCGCATTTTAATTTTTTTCCTTCTTCGTTTAATAGAAAAAGACTTTCACAAGGTTAATTATAAACTAGCATGATAATTTATAGCACCAAATTAAAAACATCGGTTTATTGCTAATGCAAAAATTACTTTAAATGCTTCAGAAACTCGTGAAAAATATACCCTCAAAGACGAAACCAAGTAACTATAAAGCCATATATCTAACGTCTTTGGCAAACAACCATGGCAGAGGCAGCCTTGGCTCGCCTTTTAAAGGTACCTACGCTCTCAAAAAATTGGTTAAGCGTAAAATCTTAATATAAGTCAATTGAACCATAATATTGAGCGAATTCATTGTAATTTGTTAATAATATGTGAAAATGAACCATGCTTTGCTGTCCAAGTTAAACTGTGATCATGTATTGTATATGATGTTTAAGTTTGCACGACAAAATGGTTCAAGAAGGCCTCGTATTAAAGTTGCAGCCAATTTTGCATGATATTGTTGTTCAAAGCGTTCCCAAGTTTCTAACTAAGTTTAGAGAATTATTAATCATCGTTAGGGTCGTTGCTGCTGTTTTAGGTGCTCAATTGAACATTACAAAGATATAAGGAATTAGATGGAATAAGAAAAATTTAAGATTGGATTATTTGTTCGAGACTTATCAAATATGCTAAGATAAAACTTGAAACAAAAACAAAAAACTATGTTGACTGATCTACTGCCAGCTGAAATGAATTAACAGAGTTAAAATTTTGCATGTTGGTTGGACCGTTTTCAATTATAAAATTCACACAAAAAAAAAAAATTTCGAAATTCTATTTTCTTTGAAAATTATTGCAATTTTCGAGTGCTTCTTACGTGAATTTTTTTAACTTGAAGTCATCTGCAAATTGAACTGTTATACAAGATGAGGTTATCATTATAGACTGTTGGAAAGAAAATTACTTATCATTTATTACTTCTTATTGTATCACGCATTCTATAATCTTAAGTTTAAATTTTTTTTTCTAATACAAGTAATGGTTCATTTTGTTACGATTAACAAATCAAGAAAATGTTCTTACAATTGATTATAATAATTATATATTTATACACGACATGATATTATTTTTCCTTGAAAAGTAATGAATTCTAAGGGAAAAAACCAAGTTGAATGCGATGTTACTCTGGGGTGATCGCGAGCGAAGCTGGCAGATTCGGAGCTTCCAGATATTTTAAACAATAGATAAAGTTTCATTTACTGCAATTTGATTCGTCACTGCTATCTCCACAGTCGGATCTTCCATCACATACTTCTGATTTCAGGATGCATTGCCCGCTTCTGCATCGAAAATTCGATTCTAAGTCACAAACTCTAGCGTGGCAAACACGTTCGTCACTACCATCTTTGCAATCTTCTTCTCCGTCGCAAACATACGATTCACTAATACATTCTCCATCATCACATTGAAATTTGAATAGGCAATCTGTAACAGAAAATAAATTATTTAAAAAAAAAATAGATACAGATACAAAAAGGTAGGCTAACAATAGGCTTTCTCGATAAGAGAGCCAAAACTTCAGATTTTTTGAT
Source organism: Parasteatoda tepidariorum (assembly GCF_043381705.1). Taxonomy (NCBI): domain Eukaryota; kingdom Metazoa; phylum Arthropoda; class Arachnida; order Araneae; family Theridiidae; genus Parasteatoda; species Parasteatoda tepidariorum. Next base: position 82,212,600 of record NC_092204.1, on the reverse strand, counting down.
AAAATTATATAATTTTTCTTTTGTTTCGTTTTATTTATTTTTGTAGGAAGTAAAACAGCTTGCTTCTCTTTCGTTATAGTTCGTTTTCTTTTTTCCCTTCCCATTTATTACCTGAACAATAAATCTTCTCTATCCCTTGAGTAAAAAAAAAAACTTTTTCATATCATTTTTGTAGGAAAAACTACTATTATCATTTCACTAAGTTAATTTTGTGCAAGAAACATTTTTTACTAATATCTAGTTATTTTACATAACAAAAATGACATATTTACGTCGTTTTACGCGTTTTCAACTCTCCTTACATTTTTCCGCTTATAACGTTTATAGGAAATTTCATATAGCATGTTTTGTATAAACTTTCTTTCTGCATCTAATGATTTCTATAGTATTTTTATAAACTAAAAAAGAAGAGGGCATTTATATGCGCACACGACTAAACACACCTCAGTGAGGATTTTTAATATCTTTCTTGGATTCCTCTCCGTAACCCTTTGAGGCAGAATTTTTATAAAAAAATATTTTTCATTATTTTATAATAATTTAGGTTAAAATAATTGAAAAATATTACATTTAGCATTTCGATAATTTATGGTGATGATATACAGAATGAAACACCGGTGTCCTTTTTCTGCGTTAAAGTTATCTTCCAAACACAGTTCACTTCCAAACAATAATTTTTCAAATTTGCACTTATTACTTAACTCTAAGAGAAATAGTTATTTATCATTGAAATTTCTTAAGTGTTAAAAATTACTTATTGATAAATGTTTGAATATGAATGGAAAAAAATTTAATGCTACTTTTTTTTGTAGTTAATATTTTAGTGGTATTATAATTCCAATTATATAACGGATATTTTTTTAGTAATTGATAGACTGTTTTTCATAAGTAAAAATTATAAAAATATATTTTTGCTTGTAATTAATGTGGTAGAAAAAAATATATATAAATAAGGATCACCCATATTCGATCTGTATCTAAGTGTTAATTACTCCACGAAATCTAAAAGCTATTGATAAATATTTGATTTTCATTTCTATCCCTTATCATTCTTCCAAACTGACAAAGACACATGAATGCTACTGAAAAAGCATTAGGAGCAACACTCTAGCTCAGGGGTCCCCAACCTTTTTGTACCTAAGAGCAAATACCAGAATATCGGTCGAATGGCGGGCACCACTTATTTTTTCAAGANACTTTAGTGAGAGTCTGTCAGCATAATCGTTTACTAGATAAATAATGTCGATACTTTTCTTTCTACTTTGAAATTGACCCGTTTTCGTGTCATTGGAATTTAGCAATCAAAATCCGACTTGCTAAGGCACTCAAATTTCGTTTGGAGGTGCGTTCTCGATGAATTTCAATCATTTCCTGACCGTAACAAACAGAATTTATCGGGAAATTATCACTACTACCAATTTTAAGAGAAGGTTTCTCTTGGATCATCACTAATGATCAACCAATTTTAGAATTCATTAAACATAATAAAATGAATTCTATTGCGACTTTTGATTTCCAGTATCTTTTCAATAGCATTCCCCTTTCTAAGCTAAAAGATGTTCTTTTGAATTATTACTATGATTTCAAAAATATCCTTTGTTGCGAATTTGATTGTTGGGAAATTCTGATTAATTTTTGTCTTTTTAATAATTATCTTTACAATGGGAGGAATATTTTTCTTCAAATTGATGGAATACCACAAGGATCTAATTATTCATCTCTCTTAGCTAACTTATTTTTGCATTATTATGAAAAAAAATTATACTCTTAGTATTAAATTTGTTTTTAGATATATTGATAACTTAATTGTCTTTAATTTTCAAGATTATACTATCTTATTAAATGATATTTACCCCAAAGAATTATTCTTGCTTCGTAATCATGATGATAATATTAATTTCAATTCTTTGGATTTGGGTATTATAAAAGAAGAAAATATCTGCTTTTTTGATTTATACGATAAAAGAAATGATTTTAATTTTAATATAAATAAACTAATTACTTGGAATTCTAATGTTTCTATGTGCATCTATTTAAATACCACTTTTAATGAAATGAATAGAATTAAAAGAGTATGTAGTATTATTTATTTATCCAAAAAACAAATCGATAAACTCTTTCAAAATTTGATAAAAAAACAATGGATACCCAGCTAAAGCAATAAAATTCTATATAAAATTATTGAGTTAATCGCATATTATTGTAGATATACGTATTTACTAAAAATTTTCTTTGTTAATTTATATAATTTTCCCATGTGCAAATCCATTTCGGGTAAATCCGTGGCCAAAATTATTTACTAAGAAATTCCTTTGTTAATTTATTTAATTTTTCCATGTGCAAATTCATTTCGGGCAAATCCGTGGCTAAAATTATTTACTGAAAAATTTCTTTATCAATTTATAAAATTTTTCCATGTGCAAATCAATTCCGCTCAAAGCCGTGGCTAAAATTATTTACTAAAAAAATATTTTCTTTTTTAATTTATATAATTTTTCCATGAGCAAATCCATTTCGGGCAAATCCGTGGGTAAAATTATTTACTAATAAATTTCCTTGTTAATTTATAAAATTTTTCCATGTGCAAATCCATTTCAGGCAAATCCGTGGCTGAAATTATTTACTAAAAAGATTTCTTTGTTAATTTACATAATTTTTCCATGTGCAAATCCGTGGCTAAAATTATGTGCAAAACAGGCAATTCATGTTTCTTTTTCTCTTCTAATTCATATTTTTTCTTAAATAAATATTTATTTTCTAAAATTATTTATAGACAACTTCTTTAAATTATCCAGTATAATATTACCTTGCGCACATTCATTTTCGGGCCCATCCTTGGTAACTAACAAATCAAGCGCACTTCAGTAATGCAGCAAGAACGCACTTTAAAACAAAAATCCTCTATAGTCTGTTCAACGAGAACTGATAGCGAAAGTAAACAAAGCGGCGTGCTATTTGGCGCAATACAGCTGTCTACTTGGCGCCGGAATAATGACAAATAGCGCCTATCAGACAAGCAAAAACTCTTATTTTTAGAGGGTTGTTTGTTTCGCCGTGGTGTCTTTTTGTAAGTGTTTCATGAGTAATATGGAAAATAAAGCGATGGATTTAAGTCCTCCTAAAAAACGACAGAAGAAATCTTACATAAGTAAAGCTGAGAAAGAAATAATATTGAACATTTACAAAACGGAAGTGCATTCAAAATAAATATCAATTTAAACGACGAAGATTCATTTTTACTTTTTAATGATATAATTATTCCTTATTATCCATGATTAATTGATCATTAATACAGTAATTCTTAAAATTTTGTTCTTTTCTGAGTAGTTTAATATAATTATTTTCGTTATCGGTACAGTTGTTAATTAAGTACAGAAATTCAAATGTTACGTAAA
>NC_092204.1:82145378-82208569 GCF_043381705.1 Parasteatoda tepidariorum | reverse complement strand
AGTCTATGTTTTATACTGTTTTTTCTTTTTCTTTTATTTTATTTTCTGTTTTTACATGTTATTTTTACTTTTTGTGTTCTATTTTATTTGTTGTAATTTTTGTTAAAAAATTTTTTTGAGTGCTCCTCACACTATTGTATTAATATATTTTGCTTTGGCTTTATTAATACAATATCAGAAAGCACTCTGTTTTGCGGATATAATCGTGTGGGCTGATGAAAAGATTATATCTTTTTTTCGGTTTTTTTAAATAAAATTTCATCCTTTATTTATTTTTTTACTTTTTTTTAAACTGTTGTTTGTTATTTTTTTACTTATTCCCCCCCCCCTTTTTTTCATATGTCTAGAATTTTTCTTTGTTTTATCTTCATTTTGAACTTACTTATATATATATATATATATATACATAAAACCACTGGGTGCACTTTCATAATAGTCACCTGAGACAAAGCGTTCAATAAATTGTAACTTGGACAATGTTGGTCAATTTTATCATGTAAAAGACAATGAAAAAAAGAACAAACAAACATATTTTCTGTTTGTATACCTTTACGCTATCTAAAAATATAATTCGATTTACCGTCGTTGGTCAGAATGTTTGATTACAAAGAAAAATAAGAGATTCAATTCAAGCAATCTTTAGGGCAGTTTCGTGGTATGCAAGCACCTATTACTGAGTTGAGTTTCATGATCGGATTTTGAAAAACCCTAAAAATATCCTACATTGTGCAAAAAAGGAAAAAATTGCTAAAAACTAACATGTATCATTTTTATGTGATAATTAAAAAAATAATTAAGTGTAATTAATTGAATTTTGAAATAAAATTTATTGCATTTGAGTTTACTTGCCTGAGATACAGTATTTAAGAAAAAAATCGCATTATCTCCTATTATTTAACCCTTTATAAAGCTTTGGTAAGTATACTTATCACGAACTTCAAATTTTAAATGACTATGAGAAACTATTTTCATACCTATGGTTGGTTCGACCATCTGCAGGTCAATTCAGGGAATACAAAGAAGGGAAAAAAACAATGAAGGGTTTTCGTTACATAAATGCGAGTAACAATAAAGGTTAGAGTGCACTTGAAAAACATTTTTAAAATTTATATTTTAACATTTAAATATAAATCTAACTTAAAAGTATCTTTATCATGCTTCCAGCTTACCTTGCGTTGAAGATACTACAACGAAGATTAACAAAGCAATTATTATGCGTGGAATCATTGTCTACAATTGATTTCTTAACTTACAATTGAGTTAATATTTCGAAAATAGCAAATAATGTTTTGCCTTAACAAGCATTAAATGAGGAAGTCTACAAAGGGGTATATCAGCAACCGGAAATCAATAAAAATGTCTAGATAAAAGACTCTTAACACAAATAAAAAAAAAGCTTTACTACTTATACATTTTATCTCACGAAAATGCCATTTTTTCTACAGCAAGTCAAGACATTGGGCATTTTTAATAAAGACTGAATTACATGATAAATAGTTTAAAAAATTTACCATTAATATCAAACTGTACTTTTTTTATTTTATTGAAAGTTATAAAATAGGGCACACGGAGAAATTTTTTATGTACCAATTTCGTTGGTTTCGCGGGAAAAGCTTTTCAAAATTATATTTAAACGGTCCCTTGTAAAGTATAAAGTAACGTTTTCGAGAAAGAATTCAATTTTTGACTATCATTATGTTTTAATAGTTCTGTAATGCAAAATATACGGCACCAGAGATAGATTCACTTAGAAACTAGTCCAGAAAAAAAAAAGACTTAATATTGACAATTCGTAAAATTAATTTTTAAAGAATCCCTCTGAAACGTAAAATTTTGAAACACCTTTTAATAAATATAAAAAAAATACTATTATACACTATTACTATAAAATTACGATTAATAATAATAATTTACGATTAATGATAATGAAAATTACTATTATTTACTATTACTGTAAAATTACTATCAATAATAATAAGAAGAAATTACTCTATTACTGCAATTTTTTGAAAGAAATGACAACTCGAATGTAAAGTGATAATGCATTTAAAAAAGACACGCGTAGAAAATTTTGAAAAAGAAAATTGTATTTCTGGCCGTCATTTTTGGAAAAAGTTCACCGATGCAAAGTGTTTGATACGATTTCAGATTGACAGACGTAGGAAACATATACTAACACAATTTCTTAAATATTTCAGCACGGTCCTTAAAAATTAACAATTCTTAGCAATTTTGAAATAAAGAATTTTCTTGTGAAATTGTGATACCAATGTACGATCATACTAACTATTGCGACTTTACTAACTTTAATATTATTTTATTTGTTTTGAACTAAATTTAGAAAAACGTGCATGGTGGATGATGTACGAGATCTCTCTTTCTCTGAAAACTCAAGACCCTAACACTGACTGCATCATCGATTATTATCACATTTATTTAAGAACTAAACATGAATGAAATTCCCATTGCATCAATAATTTGTCTCTCTCTCTATTAAAACATTGTGAACGATGCCGCCGCTGAGCTGAGTGCTCAACTTTACGGTAAATTTGTTTTGCTGAGGAAAAACTATAACAGGGGTGGCGAACTTTTATACACCAACGTGCCAATTTTTCTATAAATTTATTTAATGAGGTCATAGACGTGCCGTCAAATAATTTTGACTTCGTGATTATTGGGAAAATAATACTTTGTTTTTAAAATTGCAAGTTTAAAATCTATTTGGCACCTTGGCGATTGTAGTTGGCTCACCAGAACAATACTCAGCTCAATTACTCTAACAATAAGACTTCACTGNCCCTGAACTATAACATCCAAAAACCCGAAATTGAGACTAAGTGTAGAAAAATGTGCCAGCAGTACGATAGAATAAAAAAAAAGATTAATCTTTGATAATTATGCCAAGAATTATTAACTGATAAACTTGTAGTATAAAATACCATGAGGAATGCAGAGCAACTACAAGTTACAATTTTAAGTACTGAAAGGGCTATTTATATTTATAAATTTTTTTCGAAATTGTTGCAAAAATTGTCAATTGTTGCAATTGTTCAAGTCAATTGTTCAAAAATTGTTGCATTTTTAAGTGCCTTTTTCGTAAATTTTTTATCGTTTTTTTATCTCTAGATTGAAAGAACGTTAACAAAGCCGACGCTGTTTTGAGTGTTCAGCTTTACATTACATTTTATTTTGCTGCGCAAAAATTATATCACTTAGAAACTTAAAAATACGAATATGAGCAGAAAAATATACTGGCATTACAGCGGGATAAAAAAATCTAACAATTAATAATTAGTTCGAGAATCATTAATCGTTAAACTTGCACTAAAAATACCACGTAGGCTGGTCTTTAGCCTGCATTCATGCAAAGGTGGACTTTGGCGTACCGAATGAGATATTTTTGTTTATGAGGTTAACAGAGTTTTTTTTTATTATTATTATTCCAAATTGTGTGATCGAAAAATATTGCAATTTAAAGTGCTTTTTTGCGAATTTTTCGCACTTTTTTGGTTTACATAACTTAACGTTACATTATGTTTCGCTGCACAAAAACTACCTAACTTGGAAACTTGAAATTCGATGGGGTACAAGAAATGGAACGGGAATATAATAGAATAAAAACGATAAAACGAGAGTTTAATAGAATAAAAAATATAATAGAAATTAAAAAAAACACTCTATACTTAGTTCGAAAAGTTGAATGTCAAAATCGAAGTAAAAAATGTAATACAGTAGGGTACTTAACAACGCAGAAATGCAATTTGAGTTGAAAAAGCTGTGCAGATTTTATTTATAATTTTAACCGATGAATACTGATATCTGCATGGCCGTGCAACATACAAATTCATTCATGTTTTAGTATGATGTGATCTACATGCTAACAACTTTTCGACCATAGAATCATAACCACAAAGGATAAGAATCTGGGAGATCATGCAACACCCTCTAGAAGGGAGAAGGCCCCTGTACGGATCAACTTAGTAGGCAGACGAAAAAAGATAAATTGTACAGTGGGGAAAAAATAAGAGATGTCACAACGTTCGGACTACTAAGGGATCAGATTTCTCGTTTATTGTAACCCATGCAAAGCCTTTCTCACTTCCAGGTGTTGGGTTACATCAATTTTTATTCAATCAGGCAATTCAAAATGTTTCACAATTACAGAGTAGCAAAAAATATAGGGATCATTTTTGAAAGTTTTTATTTCCAAAATTTATTACATAAATTCAGCGATGCTTCTCAATATGTCGACCTCCTGGCATAATGGATTCGTCTACAACGCTTCTTCCATGATTTTAAAGCCCGCAAAATGATTTCCTAGGGGATTTTCTTCATCTCTTCTCTAATAGCTTTTTGAACGCCTCTCATAGAAATTCCTCGCTTATTCAGTTTGTTTTTCAGATGTTCCCATAGGAAATAGTCGCATGGTGCAGCATCAGGACTGTTTGGAATCCACTGTTCTGGTCTCAGGAATTGCACTTGCTGATCTGGGTGACCTTAGATGCATGCGATGGGACAGAGTCCTGATGGAACACAGCATCAACATTAGGGTATAATCTGCAGTAATCATCCTTAAGAAAGGGCTTTAATATCTTCTGTATGTAATACTCAGAATTTATTTTGGCCCCAGGCTTCACAAACCGAGGTTTGGTCACACCATGGGCGGATATGCCCATCCAAATTATTACGCCTTTGGGATGAGGCACCGTGGTTGATGGTGTCAAGTCTCGCCTGTTCTGCCCACGGCTAAGATATTGAACTTTAGATTTAGCATTGGTATTAGATAGATAGATCCAAGCTTCATCAGTTGTAATGAACTTTCGCCATCTGTCCTTACGGAGAAGCTTGTAAAGGGGCCATGAACGTTGCCTCCTTATTTGCACCGATCTCTCACTTAAATGATGACATTTAGGTTTTGTATGGCATTTTTTCGTCAACTTTAGTTTTAGTTGATTGCTTACAACTTGCTGACTCACGTTAAGAGCTTTAGCCATGCTTACCTGTGTTGGTGGGTCCGGTTTTGATGTCATCTTATCAAGCTTCGGCAAATCTGATTTCTTCAATTTGCTTGACCGTCCACTTCTTTTTGGTTTTGCATTATTTTGTAACGATCCAAGTTTTGAATTCTTGATACGACTGACATGGCTGAGTGAAATCGCAATACCTTTCTTTTTAAAATGGGTTTGTATAATCCTGTGGCTCCATCGAAGTTCCAAAAATGCTTGTACTTGACCAATTAGCTTTTTGTCAAATTTCTTCAAAGGCATTTTTGTGATTTTATGAAATAGTATTGCAATTGAAAGTCTAATAGCAGAGCTTTAGATCAGTATGCTATATATGTAAAAAGGTTTTAAAACTTTAGAAGTAGATAACCACAAAAGTGATCCCTATACTTTTTTGTTACCCTGTAATGTGCGGTAACATAAAATGAATTAGGGATTTAATGATTACTTTAAGCATTTTGCTAAATCAAATGGCTTAATGTCAATGGTGGCATTTTGCTAAAAAAAAAGTTCAACACCTATTTCTGATTGATTTTCCTGGGGTCAATATATTGGAATGAACGACACAGTGCAAACGTTGTTATGGGTGTTAAAAGTGTTAAAATAGTATGGTGTCTATGGGATAGCAAACAAGACTCTAAGCCTAGGTGGTTAATTGGGGGGTCATACGAGAAAACATAGACCAGACACGGTTTTTCTAAAGAGGAAACATTTATGATTCCTTTTTTAAAAGATTTTGCAATGCTAAATCGGTTAAAAGTAAAAATAAATTATCATCTTAAGTGGGTGGTTTGATCAATGGCAAATAAATGTGTGAAAATATAATCAATTTATCAAATGATTGTTCTTAATGCTAAGTTTGATTTCATAAAGGGTAAAAATATTTTGAATAAGAAATTAACTTAAATGAAAGAGTAAATGTTATAAAAATAAATTTTAATGAACAATTATAAAACAATTTCAATGCAACAGCATTTAAATTAAAAAGCATATTCTTTTTGCTGATGTTATCTTCGAACAAATTTATAAATGGAATGCTAATTTATACTGAAATTTAGGTAATTAGGATATTAACTTAAATCTGAAATAGACAAATGAAGTTAAAAAATAGTTTTATTTTAAAAAACAGTTATACAACAATTTATACATAACAAATTCTAAATTTAAAAAAAAAAAAACATATTTCAGTTCCTCTTATTATTATTGTTTATTTACTAATATATTGATAACAGGATTACTTGATAATTTGACTATTTATTTTGATTTGATTTCAGAGAGTAAAAACATATTTCATCCATTTATTAATTATAAGATAAATGCTTTTGGAAAAATAACTATGTTCCATAATTACTTCAAAAGTTTTTTTAAAAAATTTTCTTATTTTCATGTAAAAGAAACGAATTAACAGTAAGATATGAAATTTATTAATGTTTGTAAATGTTGGTGGGGGAAAAAACAACCACAACAGCTTTAATTATCAAATATATTGATGATTGATCTTTTTGTATTCAAATTCAACTTCCGTTCTTTCAGAAATTTTTCCAATGAGAAAACATTTTTCATCAAGTTATTTAATTTTAGGTATATACTTTCAAAGGAAAAAAACTGCAGTCTTTAATTATTTCAGAACATTTAAAAAAAACTTTAATTTTCAGGCAAATGAAGAAAAAAATTTCATTAAATAACTCTGAACTAGTTACGTTTTACTTGAAAATTGTTTGTAGAACATAATTTATAACAATTAAATAATTCTGTTTTAAATGAATAATTGCAGTACAACTACATAAAAAAATTTTAAAAAATTATTTTTTTTTAAAAATATATAAAATTGATTTATTCTTTTTCAAAAATAGCAACAAAAAAAAGTTTTTTAATACTCAAAGGGTGTTTTGTCCAAAATTCATTTGATATTTATCAATTGAAACTTGAAGAATACTCTAGTGTGGATTTCATTAGCGTGCTTATAATATGATATGAGCCCAATGTTAATTACAAAAAAGTGAATTTCTAAACAATATGGAACACTGGTCATTCAAATATAGAATTCATCACATAAACGAAACAAATCTTTAACAATTACAAAGAACACTTGAAGTACTTATTTAATTGGATACACTTGAAGTACTTATTTAATTGGGTACACTTAAAGAATGAAGAAATTATGATTGATTTTTAATTCTCAGACACATTAAATTTTCAAATCACAAATCTCAAAAACAAGCACAAAATATTTACAAACACACTAAAATACAATTACATCTTAAATATATCACAATAAGAAATGCATACATTGATAGGAACTAAAAAAAAATACAGCTTTTTCTCTAAGTGTATGATATATATGATGATGAAATCAGAATGATGAAATTTCAAAAAAAATAATAATAAATTTTCTTAGTAATACAAAATCCATGATACATGAATTTATTGATGCATCAACTTATTTTGATATGCTAATATAGACAATATCTACTTTTTGTACTTATGTAAAAGTAAGCACTTTTTTATTTACGAATGTTGGGGCATTATGTAAGTTGTTTTCAACATTAAAAAAGATCATTTTTTAATTGTAACAAATGGAATGAACAGGAATATATTAAAGTGCAACAAAACATACTACAAAAAAAAATTACAAAATATTTAAATAATAGTTTGTTTTTTTTTCCATAACTAAAATCAAAAAAGAAATATCAACATCATTGTATTTAAAAGTAATAGTAAGTAAATATAATTACTTTTAGTTTGCAAATACAATCTTAAGAGAAATTCTTATTCTCAGAAAAACTTAATGTTAAAATAGATACAAAGCAGAATCATCAAGACTTACAGTAAATTGAATACTCCTAAACTAAATGAAGGAGCACAAACAAAAAGTATTACAATAGTTTGGACCACTTTCTTGTCTTAAAACTTAATAGATCGTAAAAAATTAAAAATCTTAAGCATCATGTCATGAGACTTTTGATAATGATTGAAGTAGCTTTCCTTTAAAATTATACAATATTGTAGTATAATTGTTGTTTTCACTAAAAATCAACAGTTTTTTCCAAAAATACAAATTTAATTCTTATAAAGATTGTTTTCAATTTTAAGTATTCTATACAAGGTTGAGGAAAGGAACATTTTTTTAAACGAAAGTTGCAGTTTATTTCTTTATATCTATATAAAAACTGTAGTGTTTGAAATGTCTTCAAAATATTAAAAAAAGACTCTTTGTGCCTTGAGGAAGGGTCCTACAATAAATTTGGTCCTGGAGCACATAAGACTTTCGTTCAGCCTTGATTGTACATATATAATTTACATTTAAAATTACTATTTATTTATACTAAAGATAAATATAAAATACTGAAAATAAAAAAAAGCTTTCAAATTCTTAAAAGTTTCGGATTTGTTCTCTCTTTTGCAAAATTCTACAAATATATTAATAACAACACACTGCAAACACTTTCTTATAAAAATAATTTCTAAGGAATAGATTGTAATATTTTTTTACTTAATTTGTAAATGAAACTTGATATGAACATTGGGAGCATTACATTACATCATTATAAAAAACTATTAAAACTAAGAAGAAAAAAAAGTTTTTTTTTAAAAAAATTTTATAATTAATGGAAAGATAAAATTTACTTGAGTAAACAATAAAAATTAGATCTAAAAACCTTAAAAAATATGGTTTTTAAGGATAATATGAGTTAAAATTTTTTTGTATGTATTTCAATTACAAATAGGAAAGAAACATCTTATATTAGCAAACATCTATTGCAATAGACAAATTTAGCAATTTTACATGTAAAAAATTAATAACTTTTAAACATATAAAAACCTTAAACGACCATTATTTTTTCATACACCATTCCCTCCTATTTTATACTTACGCAAATAAGTATAATGATATCACAATTATGATAAGTTATCACAAAAAGCTAAGTACTTTGCAACTAAATTATATGCAACAACACAATAATGTTGCTTATTTTAAAAGAATGAAAGCAATATGTACAAATGTATGAGTAAATATCACAAATATAACTTAAAAATTTTTACAAAAATATTATTCCTATATCAATTTCTATATAGAGAAAGAATGAGTTCTCTGATACTAAAATACATTATCTGCATTTGGATTTAAAAGCCACTATAAAATTTAGTTTTCACAATAAATAGGAAACACAAAAGAATATATCAGATGAATGCTTCTAATAAAATATGTAAAAATCACAAATAAAAGTTGACATCATTATCAAAAATATTTATCAAACAGCTCATCAATTTCTGAATATTCATAGAAATGATGTTCACTACATAAATTTTATTGGGATTTAAAAGCCACTGGAAGATCTATTTTTCACACTAAATTAGGAACTCAAAAAGACATTTTAGATGAACGTCTTAAAAACTATATCACAACACACACAAAAAAAAGATAAGAACAAAAGAAAAATATTTTACCAACATTCGAATTTCGTAGATAAATGTGAAACAATTTTGCATCATTTTTAATTTCATCAAATTTTATGATTGACAAAATAATATACAAAATGCATTTAAAAATTTTGGTGTAAGGCTGGATAACTTTTCTGAAAATCAAGAAAAAGTAAACTTGGGTACTTTTTAAAATTATGTATTAAGTTCCAGAGTGAAGCTTGACTTATAGCTAAAAGTCATGGATTCAGTTATGAAGACTGACTAAAGATTTAAAGCAAGTGTGACGTGAAATTGTTAGTTCTGAAAGAACTCCATTTGCTACACAAAGCAAGAAAGAAAGGGTATTAATTACATCAGGAGCCAATGACATTGAATGATCAAGATTAAATTACATGGCATTACCATTACCAAACAGTTTCAAGAAAAAGTGTTTAACTGTGCATTTTTGTACAGAATGTCTCCAAAAGCATCTCTTATCAATACACCCAATAATTAGTTTTTAAATACCTTGCACGGGATCCAAAAAATTTATACTACAATCAATATAAAAGTATGATTTAGATTTGTGCAAAGTATCAGGTCTAAGATTTTGATACGGCATGTGAAGTAAAGTGAATAAATGAGGATGATTGTAAATAAATGGCGTCTCTTACGTTTCAAATTCGAACATAGGGTCAAGATAAACTATATGGGTAATAGATCCATGCAACTTGAACACACACTTTAATAAACAAAACAATGGTTCATGGTTTGAAAATCAGAGTTGTTTTTTTTTTAACATCAGTAATAGTTGTTAGAATATTGTATGAATATTTCACACATTTTTGTCTCATTAAACAATTTAAATAATAATATTTTTTAAGGGGTTGTAAGAACAGGAGAAGGAGGTGGAGCAATAAGAGCAAGATTTTCTTCTGATAAATAGGAACTTCCAGGAGTAGGGGGCGATATAAAGGAGTTTGGACCATGAGAAAGATCTAATCCTGAACCATTTAAGGAAGAGGCATAAATTTCACTTTCCTCACATATATCCGTACTACAGGGTGTGGGTGGGGGAGCAAGATTGATATATGAATGATCATTGCACTGATAATGTCTGCAAGGACGCTCATTATAATAAGAACCATGTTCATAATCGGTGCTGCTTGCGGCAATACTTGGAGGAGGATTAATTAATTGGGTATTATACATCCTGTCTAATGACACTCCAGTAATGTTATTATGATCATAAAAGCTGCTACGGCTCTGAACTCTTGATGGTCTTAAATCAGATATGGGTTCATAAAAAGAGCTATGAAATGAAGAAACAGCAGCACCTCTTTGTCGGTTTATGTCATTCATAGAGCTGAATTCGCCATTGCATATTGCTGAAGGCTGCATCTCTATTCTAACTTCATTTCTCACAGTTTCTTTCTTTTGAAAAAACTTCCATTTTTTTGCAGCAAATGCACAGAAAATCAATAAAATAAATGCAGTTACAATAGCTGGTACGCTCCATATGAACTGCGAGTTAGGTTTTGCTGAGTGAGGTTTTTCCGAAACGCCACAGCTAGCAGGACTCTCGTCATGCCCATCCAGGCAATCTCTTTGGGAATCGCACACTTGAGTAAGACTAAGGCATTCTCTTGAAATAAGACACTGGAACTTATTCATTTGACAGCACTCTTCATCAGAATGATCTTTGCAATTAGGAATACCATCGCATTTCAGCATTCTTTCAATGCAGTCTCCATTATGACACCTAAATTGTCCTGTTTTACAAACTTCACAGTTATTCTCATCTGAACTGTCACTGCAGTCAGATCTACCATTGCAAACCCATTCCTTTGGTATGCAAGCTACACCAGTTAAGCATCGAAACTTATCAGGAGAGCAAATCGGTATGTCAATGCAAGAAGTTCCATCTGTTGATAAAACTAAATCCACTGGACATGAACAATATTTTTTATTACTTTCAGTTGTAAGACATATATGGGAACAGCCCCCATTCTTAATAAAACAAGGATGAGAGGAATAGCTTCTAGGATCAACATAGTTAACACCTAATAAGTTAACTAAATTTAGTATACGCCTCTGTACTCTTTGGCGATTTCCACCACTATCTTTATCAGCCATTTCAATGATTTGTTGATCATTATCTATCCAAAACATATGCTTTCCAAGAATTGTCAAAGACACAGGATATAAAATAGGTTCAGAAACCAGCAGTTTTCTGAAGGAAAAAGAAAAATTAAGAGTTACTTCATGAGACTCTATTACGTGTCAAAAAATTTAGTTAGAATAATAAATCAAACTATAAGTAGTACTAGTTCATATGTCAGGCATTCTAATTACCCATACCCTATGCTATACTACTTTAAATTAAAAGGTTAACGGTTACTGTCCAATTTTTTGCCTCAAATGTTGCTATTTTTACTGAAATCTTTTTGAATGTTATTAATTATTTTTGATGAAAATGATAAAAATCTTGCAAGCAGATGTTTATAAGCAGAATGTTTTATAAATTGATAATTTATGCATTATAAGATTTTTAGATAGAAATATTAAAAGTTAAACTTTACTGATTTAATTTGACTTAACTGCAAAAATTAGAGTAAATACAATTTTTAGAGTTAAACCTTAACTTTTTAATTTAAAACTACATGTAATGCAAAATTTTTCATTGTCAATACATTTGATCCTTAAGAGATATCGCTATATTATTCTTATTTAAGTAATTTTGGATCTCTTGGAAATAAAAATACAAGACGAAAATAAATATTTTTTTTTTCTGGATGAAGTATCATTCTGTACCATATACTGTCGTAGTTTAGGAATTTAAAGAAAAATGAACATTTTACAGCCTACAGAGAGAAAAAATTTCGTGGCAAGAACAAATACATAATTATGATAGGAACATTAAAAAAAGAATATGCACACGCAAAACACCTATATTCTCAGTTTTTAAACCACCATATGAGATGAAATTGAATGCATCTCTAGAGCAAGACTATAATTAGTTCTTACAATACAAACTGTATTTATAAACTACTTTCAGATTTTAGTATGATCAGAATCATATCAGAAATGGGGATTACTTACTATACTTAAAGAATTTACTAATTCTGTGAGGGGAAAAAATTACTTACCTATCAGTTCCAAATATTGTTGCTCTTTCAATTGTCTTTAGTACAGCATCTCCCCAGTAGATGTAACTGTCTAAAATATCAACTGTCAATGATACTGGAGAATCTAAACCAGTAGAAAACAGTATTTTCCTCATTTTTCCATCCATATTAGACCTTTCTATGACATGAGTATGGATCATATTTACCCAAAATAAGAATCTAGTAAAAGAAATCAATGCTTATCAAATGATAAAAATACATTCTTTAAAATTGCAATACATTCTAATTTAACAAAATTGCAATCAAAGCTTAATTATTTTGAATGCATTGTTAAGCTCCTTTATACTTTAATATTAATATAATTATTGAAAAAGAGTATATTTTGATTTCTATTGAATTAATTTTAAAATATCGAAATTAAATTTATAAAAAAAAATTTTTAAAGTCAATTGAATAGTAATTTAAAAGAATATTAAAAAATATGCAATTAATAAACGTAAAAATAGCATTTTATAGGATGTTTCAATCAGAAAGCAAATAACTTTACTACTAAACTAAGTAATAAGTTAGTATTAAATATTTAAATTGTTAATAATTTGAAGTTCTCAAGTTGGACTAAAAATAGAAACTTTAACTCTTACCCTTTTCTTGGATGTAATGCTATAAAACGGGGCTTATTATCGACATTTCCGATTACTGTGCCAACAAGATTGCCATTTAAAGTTGTGATGTTTATAGTATTGTGTTGAGAACAGGACCAAAATACTGTGCGGGTATAAGGATTAACAGCAATAGAAAATGGTTGAATATCATCGATTGGATTTGGAACAACAATGCTAACCTAAGAAAAAATAAAATTAAAAAACTAACATTTGCAATTAATTTATAGAAGAACGAAGTTTTAATTATTTTGATGATTACCTTATGTAAATATCACATAAGTAATAAAATAATAATATAGGAAAAAGTGAGATTTTTAAGACAACAAAGTTTAGCATGGTGCTGCATATTATTTCTAAATTGGGGGTGCATAACCATTTTCGGAAGGAAGCAGCAGAAAAAAAATGCAACTTTCATGGACTGCAAAAAATTCAGTTTTTATATCAACTGATAATAACCTAATTATTATTCAACGTAGTAAAAATAACATCAATTTTCCTTAAAAACTAAAAAAGGAAGTACCACAAATAAATATATTTTTGAATAAAAAAATATTTTAAATTTTGCCTACTTTGACTGCATGTTTTTAATTTTTTTGAGGAAAAAATAATTTCTTACAGCATATAAACTAATTACATACTCAATTTTCAAATAAACCTTAGAAATACATTTGTTTTGAAAATGTTTTGGTTACAGCAAATTTTTCTTCAAAAAAAATAATAATCAAATGTTGAAAGATTTAAATTTTTGCCAGAACCTTTACAATCGGGAATTTTAATGTTATAATTTCAAAATTTCTTCAATCTTTATTGAAAAGCAGTAATAAAATTTCTATGTCAATGTTATGCAGGTTTTACAAATTAATTTTAGACTGCAAAACCAATAGCGACACAATTACCATTTAAGGCATTCGTTAGGCCTCCGCGCAGCAGGTTTTTCACTGCTGATTTAACTGTGAATTCCATAAAATTAGATTAATACTTTCATAATGTAACTAAGTTTTTAAACTAATAATTAAAATTAGTTTATAAAATTAAAAACTAACCTTTGTTCCATTGACATGGCTTTTCTTAACAGTTTTAGATCTGCCATCAATCCAATAAACAAATTGGTCAACAGGATCATAATCTAAACCTTTTACGTTTTTCAAGTTGGGGATTGAGAATTTAATTTCAGGAGAGTCCAATGTATCTATCAGAAATCTATTTATGCTGTTACGTTGGCTAAATAGCATAAATGCCTTGGGATCTAAATGAAAATAAGATATATATATATACATATACATAAATTTTAAAAAGCAACATAAGAGGAACACATTTAAAAAGGGAATCAGAAAAAAAACAATTAATCACTTCTATAGTGTAACAACACAATGAGTAGAACTTAAAAAAATTTGTTATAGTCTAATTATAACCTGATTTATCTGTGCATAATTTATGTATGTTTATTGATGTGAAGATTATACTAAAAGACATTTTTTCAGTAAAATAAAGTGGATTTATATTTTATCTTGAATATCTAGATAACTTAATGATTTTGAACTATTGAAATGCAAGTCATGTAAAGATATAGTTTATTAAATCGGCATGAACTAAAATTATAAATCAATAGTGTAAACAATAAGCCATGGAACTAAAACACCACAAAACTAATATTTAATCAAAAATGATGATAATAATAATAAAGAGAGCCGTGATGGCTCAGGTGGTAGAGCGTTTGCCATCCAATGAGGTGAACCAGGTTTGAATCCCAGCGATTAGCCATTCATAAGAATTCTGCATTCGACTTGCACCGACCACAGTGTTGAAGTAAAATATCCTCAGTGGTAGACAGATCATAGGTTAGAGTCCTTTTGTTGTCAGGCTAGCCATGGGAGGCTATAGTGGTCTTCCTCTCCATGTAATGCAAATTACATGGTTAGCGGGTTAGTTCCATCAAAAAGTCCTCCACAAAGGCAAAATTTCTCATGATACTTGATCCAAGAGTTCCCTTGTTTTCTGGATTGCGTTCAAAATTACAAGGCTACGGAGTTGAACATTAGTAGTCGTAAACTCAAAAATTGGGTCGACTGTTCAACGTTTAAAAAATATAGAAATAAAATAATAATAAAGGAATATTTCACACAGCTTGAAAATTTTAGATTTAAAAAAGTTTAATATCTTTGGACTATCCAACCCCTATGATACAAATATATATTTATAGTGTAGCTATCTGCGAAGTCATATTAAGTGTTCACCACTAAGTTCAAAGCTTATAGATACTAAATGGTGCTTACATGAGCATGTTTTGTTATCAGAATTTAAACTGTAGTGTGTGGGACACCCACAATGATTGATGTAAGTTTTGGATTGAGCAGATGCAGGTAAACCTAGACAGAGATGAGCACATCCTCCGTTGTTCAAAGCACATGGATTCCAACCTTCAAAAAGTGAGAAATTACTTTATAGTAAAAATAAAATTATGAATCATAGAGAAATATTTTGAGCCTTTATGCAATGTTTTTAAAATGACTAATTTTTATGTATAAATTCGAACACAAAAATTGAATCTAGTCTTATTCACTTTAATCTAAAATCACTTTTATACTTCAGTATTTTTTTTTATGAACTTACCAAATTGCCTAGATTTGTGATAGACTTGTATGCCTAAAACATTTTCAGGCATTATTTGAATGGTTGTTCGGTTGCCTCCGTTACTTTTATTAGCTCGCTGAATACTTTTATTATCCCAATCAGTCCAGTAGATATAATCAGCATACTGAGTTAGACCATATGGTTCATAAATGTCTTCATCAATAACTTGAACTCTGTCATTGCCTAAAGACAAAGTACATAAAAAAATTAAAATCAAGAAAGAAGTAAAAGATTTTGATTGGTGATAACTCAAAGCAACTTGAATGAAAAGTACAGGGGTGATTGAGAGCCCAAGTCAAAATTCCGGAAAATTTCAAATTTCGGTGATTGTGAGCCCAAGTTATATATTATAGAGTTTAAAAAAAAAAAAAATTCTGTTTAAATTGAACAATCAGAAAAAAATGTAAACAAGGTTTTTTTCTTCCTTTTCTCAATATTTCTTAGTTTACTTAAAATATATTTAAAATTTTACACATGCCTATGATGACCTGGAGAAGTAATTAAAATTTATAAATATGTCTTTCTTTCTTGAGTTTATGATTATAACTCTGATAAAAAATGAATATTAATCATGAATATAAGCTTATAAAGTATCTCTCTGGTTCTCCCTTACAAACAAATAAAATAAACTGCGTTTTTAAGTTTCACCTTTGAAAATGTGATTTTCAGAAACTTCTGTGATCAATTATTTTTTTAAACGTCTGGATCTTCGATTTCCGGAAACTGCCGGATCACTGTTAGCGAAAAATCGAGAAATCCAGATTTTTTATGGAGCACAATCAGCCCTGAAAGTAGCATCAGCAGCTATGAAAAATCATTGGTCATCAATTGCCAATCATCAATGAACCAACAAAATGTTTCATTTGGCAACAAAATAAATGATTATACTCGGGAAATTGGGAAAGTTAAAATTACCTTTTCCTCAAGGGTGAATTGCTCCAGATCAATTTTGCTAAATTTAATGACAATATTACTTCTCTTTTTCATAACACTTTTCATAAATTTTTTGCATTTTGATATTTTGAAGAAAAAAAATTCAGTGTTTGAAACTTTATAAATTATTCTTGGTCTAAACTTTTTTTTTAAATTATTTGAATTTTAAATAACTATTGAAGAGAATTTGCCATGAAGAGTTTCTTCTGCAGTATTGTGTCTGTTAAAAAAAAGGGAGATTCTACACCTATGTCACAATATTTTACAGATGTGAAACTTTTCAATATTGCAAACTTGTCTTAGAATTAGGCATAAATAAATTACAAATCACATAAATAAGCTGTATTTTAAGAAAGGAATAATTAGATAATAGCTTAACAGCACTGATAACTTAATCTGATATAACCTTAAAACAGAAAAATACTTGAGTAATGAATAATGAATGAGGATAATTATTACAAACATCAATCAAATACAAAAGACAAAAAATATTTTTGTGAAGTAGTATTAAATAAAGTAAAGCAACAGATGAAAGGAGAAATAATGCAGTTAAAAGAGACAGATTACTTTTTTTGGTACTATAATAAGTACTTTTATCAATAAAGTGGTGAAGAATAATTCTATTGCTTCACACAGATGGTACTTGTTTATAGTACCTAAACTATTACTCATCTATGATAACTATATTATTTTTGTTTTTATGCCTGCTTGTTTTACTTTATTTTATTTAATTACTCAACAACAAAAAAAGAAGAAAAAATCACATTTTATAATTATTACACTCAAGAACAATTTTTTTTTCTTAAGTTCTCTGTTGCACAATTTTTTTTTAACAGATCTTAGATACTTTTGCATCACTGATTTCAAATCTGCAATCAGTTTCTTTTTCCAAGCTACAGTTTTTCTAAAACTGTAATTTTCAATAGATTTTTTGTCAAAATATACAAATTTAAAAAAGTTATATATAATAGGGCTTGCATAAATGTCATGACAAACTTCTAGGGGAGTTATGGCACATCATCAAGATTAAAATTGCATAGGAACCAATATCCAGGAATTCCGCTGGTTACCAACAGTTCCCTATTATAAATTGTTTCTCTGTGTGCTTCTGAACAGATTATAGCAAAGAAGCACCACTAGTCATGACCAACAACATTTTTGGGGATCGGTTCCTATGCAATTTAATCTTGATCAGGCCCTAACTTTCTTAGAAATGTGTTACAACATTTATGCGACCCCTTGTTACATATAACATTTTTAAACTTAAAGATTTTAATAAAAAATGGACTAAAAAGGTCATTTTTCAAAAAAATCAGAAGCTTTAGGAACAAAACTAATTTAATATTTAAAATCCCAACATCCGAATTAGGCAAGAAAAAGTATTTGTATAAATATAACAAAAAGTTTGTTCTCCAATGATCATCACACTTGATTGCATTTAAAAAAAAAATGGGTCTAATTTAAAACATATTTAAAGAAATCATCAATAACCTAACAAATTGGAAGATTCAAGTTTTCTAGCATCAACGTCAATCCAATAAAGTCGTCTTCCAAGATAGTCAATGGTTATAGCATTTGGTCTACCTAGGTTCCCAATTAGAATTTTTCGGTAAGTGCCATCCATTGCAGCTCGTTCGATGCGTCCACTTAAGCCCCAATCAGTCCAATACATATAGCTAAAAAATACATTCAGTAAAAATTAAACAAGATTTTCTTCTAAAAATTAAATTCAATAAAAAATACGAGATTTTTTTCTAATAAAATAAAAACAATGAGTAAAACTTAAGATTAAGTTAGCAAGTTTTTGCAAGCTTTGAAGTGAAAAATAAACATTAAATATATTATTATTAAAGTGATGTTTGTAAAATCAGGCATCTAATTACCTTCGATCACATAATGAAATAAAATAGATTTAAATTCATAGTCAGAATTAATTAAGTTTTCAATACTGAGTAGCAGAGAATTAGAGAAATTTAAGTTTTCCTTTTTGTAAACTTTAATACATAAACAGCTTGTGCAAAAAATAATTGTAAAAAAAATAACTAATATTTTTTAGAAAACATTGATTTTAGTTTACTATAAAAAAATATAAAATTATATTAAACTTCTGAATATAATTTCATTTCTTATGAGATAAAAGCATTAAAATTAAAGTTGTTCACTAGTAAAATGCTTGAATAAAAATAGCATTACTTTTAATGCTAGAAGAGTTATAAATTATAAAATAAATAGAAAATAACCAAATCTACCAAATAAAAAAAAATATTATGCATGCATTCTTTCATTTATTGATTGATAAGAATGAATTATCAAGCTATGTAACACAAGTCTTAATTGATGAGTAATTATGTCTACCAAAATAAAAAGTTTTTAAGAAGTCTAAAAACTTTAATTATTATGCAGTTTTCACCAGATAATTTTAAAATCATAACAAATATCTGGTAATTTAAACACAGCTTTAATAATTCTTAAATAGATAGTGAGTGAAACATATGAAATAAAAAACATTAAGAGAAGGGTGATCTTATTGAATTATATCTAACTGCTATTTTGGCTAACATTATTTTAATATGAAGTAAATACAAACACTTGTTTCGTTTTCCCATAAAGATTATCAAATTGAGAAATATAATAAAATTAAAGCAATTTTATACAAAACTAGTCAGAGTTGCCACTCAAATCTGGAAAAAAAATTCCCTATGTTTTCCCCGTACGTATTATACACAATATATTAAGAGGAAAAACAATCACTGTGTTTTATATGAGTTGTATTGGGCTAATTATACTAGCTACATTTGCGAAAAAAGAACCGCTGAACATACTTAAAACAAATAATGCTAAAGAAAATGAAATAGTTTAATATAGCTGAAATATCCCATAGGTTGCACTTTGAGTGGTTACCATTTTTTAAAAGACGAAAATAAGAAACAAAATTTCCTATAATTTCTTAGTTTCTAAAGAAAAACTCAAAATTCCCTGCATTTTTCCTGTTATTTTAGGTGATTCTTAAATTTCCTGTATTTTTCAGGTTTTCCCTATTCTCACTGTGGAGTGGCAACCCGATTATTGAAAGAATCTTTTTCGTAAAAGAAAAATTTCATATAATTCTTGTATGATTTTTTAAAATAATAAATTTTTAGTATGAAAATAGAAAGTCTAACTTAACCCCTATAATACTCCATAAAATTTGACACTTATATCTCACTGTTATTTCAGTTTTAATATGAAGCAAATACGCAATTTTTTTTCTTTTTAGATTAAGATTGACAAGAACCTGAATGACATAAACCTGAAACAAATTTGCTCTTTTTTTGCACAAGAAAAACTAGAAATTACACCTGTAGAATTTTTCAATATGAAACTAGAAAGTCTAAACTGACCCCTGAAAAAAAAAGAATATTATAAAAAGAAAAACATTTTACCCTTCAGCTGGATCTAAAGCTATTGATCGAGGATCATCCATATTTTGATGTAGTAAAACTTTGCGTGAAGAGCCATCTAAACGAACTACTTCAATGCGGTTTAGTCCCATGTCTGACCAATATAAGTTTCCAGCAATCCAATCTACTGCCATTCCTTCAGGATAGTTGAGGCCGATCTGAACAATTATCTCTACGCTGCTTCCGTTCATAAAAGCTCTGTTGATTGTCTAAGTAATAAGGAAAAAATATGGAAATAAATTAAAGTGTGTTCCAAAATGATAAATAAACTACAGATACTTTTACTAACAGTGCAAGAATTTGACTTGATTGAATAAGTCTAGATTTACAAAATCAAAAGAAATAATAGTAAGTTTCAAATTTCATAATATTGTTTGAGTACCCAAAATTAATAAAAGAGCAAATTTAGCAAACACTGCTGGTCTACTTATGTCATAACTAGCATATATGTTGATTAAAGAATAATATATAGGTTGTAATATATAAGTTGATATTGTATAATACATAGCAATCTACATATTACAACCTGTATATTATAATATATCATGCAAATATATTGGTTGATAATGTACAATGTTAAAAATGCTTTATAATATACTTATTTAAATGCTTATCAGAGGTAAACACAATTAACATGTACTTATTCTCTAATATTAAAAACATTTTAGATAACTGCTAAAAATTTATAAATTAAGAGTATAAACAAAATTGTTGGCCACAAACACTTAGAAAAAAAAAGCTCTCAGATTTTTCCAGACTGATTTCATTGAATTTTCCTGAATTTTGTAACCAATGTCATAAACTTTACTGTTATTTCTTCAGTTACAGTTCATTATTCTTAGATATAAAATATATCACAAAGTAATTATATTTACCATTAAGGATGAAAATATAAATTTTTAAACATATATAGGCATTACCAGACAAATCATTTTGGAAAAAAATAATGGACATTCAGGTTCCTTCAAATTCAAATGAATTCATTTTCCCTGACTTTTTGAGCATTTTTGTTAAATTCCCTGACTTTTCCCTGTTCAATAGCCATCTTGAAAATTATGCAAAATCATAACAAAGATTTAAAACAGGGTACAGTGTAATCGACCTATGATATACCAATCTGCAACCCAAGCTTTATTTTAAAAGTAGACAATTAAAGCAATTCATAACTATAGAAGGTAGATGCATAAAAAGATTAATTTTGTACTTTTGCCAGTTCAACACTATTTTTTAAATTTCACACCAAAAATGTTTATTAAATTCTTAAAGTTACTTCCTTGTTTCAAAAGTACAATCGCAACAGCAGTGTCACCTTTCAGCAATCACTGCAAGTGGCATATAACTGATTAAACGGGGAACATTTAAAGTGAAG
Organism: Parasteatoda tepidariorum; assembly: GCF_043381705.1. Classification (NCBI taxonomy): domain Eukaryota; kingdom Metazoa; phylum Arthropoda; class Arachnida; order Araneae; family Theridiidae; genus Parasteatoda; species Parasteatoda tepidariorum. The sequence goes on along the minus strand of NC_092204.1, from coordinate 82,186,999 downwards.
GTAAAATCATGCTAAAATCGATGCATTCCGAAAAGAACAACAAACACAGTATGATTTTTAGTGTAAGATGAGCATAATGTAGACATTTATAGTCAAATAGGTAGTCTTTAGCAAACCCTGTCTAAGGCAAACCACTATAAATAAATTGTGTTAAAGTTTTCCTGAACCGTGAACATCAGTATCAGATTGCCAAGTTGCAAAGCAAGCACTATAATCTGAAATGAATTTGTTGCAGTTGTTTGTTCTAAAAATTAAAAATTTTGATATCTGCTGTAAAAACAAAATAATGGTATAACTACCTTCTGTAACTACAAATCATTCCAATTCACACAATTCCGTTATAGACACATCCTTCTTAGCACGACTTTACATTCACTTAAAATTCATTCATTTGTACTGTTTAATCATTTGCCAGTGATATAGCCGCACCTTTCATTATAATCCTGAACGGTGACATTGCTATGATTGCTGTTTTTCAGACACTATCTAATGTGTCCACTTTTCCTTGGGCAACCCTTTTATATCTAAATTCACAACCACATAATTTCCTCATAATTGGCTCAGCTTTAAAACTATAAAAATAATATCACTAGAATGAAAAACACTTAAAGAGAAATGCAGTTATTATAAATAATGCAACAAAGAAATATTGAAATGAAGGAGAAAATTTTATAACTGCTGAAGGCACATAAAACTTTCCTTTTACTCCTTCCAACCTTTTCAACACAATATTGGCAGTTAAAAATAATAAAACTTTCATTTTACCCGTTTGTTAATATCAGTCCAGTAAACACGATTATCACTGATATCATAGTCGATTGCATTTGCTTCTTCAACTCCAGACAAGGGAATTGTATCAACATGATTTGATTCTAAAGATATTCTCCGTATACTGTCTTTCCGTGTGAATAAAAGAAATGCTTCAGGTATGATGCAGGTTTTATTATCACTTGAAAGTTCCAAACTAATGGGACAACTACATATGTAATTGTTTCCTGGTCTATTTAGACACAAATGTGAGCAATTACCGTTGTTATTTGCACAAGGGCTTGTACCTAAAAGAATTCAATATGACAGCATCAGCAACAACTAAAAAAATAAATTTGAAAATTGTTTTATGAAAAGTTGACCAAGGTTAAAATGGTAACTATTAATGAAGAAAAAATTAAATGATTTAAATTAACAGCAATTTATCTAAAATGAAAGTCTACTACTAATAAAAAAAATTAGCATTAAAATTACATTAATAATGGATTACTATACAATAGGCATACACTTCATCTAGATCAAGAAACTAGAATAAAAACACACTAAATTATGCATAGTTAACCTTTTCCAGGGGGCTGTGACAGCAGTTGTCACATCTGAACTTGGGTTCCACTGGTGGGCATGTGACAACTCCACCGCAGTTAAGACAGAGGATCAAATTACAGGGGGATGTGTTTTATTGTTTTAGTCTATACGAGAGGTCTCACCTTTTTAAGTTAAGGGGAGAAAAGTTTCTTTACTTTTCCCACCTACTTTGAAACATCTATTCCAAGTTCGGGTACTTGCTTGTTTGTATGCCGTTTTCTTAAGTTTTTTTTAGTCAGTATAAAAGTTGCTATTTTTTTTGTATAAATTTTTTTGTTCAAGTTTAGGCCATTTTTTGAAAAAAATAATTTTTTTATTACAAATTTAATTCAACGAATATTTTCAAAAGTACATAAAAAATATGGAATATCGAGAATCGAAAAGCATTCTTTTAAGTGAATTAACTCAAATTGAAATAAAATGTAAAAGCAATATATTTTACAGAAACTTAAATAAATAAAGCTTTTTTAGGTTCTGTTTTAATTTCGTTTTATAAAATCAGCNATGTAAAACAGTGAGCAATGACATACCACAATTACAATAATTTTAATTTAAATATATGATGAAAAATGTTTGATGGAACGAAAAAAAAAAACTTTTTAAATAACATTTAATAGAAATTAAAAAAATACAATAAAATTACTCAGAGGATGGAGATTTTAATTGTTAATATAGTTTAGAACAGAATATAGATATTGACTTCGTAATCTTTAGTTTTCTTTATTTTTATTTGTCATAAACAGCATATATATATGCGTGCATAATTTTTTTATAGCTAGCGTAATGAAAAGTTTTCTAAAACTGTGATTAGGTTTATTTGTTTTTAGAATTTAAAACAATAAAATGAGAAAATTGTGACACACCACACTGATTCTGACTGTTTGGAAAACACTATAAATAGTCAACATGTGACATTTGGAATGTAGTTTTTTACGCTGAATTGTATAAAACCACCAAAGAAGTTTTCCCGCGCTTTTTTAGTTGACAAAAAAAGGGAATTCTCCACCAGTGGTATTTCTATTACCCTAACCGGGGTGGTGTAAAAGACAGCAAATGGTGTTTAGAATAACAGAGGGGGAATAAAACTCTCGGGGATGCTTAACACCCATCATTTGACTTGTTTTAGGGATTAGCGGTTCCCTTTCTTGAATTCATCCCCCAGTCTCAAAAAGAGCCCACCAGAGGATCTCGATTTCTTATTTTTGCGCCCATGTGAAGAGGTTAAGTATAAAAAACAACTGCCCTCTACTAGCTTATTAAATTGTATGAATAGCAAGTTACAGTTAACACATATTTTATAAACATTTAAGTTTCAGATCAATTTCTTTTTATGAAATAAATATTTTTCCACTTTTCGAGTATCTGTTAAAATTCTGAATTTAATATTAACATATGAATAAAAATTGCACAAAAACTATTATTATATACAACAAGATACCTATTGTCAGAAGTGGGGTTCGGACCCACACTCTCTTTCGAGAATCAGAACTTAAATCTGGCGCCTTAGACCTCTCGGCCATCCTGACACAGTTGCAAAGGTATAAGTTAGCACAAACTACAATATTTATTGCAACAGTCAAAATTTAAAAGGAATGAAATGTAGAATGGGCACAATGTTACAAAAAAATTCTTCTTTTTAATTGAAAATAACTCAATTAAGTCATATAAGTTTTTAGAAAATAAGATTTTAAAATACTTCTTAAATTTTACTACACTTTCAAATCTTAATAATAATCAACATACAATTTTTAATAGAAAAGTTTCTACTCTTAAAAAAAACTATGATAAGGAAAAGAATATTTTGCATTCACAGATTCTATACAGGTTTTATAAAAAATGAATAAGCATCAAAAAATGCTTTTAAGTTAATTTAGCATATTTAAATCTAGGGAAATTCTAGAAACAGACTTATATTGATCTGGAATACTATGATATAGCTGGTAACAAGTCAGCTGACTACGTTGAAAAGCTGGGAGCTTCTATCCAACAAACATCAAGGAAATCTGTCCCTCGTACCAATGCTAAGTGCCTAATCAAGAAAAAGATTAAAGATCTCACATTAACTAAATCACAGAGAGAAATTCCGAAAAGATCTGGTGGAATAATATCCAAGATCCTCCTATGTGGCCAAGATGCAAAGCAGTCAGCAAGTTTCAACTGACCACTGAACACGACTACCTCCTTAAACATCTTCATCGAATCCATGTTGTACAAGCCCCTTTCTGCACGCTCTGTGATTTTCAGGAAGAGATGGATGTAGACCACCTTGGCCATCTGTGCCACCGTCACTGGGGCACAAGGGACTTATTGAGTTTATAGACTTTTCTCGCCTCGCCTGTTTTGTTTTCCCTCCCCTTTTGTGTATTAGAGGTCTTTCTGAACTCCAATGGAAATTAAAAGAAACTAATTATGATCTATTGATACTGATGTGGAAATACATTATTCTTCGAAAATTCAATTTGAAAGCCAAGGTTACTTATGCCATTTTTTAAAGTTTACTTTTTTCTCTGAAAAACAATAAATTTTAAGAAAAGTATGGGAGTATTCAAAAAAAAAAAACTTATTGCATCTAACACAGACAAACCTGATTTCAATTATTATTAAATCTTGAAATGCAGACAACATGCTTTTACTATCTGTATCACTTTGCTTCTTAAGAAGTGATAATTTGCATAAGCTCTAATCGAAGTTTGGAGTGGAAAGTTCTACTGGTTGACTTAGAAAAAAATTAATGGAAACCAATCTCACTAGTGATTTATAATTTAAATTTTATAAGTACGCTATATTTATTTAAAATTTTGAGATGATTATGGTCTATGAATTAAAAAAGAAAACTCAACTGGTGGTTAGAAGTGGCCAGTACTACATAGATTAATGTCAATGACTTTGATTGAAAAAAAATATAATAGAACTGTATAGAAACAGACATATCACATATACATCATAAATGAATAAGTAAAAAGTAATAATACTACAAAAAACTATACTATACACATCATTAAAATAATTTATACTATACATATCATTAACATAATTTATACTATACATATCATTAACATAATTAGCTTTAAAAAATTGAAATAACACAGAAACAGGCATACCATATACTTCATTAACATTAATGGCTTTGATACCCATCACATCATGAAGTTGTTCGATTAAGATTTCCCTACAGCCTCCTGTAATCTTGTTAGCTCTTTCCACAGAGCGACGTTGCCAATCAGTCCAATAAATATAATCACCTAAAAAAATATAGATTTACAAAAAAAAATATTTAAACAGGATTTATTCTAATTAAACACGATTGAAAAAACTGCTGAATATTAAACAAATTTTAATTTAAAATATATATTGCTAATATGAACTACTCAGTTTTTTAAAGACACAGTAGAGTCCCGATTATCCGAGTTAATGGGGACCGCAACAAACTCGGATAACTGAAAAACTCGGTTAAAGCGAAGAGTATAAAAACAGAAAGAAAAAAAGAAGGTATAAATGTAATATATTTAAGAAATACAAAATGTATACGAGTATACCACATACAATTCATATTATAATTAAAAAGCTTACTTAAAAACATTTAAAAAGCATACTTTACGAGAATTAAATAGTTTTTACTTAAAAAAAAGTCCTTAAGCGTTTTTCGTTCTACGTAACTTTGGCGCTTTTCTGTAGTAATGTTTTGCCTTTTTTACGGATAACAGGAAGGCTGGTGTCGCCTCTTTTTGTTGTTCTATATATTCAATAGTACATTCGATATCTTTTAGTCCATCTGTATGAGATATTTTTATATGTTGATTTTATTGTCTTCATCACTGTCTACTCACTGTCTTCATCATCTTCGCTAGATTCATTATCATTATTGACGATATTAACGATAATTTCATCAGACCAAGTTGTTGGATTTTGTTTTTCTGAGTGTTTGGAAGATAAAATTCAGATTTATTTTTCAGCGGTTTTTTTAAAAATAAACTAGAACAAAAAAAATCCTTGAAATATTTGATAGCTCGGTTAAAGCGGAAACTCGGATAACCGGGGCTCGGATAATCGGGACTCTACTGTACTTTTAAAACAAATATGAAACAAAAATTTAATACATTCCCACATATGAAAACACAGTACCTTGATATAGAATGGATGAGTGTTAGAGATAAGACGGACTCTGCTCGTTTACTGAAGGAAGGTTTCAGGTTTGGACTCTTGATAAAATTTTCATAAACACATTTGACTACTTGACTACACATTTGACTTGTTTAGACACGAAAGGCTGCAGAGCAGGAACGTAAAGTTTGGCTTTTATCCAACGTATATCTCAAGCTTAAGACCTAAGTATTCCTATGTATTTTGGGCTTGGAGGGGGCCTCAGATCTCCAAAAGCAAGCCCAAACTAATCTCTAATGAGTATACACCAAAATGAAAATTAATCCCTGTTAAATAAATTTGAAAAGAACTTTATCAAATAAAAAAAATTGCTTTTTAAAAGTAGAAAACGATATTTTATTTATTAGAATGTCCCTTAAATATTTCTCAAAACAAGTGCACCTTTTAAAATTTTGACACATTGAAAATTTTTAACAATGACAGTGACCACAGTAACTTTTTTTTAACATGTAACTGTCAAGCATTATTTGCACCCTCATTAACAAAATACCAGCATTTTTATGTAATGAAATGTTCAGTTTATGTCATTTGGCTACTGGTAAAAAGTACATAAATGATGAATTTTTGCCATGCAAACAGATATGTATAAATATAGTCATTAAATAAACTAATCTCACAACATGAGCTAAATGCTTAATTAGTTGCTTTTTGTTAGAACTTAATACTAACAGGTCTAATGAGCAGATTGTCCATGCTATATTTAAAACCTTCTCCAATGTATTAGATTATTAGTTCGGCACCATGAAACTAAATGTTTCTTTTTCTAGATCATATATCATAAAACTAACAAAAATTAAAACTATCATTACTAAAGAACAAAAAATAAATAAACACAGTATATTAGTTTTTGAAACTACTTGATTATGTGATATCATTTGGGTTAGCAAGAATGTATATGCAAATTGATAGACAAACTTACAAAATATAAATTTTAAGGACAAGAAAAAATTAGAAGATTAATTTCTAGACATTTTATATACCCTTAGATATTTTAAAACAGAAAAATGCTATTAACATAAATGTTAAACTGTTAAAAAAAAGTAAATAATCAATCTAAAACGAATGTTTAAAAAAAATTACCAAGCAAAGACAATCCAAAAACTTGGGGCAGTTGATCAGAAACAAGTTCTCTGCGGTTGCTGCCATCAAGGTTTGAGACTTCAATCTTATCTGTTTTAGCATCACCCCAGTAAAGCTTCCTTTCAACTACATCAATAGATAAGCCATTAGGCCATCCCAAAGATGTGCTTATTAATATTATACGCTGTGTACCATCCAATGCAGCTTTTTCAATTCTAGGATGATCAGGATTCCAATCTGTCCAGTACATGTATCTAACAAAAATTAATTCATGGAGCTTAAAAAATTTTTACCAAGAATATTAAACTAAATGGTAAGAACATTGAAAGGAGCCAATGCATACAAAATTTATTAGAATCAATTTTTATTCGATTGTTATCTTTATTCTGGCATATATATTAGACTGGTGCACAAATGGATTTAGGTCTTGGTTAAATAACTCTAAGATGATGGGGATCAATTAAAATCTATTATCAGGTGTTAAAATTTTTGAATTTGTAAAATTTGTAAACACTGTGGCGTAACAACTTTTAATGTTTAAGCGAATCAATTACTAAATTTTTTATGCACTTTGAAGTATTAATTTTATACTTTTGAAGCTGTGATTTAACCTGATATAGTAATTAAAATCAAATTCAGTCTTTAAAAAAACCGATGATGTAATAATTTAGTACTGACACAAACTAAAATAAAAACCAACTCATCATAAAAATGAATTTTCCCTCTTAAAAAACAGATTTTTACAGCATATATTAAAGCATGATTGGTAAACTCTGCAGTAATATTCATTTTAAGATAATACAGGATATAGAAAAATTTTGAGTATATTCATGCACTTTGATACCAGGTGGAGAAACAGAAGCAGTTTGGAGTAGGAGTCACAAACATGAGAATAATAGTTCAAAGTAATGGGTGTGATAATCTGAGGATTGCAATCATACCAATGAGTGAGATAGTAAAAAGATTGAAATTATATCTATGGGTGTGATATTTAAAAAAATTACAATTATGATCAAACTCATGTGGACAGGTGGTTAAGTTTAACTCTTAGAAGTATGTGGGATGTCTCTCTAATATATATTTTTTCTGACGATCTAATTACAAATAAAAATATATTTCAGCATTTTTTTAATTAAAAAAAACCAGTCTAATAGCTACTAAAAATATATTTTAAATTATCAAAATTATATTTGTACTAAAGTATAAAATCCAAAAAAAAAGTAGCTTAAAAATTTTTCTCTTTCATTCTTATTCAAAAATTTATCAATAAACGATTTTGTAAATTAAAGAAATTTCAATGATGAAGAGCTGTTTCTCTTAGATCTAAATAAGTGCAAATTTTTAAAAAAAATTATTGTTTAGAAGCAAGCTGTATTTGGAAAATTTTGCTTTTAAGCCAGAGACAGACATCAGTCTTTCATGATGTATTATTTTCATAACCATAAATTAAAATACTAAAAATATAATATTTTTCTCTTAATTTAACCTAAATTAATACAAAATAATAAAAAAGTATGAGAAATATGCTGAATAAAAATTCTGCACCAAAGAGTTAATTAATAAAAATGTTAATAAGACAAATTAGCTTAATAAAATAATGACAGCTTGATAAAAGTATAGAATAAGTAACGGATATTTTACCCTTCAGGTGGATCTAGTATGATAGCTCTGGGTGCACTCAGATTTTCTGTAATAAGAATTTTTCTGGAAGTGCCATTTAATCTTGCTACCTCAATACGGTCAGTACCAGCATCAGTCCAATACATATTATGAGCAATCCAATCAATGGCGATTCCATCTGGATTTTGAATTTCAGCTGATACCAAATCCTCACACCCTAATTCAAAAATAAACACTTATTAGTTTAAATTATAAAAAATAAATTTCATTTATTTATTACTCAATTCATTACAAATTAACCTTTAAACCTGGTTAGTTAAGATAAACCATTAAGTACTAGCAAATGGTAATAAGTACAAAACTTTTAAAATACAAAAGTCACATCTTTTTTTTTTTTAAATTAGTTTATGAATAGAAAGAAATCTAAAAATCTAATTGTTTATATCAGAACAAAATATAAGTAATGATTTAACAAAAAAATAAGTTATAAAGTAATCATCAGAAAAATTAATTAACATTAATTAATAAAAATTATTATCATACCATCAGAAATTAATTATAATTTATAAGAAATAAATGTCTTTGATATTTTCTCTATACATAAGGATCATGCATACAAATAAACAAATAGTACATCACAGTTTAACAAAAAAAAAAATTTTTTTGTGCAAATACGCAATTTAAGCAATGTTTTCCACCATTTACTCAACATGATAACTTAAGTCAATGTAAAGTAATTTAGAAATTATATGACAGGTCCTATTTGTATCTTAAAGTAAAATTATTGTGCTGTTTCAATTATGATGATTTCACCTATCCATGAGCACAGAAAGATTGATTCAGATGCAACTTCTCTAGCAAACTAAACACTTTTGATAACCCAGTTCTGAGAAAACTCTACTCAAAGACAAGTGCTTGTTTAGTCAGTTTTGTTGGCAGTTATTGCATAGCAATTTCCACAGTCTTTAATATTCAAATATTTTATTATGATATCATAACACCACAGAAATTTATAGAGAGCAAGAGCTTCTCAAAGCAATAATTTTTAATGTAATTAATTAATAAATAGTAGCAGCATATGCTATATAAAAGTGTGGCGTGAATACTTCTTGCGTCAATATTCACACCTGTAGACAATCTATAAAAAATTATTGTCAAAAGAATTCAAACAAATAATTATCATATAAATTTACCAGTTCCATTTAGTCCAGCTCTTCTTATAACCTTAGCTTCACCATCAGTCCAATAAATCTTCTTATCTACAGGATCATAATCAACAGCAATAGCATGCTTGAGACCATCTATTTCTAGAATTACATCTGTATAATCTGGAGTATCTAAAGAAATTCTTCGCAAATCTGTTTTTTTAACAAGTAAAAGAAGTTTCTGTGGCCCTGAAAAATATGCACACATAATATAAATGAATAAATAAAAACACACAAGTAACATGAAATTAGTACTACCAAAATATACGTTTAGACAAAACTAAATATCTAACTAATGTATCAGCAAACTTAATTACATAATAAAACAGAAAAGCACAAAAATTAAATTATTTTTTTCAAAACTAAAATTGGTTACCAATATAACATATTGAATGGGTTACAAATACATATAACATATTTTGTGCTATTTATTTTTTAGAGATGAATGATTTTATAAAATGATATACCTTTATAAATAATGGTTTCAAACTTAATTAAAAAATTTAACATGAAACCCACTTACAATCCACTTTTGAAATGTTTTTAAAAGTTTCAGGATGTTTTATCAAGAATTTAGTTTATAAAATTCTAAAAGATTAATTTAAAAAAGAATTTAATTTAATATAGATGAATTAAAGAAAAGGACAAAATGCTTAGTAAATACATATTTTTTTGCGGCACTTTTAACTAAAACAGAGTATCAGTGAACAGTCGCATCTTCTCTTTCTGCAGTTTGCTCCAGTGAGGGAAATATTGCTGACATGCACTCCTTGTGTTGTCCATTCCATCATCAGGTTAAAATTTGTTATTAAAATTATTTCAATTTAAAATTGTCAATATAACATAAATAAGCTATCTAAAACCAGCCTCAAGAAACACGAAGTAAAAGCCACGTGTGTTGTTTTCAAAGAATTTGTATGAGAGAATTAAAATTAGACTTATTGGCAATGCTGACTTAATAAAAATTAACAACTTTATGCCAGTCAAGATTTTTAAAAAATTTAAAATAACAATGTTGTGCATTATTTTGGTGCAGTGAAAGTTGCTAATAGATATGAAGACTATGGTGCTCTATTTCTTTTTTAAAAAAAAGAACATAGTTTTTCTAATCATGATTCTTTTTTTCCCAAAAAAAGTTTCTTAAATCTCAAGGGAAGAAATAGCTACCAAACTTTCATCGTAAGTGATTGTTAAAACTAACAAGAATACATCTCAATACACATTTAAAGTTAACATGGCAAATTTTTTGATAAAATGAAAAATAAATTTCAAAACATTTTTTAAATGAATCAAATAATTCATGAATTAAATAATAATGAATCAAATATTCAAGTGAATCTTAGTGAAGAGAAATGCTCCATTACAAAGTATTCTTTTAATTAAAATATGTCAATATTTATCCTCCAATAAGGCTTAGATTAAAATTATTTTAATTTTGGTATTAGATATACCTTTCTGAGTTTATAAATTATTAAGTTTGTCAATACAGTAGAACTAGTGTGGATAAAAGCAATCTTTTTTTTCTTCTTTTTTTTTAATTATTATGGAAAAACTAAATATCTTTAAATTTAAAGATATCGACCAAAATGCAAGTAAACGTCTACATTATTATTTAAAAAAACATGAGTTAAAAAATATACTAAATGTGTTTTTTCTCCAAATTTTTAAAAAATGTCCACACTGGCCTCCATCTTCCATATTTGAGTGATATTACATATACTCAAAGTTATGAAAACAAAGTCACATGTCGAAGTCAACAGAAAATTTCAAAAAATACACATACAAGGCACATCAGGTTTCTGGAGTACTTACCATCTTCACAGGATTTGCCATCCAATTTTAACTTTACTCCAGTTGGACAAGCACATGAATAATATGGATACACAGAAGAGAGCAAACACAGGTGTGAACATCCACCATTACTCTTACCACAAGGAGTTGGAACTGTAATAATATTAAAGTAAATTTTCAGGCTGAGTCGTTATAAAAATATGATTTTAGACTGAAAGAAATTTAGAATTTTTTTAAAGTTTATTAGCTTTATTGTTACCAATTGGTTGCCGATCTTTGTGATAAATCTGAATCCCCATAGGTGTAAAAGATCCACCAAATGTAGTTCTCTTAACACATCCATTTAATATACTGCAGGAATGAATAGCTTTAGTAGTCCAGTCAGTCCAGTAAAGAGTATCATGAAGGAGACTTATCGCATATGGATGAGGAACTGTTGCTTTAGTAATTCGTTGTCGAAATTTACCATTAAAATCTGTGCTTTCAATAGTTTTTATTTTTGCATCAGTCCAATAAATCCTAAAATGAAAAAAATTAAGATTTCTATAACAATTGAACATAAATTTAAATTTTGGAAGTCTGAAATATGTAAATTTAATCCTTTGCCTTCTTAATACAAATCCACATTTTTTTAATTGAACAGCTTGAAATTTGGTATTTGTGAGCTAAATTCATTACAGTTTATAACTGGCACTGAACAACAGCCGTTTTTTTTTTTTGGGGGGGGGGGGGNGGGGGGGGGGGGGTTCGAAGCGATTGGTGGTCAATTCTGTAGAGTTGTAATTTTGAACATAATCCAGAGGACAAGGGAAAAACCTGGATTCTGCATAATTATTATGACAAACTTGCCTCTTTGGAAAACTTTTTTAATGCAATCAATCTGCATTTGTATTACATGGCAAAAAAAGAACGGAAAATTCCCATGATTAGCCAGACAATGAGGACATTCTATCTTGTTCTCTATCTACCATTAAGTATATTTTACGTCATCACTGTGGTTTGTGCAAGTCTTAAACAATTTTAAATGAACAAACTATTGCCAGGATTTGAACATGGAAGACAGGTGTTCTATTTTTTAACCCTCAGTCGTAGACTAATTGAAAAATCTGTCTCTTTACTACAGACACCATCATTTAGCAATAAGACAGACTGATAAGAAAACACTCTATCATTTTTAAATAAGCTTAACATTTTGTAAACTTTTAATGTAACTGAAGTTTATTATACCAAAGAACTTCATATCTTAGTTCAAATAGAAGATTATTGAGACATAAAATAATTATTTCTACTTTTTCTTTAAAAAAAAGGTTTTCCACTTAAGAAATTATTGTATTCAAATTGAAAGAAATTACTTAATCAATCATTTGATATATTAAAAAAAAATTAACTAATATTTCTACAAATTAGCTTCAAAATAATTAATCCCTACCATAGTAATTATATTAATTTCAAAAATGTCATTCAAATCTAACAGAAATACCTTTTTTTGTCATAATCAACTGCCAAACCATTAGGCCAACAAATAGAAATGCAATTTTCATCTTGTACAATAATTTTACGTGTAAGTTGGTTACCATCCATGCTTGCCTTTTCAATTTTAGGTGTTTTTCCCCAGTCTGTCCAAAATATCCAACTGAAATCAGTTTCCAAAGTTTTAAAATACTGCAATAGAAGTATCTGGACACTTAGCGGTAATTGTTTCAAGAAATAAATATATATATTGAATTATTAAATTAGATGCAAGACTAAAATGAGTTATTAAAAACATAGAAAACAAGCAATTTTTAAGAGTTCTTAAAGAGACAAAAAATTTTATTTCTTTTACACTTTGAAATTATACTGTTTTTTTTAATCATTTAGAATCTAAATTTTTTTGAATTAAAAAATAATTATAGTAATTATAGTAGATCTTTATAATGTTAATTTTTATAGAATCTTGTGTAGTATCATTTCACATATCCTTGAACTTATTAACTAAACATGGAAACAATGTTAGTCTGTAACAGAACAATCATAAAATGATTTAAAATAATTACTTGGAACAAGTACTTAAAAACATAAACATATGCACAAGTATTTATTATTCACAGATAAAAAAATTTAAATTTTTAATATCTTATTACGATGAAACTTCACAAGCATCATACCAGTAATTATAAACAACACTACCTTGATAATACAATGTGTATACAATACGTTCCAATCATGTATTTGAATCAATTGTGAATATGGATTACCTAATGATTTCTAAAAAATTTATGTGGAACTTATTTGCTCTGCATCTTCAGATATGTATAATACACACGAACTTGCGAACAACATCATGAAAATTTTCAGATTAAATATTTTAGTACTTAAAAAAGGGAAAAAACCTTTATTTTGAAAGAAAATTGGTCTTTTTTAATTTTTTTATTTCCTTCCCTTTTTACTCCCTTAAGAGGGAGTAAAAAGGGTTTATTTTTAAGCAATTTCCTACACCTACGAGTTTTAAAATGACATTCACATGATTTAAAATCACACATAGCGATTTGTGTTCACATGATTTAAAATCCCACATCGAGATTTTTGTTCACCTGATTTAAAAATCACACATTGCGATTCGTCTTTATGGATTTTAAGATAGCGCATTTTGTTTCGAATTTTCACATTATCACTTTTCGTATTTAAACAATTTTAAATTCAAACATTAAGATTTCTGTTCACGTGATATTAAAATCAAATATTGAGATTCTTATAAGCGCAATTTTAAAACCAAACATCGATATTGGTGTTACCGTAATTTAAAATTAAATATCGATATTCGTATTCGCGTGATTTAAAAATCAAAGATTGAGATTCATATTCTCACAATATAAATAAATAAAATCTCGCATCGTAATTCTTATTAAAATGTTGTTGTTGACATATGCCTGTCTAGGCAGAGGGGGTGCAATTGTTCCGGCTTTCCAGTGACGCCATCTATGGCCAAGAATTCGACTTCTGCCACACCATACGTCACACCCGTTTATAGGGCGGACCCATTCATACATTCATTCATCCACAGATCGTAATTTTGACCTGAATAAGAGAACGATCGATTTCCAATCCAGTACCCCAAGAGGTATTGATTTGTTATTGGAACATGAAGGACTTTTGCGACTCGACAGATTTAACATGCATCAGTCACTTTATAACACGGGGAGTCTCGGCCGGCGGGGTTCGAACCCACGAATTCTCGGACATGGACCCAGCGCCCTATCGACCAGGTTATCCCGGCCCCTTATTAAAATTTGTATAACATTCTATGGATAAATGCTTTCCACATACACTTTTTTTCCCCTCAAATTTCAGGCATTTCTTTCAATTAAATTTACGTGTGTTTGCATATAACTTATTTTAGATTACTTTTTCAGCTTTTTTGGTTTATTGCCAAAATAATCCCTGTGGTTTGATGATGTTTTAATTTTTATATAGAGTTTATAAAAATTAAAACATTTTTTCAAAAAAATTCAGGCTTTTCAAACAAATTTCACCAAAAGGAAGTGGTAACGAAAGGATATAAAACTAGTTACAAGAGTTAATCAAATGCCTGCAGAAAGTTTTTTAATTCAGATTTTGTGTTCGCAGAGAGTTTTTCATTTTATCTAAGTCTATGCATCTACACCCGATATTCAGCCTTTCTTCATCCCATCTACTTTCACTAAAAAACAAAAAATGAATTTTCTCAAGACTATTTCCTACTGAAAATTAATTGTAAAAAAACTGTGACCTAAAACATTTGTTATCAATCTCAGAGCAACCTGTGACAGTCACTAGAGTAGCTTCACGAACCAGGCAAAAGATCAACAACCAAGGTGTTAATATCGATTTATATTTGGATACAAAAATTTTTAAATAACTGCTATCAAAAGCAAAATTTTAAAATTTAGACAAAATTATATATAATTAAGATTTTTCATGAAATTAAACATGATAAAATAATCTTGATTAACGTTATGAATTTATTAATTGAATTGTGAAATTAAGATCAAAGAAAATCCTGGTAATGTTTGTAGGGCTATGCAGATATTATAGTCAAAATAAACAATTAAAAACTGTAAAATAAGAATATGAAGCTAAAAAAAAAAATACATATTTGTAAGTCGTAAATTAATTTTTGTAAAAATCTATTGCATTAAAAAAAATTATAAACATGCTTTACAGAATTCAATTTCAAAATAAAAGTTAAAATAATAAGATACACAAATTTGTAAAATAAAAAAAAATTGTAAAAATTTATATGTATTTAAACAAAAATCATAAATCTATTTACCCATCCATCGGAACAACAATAATAGCTCTAAGTTCATCAAAATCTCTCCAAAATAAAACTTTCCTAAAGCTTCCATCTAGATTACAAAGTTCAATTCTATTTCGTTTTGAATCAGTCCAATATAATTTCTTGCCTAACCAATCAACTGCTAAACCATCCGGAGAAATTGCTCCTATAGGCACTATGCTTCTATTTGATTTAGTATCATTGATTTGCCTACTTCGAATTTCCTCTAACCCAGCATCAGCCCAGAAGATAGTTCGATTTTCAAAGTAAAAATCAATAAAGTTAACATTAGCTAAATCTTTAATGAGTATGCGTGAGGAATTTTTTCTTCTGGCATCATAATCAAGTAATCTGATATCTTTTCTATTAGAAAAGATTAATTGAGTGTACAAACCTGAAAAAATATTGAATTTTCAAAATTATTTCAAGAAATTTGCAAAATGAAAACTATGTAGGATTTTGTAATATAATAAATATTTTCATATACACAAAATTTCCAATAGATTACTTTTTATTGATCTTATCAAATATATATCCCAGCGTCAACCCCCTATTTTTGATTATAGGATTCTGATATATTGGGTATATAAGTCCACTATTGAGTATATAAGTCCACTATTGGGATTATAAGTCCACGGCTGAGAGAACATGAAAGTTTTCATCGTGTTAATTTTTTTTAAATATTCTTAAATAAGTCAGCATAACTTTTTTTTTTATTCTTAATGGTTTTTTTTCTGAATGAAATTTAAAGTATTGGGCCTAAATAAAAAAAACCATTTATATGTAAAGAAAATAGGATGAGAGAAAATGCATAATTTATCATTTATACATACTAAAAGTAATTTTTGAAAGGGAAATTAAATTGATACATAGTTATTCATACCTATTTATTTGCTTAAAATGTATTAATTCTTCATGAAAGTAAGAGAAACTTTTCTTTAAAATTCGTTTTTAAGACATACTACGCTGGTCACAATCAAAAGTAAA
This sequence comes from Parasteatoda tepidariorum, assembly GCF_043381705.1. Classification (NCBI taxonomy): domain Eukaryota; kingdom Metazoa; phylum Arthropoda; class Arachnida; order Araneae; family Theridiidae; genus Parasteatoda; species Parasteatoda tepidariorum. Next base: position 82,170,505 of record NC_092204.1, on the reverse strand, counting down.
AATGGGAAATAAAGTGCTTGTTCAAGTTATATACAGTACTTTTTGGTTTTTGCTGTTATCAGTGAAACAAATTTGCATTGTATTATAATTTTATGCATTTTTTAAATATTTTCAAATATTTGAAATATTTTCAAGCAAGTCTATAAACACAGATAATTTTACCACTGTAAATTGATATTTAAACATTAACAGCATTACTTTTCTTCAAAATGACACATGAATAAAAAAGGCAGTGTTTTTAAGGGATGGTGGCTTATTTTTACAAAAAGGGCACATTTATTTGGATCAAAGAGCAAGCAGGAACGCTCAAAGAGAAAGCTGAAAATATTATTCAACATTTTATTCTAAAAATCCCAAAAAACAAACAGTCTGAAGCAAAGAAACTTAGTTTAAATCAAAAAGCTAGGTTTTTTAAGAAAACAAAATCATGTTTTTTTTCAACCCTGACTGTAAGTAATTTTCCTCTAGAGCTCAGATGATTTAGGCTTATAATTAGGCTTAGCTAAGTATTGCATTATAGAATTTTTTTTAACCTCTGTTAACTTTAGTAAAAGCATAATGATATATTTCAGAATTAAATTAATTATTAAAAATATAATTTACTGATATGTTTAGAATCCTGAATTGTAATTACAGTACATTCTTTTTTAATCTTATATTCTAAACATAAATAAAATTGATGATAGATAATGAATAAAAAATATGACTAATAATCGAAAAATGACTCAATTAGTACTGCTCAGTACTAATTGAGTACTAATTGAGTACTAATGTTATCTCAAGATAACATTAATGAGGCAAATTTGCATGCATATTGTAAAATATTGCATTTAAAATACATTAAAGTACAATTTTTATAAGAAAAAAAAGTAAAAATCAACTCTTCAAAATTTACTGAATTATGAAAAAAATTAATATTAAAATAAAAATATTACTGCTATAATATTAGAGGCATCAAAACATTTTCATTTAATGATCAGATTATTTTTTACGTTATTAAAATCCCTAGAACAAAATATGTATACATTAATTTTAAAAAAATTTATTTTTCAATAACAAATGTGAAAAATCATTACAAACTAATGCGAATAATGGCATTTTTTTCACACACTAAATTTTTAAAATAAGAAACCATGACTAATTATTAAAACAAAAATTGATAATAGCATGCATAATTTCTTTGCAATTTAAATATAAACTGTTTTGCAAGGAAGTGGATATAAATAGATCTGCTGGGGCAAGAACATCAGTAATATGGATTTGACACAATTATTTAACATAATTTTGATACCAAACGACACTACATCTTTAAATAAATAATGTTTACCTTTAAATATAATCAGGATATATTTACTCCAATCTAGTTTTAAAAACAAAATTTATATGTTTTATGTAAATATGCACTAACTTAAGAAATTACCCCACTTAACCTCTCTTGCCAATTTAGTTTTATTTCATAAGCTAAAATTAATCCTTTAGAGGCACCAAAAATTAATATATGGTGATATATTTGAATGCAGATACTTTTACTCATACAAATGACAAGCATACACTAATACATGCACAGGCAACACTGATAAAAAATTGAAATGAAAATTTTTCAAATGATAAAATTTAAAATGAGAAAAATTTAGTAGATGTAAACAATGTTTCAATCTTAACTCAGTGATCCTTAAAAAATATTCAAGCAAAAAAAAATTCTGTGAAACATTGGTTTGCTTTGTTATAGTGAAATCATTTTAATATGTAAATAAATGTACCAAATAAATAAAATGTCCCATTGTTACTCATCCGAGACTAGTAATAATTAAAGCAATATTTTAAGGTCACGAATGAATTTCGTTACTTAAGAGAAATAACACTGCCAATTTCTCTCTTTCATCAAGGTAAATGAATCTCTCCTTTTAAGTTACCCTTTCCAGTAAATTTTGCAACTTTCGCTTGCATTAATCTTTATTTTCTCTTATAATGCAGCAAGATGTTTAATATAAAGAAGAAAGTACGCCTGGGGCAATATACTAATTAATTTAATTAGTAAATTATTCAAAACCTGTTCCCTGGTGAAACGGAAATGAGTAAAATTGATGATTTTTAAAGTAATTTAAGTCTGTTCAGTTAAAGTATTAGAGCTCTGATAGCGATATATAAAATTAAAGAGATTTCAATTAAAACGTGCGAAAAAATTACATACCACTGCAATAGATTAAAAATAGAGACAATAATATGAAATTTAAGAAAAACATCTGTAAAATATAAATTCAAATGTACATAATTTAAAAACTTTTATTTAATTAGTAATTAAAAACATATAACAAACAAAAACAACAACAAAAAACATTGACTTTCAATTTCGCGGATCTTATTACTATTGTTTGGTTTCAAGTCTTTGGCTACCTATTTCTGTGCAGCAAACTATTCTTTAAACAGTAATTTACAGCTTAATTTAACTTAACCTTATCGCAACGCTCGAATGCGTCATCTAGGGAGAAGATCGTTTCTATGTCTCCATCCTCGCCCCTTCCCTCTCCTCCTTTTAAACTTTTTTAATATTTTTTATTTTATAACCGTCGTTGAACAGCAGACACAATTTTTTGGGTCTACGACTACTAATAATCGACTCAGTAGTCTAGTGATTTTGAACCCAATCCAGAAGAAAAAGGAACTCCTGAACCAAGCATTGGGAGAAATTTGCCTTCGTGGAAGACTTTTTGATGGAGCTAACCAGCATTTGCGTTACATGACAAGTAAACCATGAAACTCTCCCACGTTTAACCTGACGGTAAGGGGACTCTAACCCATGATCCGTCTACCACTGAGGATATTTTACGTCAGCACTGGGGTCTGTGCAAACCGGATGCGGAATTCACGGAATTCATATCGACTAACCATCAGTGGGATCGAACCCGAGCCACGTCATTAGAAAGAAAACGATCTATCCTCTGAGACATCACTGCTCCCGTTTCTTAATATTATTCATTTTAAAATTTTCACGATGTTTTCTTTTAAAAACAGTGGCGTAACTAGCCCATTTGCGCTCTCTTGAAGTAATATGAATTTGCTCCCTTATTTAAATCTGCTCTCTAATTTTCCTTATGAAGCCGTAATGAAAATATTACTATTTAAAACCTTTTCAGCTAATCGTGTCGGAAAAAATTTAAAAAAAAGGACTAGTTTTGCAATTAATTATAACTTATTAAAACGCTGACTTATAAAATAAACTATCAAATATATTTTAAAGTGCCGACCGGCCTGTGTAAGGGTTAGGGAACTGTCCTTGCATTAGAAAGGTTCTGAGTTCGAATACCGGGCAAGGCATGAATGTTCTTTCCTTCTCTGTACTATCTGTCCTTACTGTGGAAACAGCGTTGGCTCACCTAACACGGTACCCCTGAAAGAGTGGCCAGCAAATCTGCCCTCAGATGCCCAAGTGGGTCCTTTTAAAAGGTGGGCACTGGACATAAAATATATATATATATATATATATTAAAGTGTATAAGATTTTAGTTAAACATATCTGATGCAAAATATCAGTTATTGCCGCTATTTATATGTTTTTAGTATTATTCTCACATGAATGGTCAATATTAGAATCTATGTAAGAGTTTTAATTTAATATTCAAGTGAGAACGGAAAATAAGCACTTATTACCTACATCAAGCGAATCAGTATTGAGAATTATCATAGCATAGGTGCCATTAAAAAAAATTTATAGTTAACTTGACTATAGTCAAATAAATTAAATTAAACTCGAAATGACCCAAACAATTACCTATGTTGCCATTTAATTTCTTCAAACAAATAAACTGGTTTTGATTATTTTAATTTCACATTTACGATTATTGACTTTGGATATGGTTTGAGAAATTTTGATAACTTCGTTGCTTTTCTCCTCGCTTAAACATTTGTTTGCGATCCATGAAATAATTTTTTTATTTCATTTCTTACAAAAGATTATTCAGTATATATACAGCGAGTGAAGTCAAAAAGGAGCGCTTTAAAAACTGTCATGTACTAAGATGCAATCTTAATAGTTCGAGAATTTAACTTTAAATATGTGAACTATTAAGTGCGAGCCGTGGTGGCTCAGGGAATAGAGCACTCCCCTCTCACTGAGGTCACCAAGGTTCGAATCTCAGCAATGACTGGTAGATACGAATTCTGCTCCCGGCTCACACCGACCACAGTGCTGATGCAAAATACCCTCAGTGGTTGACGGATCATGGGTTAGAGCTCTCTTTCCTCCAGTCTAATAAATTTTAGAGAGAGAGAGAGTTATCATGGAATGTCTGATTCCAAGGGAGTGTTCATGGTGCGGTATTGAACGTTCAGGGAACCAAACTCCTAGTTTCACCTTCCAGCCGGGAATCCTCATTCCATTACCGGTAGCTCATGGTAGGGCCCCTGCCCGGGATTCGAACCCAGAACCTTTCTGATGCAAGGACTGTTCCCTGCCCCCTACACAGATCGGGCGGACTTTTTAAATACAAAAATATCCTTTAAGATAAATCATAAACATACAAATTTAAAGATTCCAGTGTAGGAATAAATATGGTTAGCAGTGTCCTTATATGGATCTCACTCTGCAATGGGATTGAATGGGAAATTTTTTTGACTTATTAATATTCTTTCAATTTTGGAAATTTTTATATTTAGATTTTTCAGTGGTTTACTTATCCATCTGACATACAAAAAATTTGCTATCTCATAATCAAAAACAGGGGGTCGTCTTATACAAAGGGATATAAGAGAGGTAATGTAGAAATATTAAGAATTCTTTTTAATTTAAGAAAGTCGGAAGAATTTTATGTCTGAATAATTGAGAGGCTTAAACATATAAAAAGTCACAGTCAAAATTTAAACAAAATTTTATTAAAACTGAGATAAAAATTTAACAGCAACAAAATCCAGATTAAAAGCTAATTCCAATTGTTGATGGTAATATTTACAAATACATAAATGATTGGAATCAGCACAATAATCATAAAAGCTAGTTTCAATTTTAAAATGCATTTCGATTAATAATTAACTATTAGTCAAATTCCAAATCATTATTTTTTTAAATAATAATATTCCTTTTGACATACTACACTCCAAAAAATATACATCGAAATATAACTTAAAAGTTAATATACTAAACATCTAATGCAAATATTTTCAAAGCAGAAAATCTACTAATTAATCAACTAAAAGCAAATAAATTAAGAATAAAAAATAGATGGTATAACTTGTATTTTTATTATGATCAATATAAACAAATGTTAATGTTCATTAAAATATTATAATTAAATAAATATGTTGAATTGGTTATGTTATCTGCATATTTTCACAATAATAAAAATATGCAAATATCCATCAGTGAACAATGGGAGCAAATATTACAAAGAGAGGGGGGAAACCTCCAAATATTTGAACATGTAAGTAAAACATGCTTTTTTCTAATCTACAATTTTGAATGTAAATTCGCCTCGTCTCTTTTCACATCCAACGACACACGAGGCTCATTACACTCAGGTATGGCAAATTTCAAGAGAAATAGGTTTTTTGCAACCCAAGTAGAAGAAACTTTTTAAAAAAGAAATATCAAATATTAAAACAGTTTCTTAAACATTTTATAATTGTGATCTAGTTAAAATAAAACTATTAATTTTCAAGCTATTTAATATTTCATTATTAAATAAGTGGAAACTTCAAAACAACATTTTGAAAAAATAATTGTAATGACTTTCTTAAGAAATAAAAATAACAGAAATTTTAAATTTTTTTGTAAATTAGTATAGTAAAATCTAATTTTATAATTATATAAAGAACTGTCAAAATGACATAATCAAATTTTATTACTACGACTAAATTAACAAATTACTTACTAAACATATACACTACTAAAAACGCAAAATATTGAATATAGAGTCGCAAATCAATTACAATTAAGTATGAATATCTAAATTGTATGATACATATATTTTTAAAAGTTTTGTATGAAAATATATAAATATTTTTTTAAAAGTAGGAGTGAAAAACTTATAATATTCTGGTACTATATTAATTTTTTTAAGCTTAAACTGTTATAATACTTCTAAACATTTGTATTGGTTACTTTTAGTTTCTTCTACTTAGACCAGCTTCTTTTGCTTTTTTCTAGTCTCTTCTGTTTTGGAAGAAATACGTTTCTTCCAAACTAAATGCTAACCCTGATTACATTGAAATTTTTTATCGTTTTTGTGTAAATTAAAAAAAAAGAAGTAAAGAATTAGTAATATCTGTATGATTTTGAAGTTAAGTTGAAACAATAAATAAATAATGATAACAACCAAAAAATATCATTACTAAAACTTTTAATGTATACATATTTTTCATCTATTTTACATTTGTTTTATTAAAAAAGCAAAAGCATGAATTTTGCAAAGCACTAAAACAGTAGGAGCTATATTTTATTGGAGTTGCAAAAGGAAGTTAAAGAAAAGTCATACATATTTGAATTATTCAAAAATAAAAAATATATACCATAAAAGAACGGTAATCTAATTTACTTAACACAGAGATGGATCTTAAGACATATTTGGTATAAGTAAGTGAATAGAAAAGCAGACATTGTTCAGCACAAATAATTTAAAGCTGATTTGCCAATTGTAAGTAACAGTCATTGACATGCCACTGTCCTTTGCAAAGAAGTTTTATCAGTTGTAAATTCCATCCTGAATACAATAACAACTCATAAATACAAAATCAAATAAAGAATTTAGTAGCACTAATAAGGCACATCAATACAACAAATTTTAAAAAATAGAAATACTGTCTTGTGCTCCAATGACATTATTTACAAACTACTTTTTGTAGCATTTAAGACACATTCCAATCACTATAGCTGCTTTATAATATTTTGAATCATTGAATTTTAACTTGAACCTTCAAATGACAAATATATAGAATAAGTACAATCCTTCAAGTTATCATACTTATGTATTGTTAAATAGGAACTAAAAAATAAATGCAAATTCTAATTTCCTGATGATTTAAAATGCATGAGTGATATGAAATAAATGAACACAATATAAAATTTATTTAACCCTACAAAGCACACAATATTCTTTTACGCCTTTTCATTTTTAACTTCTAATGGAATCCTTTGTAGCTATGTTTCCATTATAGCTACAAAGATATTGATTTTTTTCATAAACAATAAAAATTAAATGAGCATTAATGATAAATAATGCCCAGATATGATATGAACAAGCATATACCCTATAGATGGTATGATATTTACTATGTTTTTTTTATAGCATTATTTAACTATTTAATCAAAATTCAGGCTCTAAAAATAAAATAGATAAAAATTGAACATAGCATTAGTTTTATGCAACTGATAATGAATGTACAATTAAACTTGAATTTTAAGCTTAAAAAATAGAAGAAAAAAATTGAATGACATAATTATTTTAAATAGTAGAGTTAAATAAAAAAGGTTAACTTTATTATCAAAAATAATTTTAAGTAAATAAAAGATGCAACACAGTGCATTGTAGAGTTGAATAAAAACAACATGATTTAAAATAAAAATCATTTAAAATCCACCTAGAAAAAAAAATTTCCATACATACTACTATACACATGGCACTTTATATCAAAGGAACTTACTAGTTTTAGGATGGGAATTGTAAAAGAGAAAATCAACTTTAGTAACACTATTCTATTACATTACCTGAGATGAATAGGACATATGACTGTATAGTTACTAATAACTAAAACTGTAAATAATTCAAAATCAAATATATAAATTTAACTAAGTTTGGAACAAAGTATTATTTATAATTATCTTTAAATTATTCTTTGCTAGCTAACTTTAATATAACAAATGGTATATTTAAGAAACATCATATTTCTGAACACCCTTAACTTGAATTACATTTTTATCTTGTTAAAAAAAAATCCCATTAATTGCACACCTTTAAAAATTCGACAAGTACTTTCTATTTACAGACAATTTTAAAAGTGACTCACAGAAACAAGCACTGAATTTAAAGGGAAACTAAGAAAAAACAATTATAAAAAAACACTAAAATGTAAAAATTAATATGACCGTCTAAGGTTTATCTACATTATAATAAAATAATATATAAAGCAAATCATTAATAAATTCCTGTTAATATTTTTATAAAAGCATTTTTTAAAAATTGCAGTCATAAATATTAGTTGTAATGAAATTAAAATCAACTTCCAGAACACTACTGGAGTAAAGTACCCTTCCCATCACAAGAGATCAATGACAATTAAATGCTCATACTAAATACATTTTAAGAAACTCGTGCAAAATTCTAAATTTCAGAATTACTTCCTTCAAAATTTTGAAAATTCAACACATATCAGTTATATAAAAACAAACACAAATATTAAAAAAAAAATATCAAAACTACAATATTGTAATAATTTAAAAAAAATCACAGGGTCTGAACAATTATTTCTTTTACTTCACCTTATAACTTAAATTGGAAATATCATTGCATTGAATAAAAAATTTTTAATTTTAGCAAAACACACTCTAATTGAAACAGTATGTGCAAATATGAATAGATAAAAAAAAAAAAAAAAAAAAAAAAAAAAAAAAAAAAAAAAAAANAAAAAAAAAAAACAAGCAACATCACTTGCACAGTGACACAAGTTCACATAACAAAGCAAATTTAACCTAATAGAATCATTAGAAAATGAATTAAAAATTTTTGGAAATAATTACTGCTAATAACATATTAACAAATACTTAAAAGAATATTATTTTAAAACCACAGATCAAAATTAGCACTCCTTAAGTTAGAAAAATGATTGTCATTTTTTCAAACAATAGCTATAACGAGAATAATTTTAAACATTCAAAAATTTCATGAGTTATAATTTCAAAAATGGACTGTCTTTTATAATTACATTACAACTTTAATAACTCTTAACTTAGCTCATCAAAATGTTTATTTTCATCTCAAAATTATTAAAAATATTTTTAATCAGTTTCTTTGTTTTACAAAATTGCAATCAATAAAAGCATTTTACTTTTCTCCTCATTTAAAACTTCAATTATCAAGAATTTTAAACATAGAGCTTGTTATGTATACTATGGTTTAAAAAGAAAATATTTTGTAACTACACTGTAGTAAATATGATAAATATATACTTAAAATATCTCCAATAAACCATGTATTACATCAAGGCATATTTCCCCCCCCAGGAAATCTAACACAAAAATAATTTTTTACTTAATATTTATAAAGTGGAGAGAGAAAGCTTAAAAAATTATATCGAAAAAATTACATCAAAATAAAATAATTTAGACAAAACCTTGAAGAATAATTTGAGAAAATTTTTCTCAGATAAAAGAAATTTTAGTTGGACTAAAATATAATGATAAAAAAGTTTAAAAAGTCCTAAGATAAAATTTAAAAAATTTATATTAAATAAAAGTACATATTTTCATTTTTTTTAAAAATAGATCATACAGTAAATAAAAACAAGCATACTTCAACTTATACTTGAGTAAAATATTAATAAGAGTTTATTGTTTTCTTTTTCTTCATAAGAATAATTTATTATTTTGAAATAGTGTTAAAGGATTTCTGTTAAGAGAATTTTTTTTGAGAATAACTTATTGTCATTAAGTATTGTTTTACAATTTCTACAGTTCATAAAAAGTAAGAATTATGCATTTTAAGAACTATAAAATAAAGTTAATCAAATATCCCAATATAAATGGGTAAACTATTATGAAACCTAGAAAAATAAACGCTACAATAGTTTGTATATCTTTCGGTAGAAAAGTTTGTATATTTTAATGAAAAGAAAGAAGAAAAAAAACTACAGGGTGATTCATAGTACACTCCCTATTTTTAGAAAGCTTCATACTCTGTAAAAAATAGAGCAGAAATGAACAGAACCATTCTGTTATATCTGAGTTTTTTTTAAAAAATATATCTCATAAACATCCACTATGCAAAATGTACATAGCATTCTAAATTAGAGAATAGAATTATGAATTGACTGAATTCAGGGATAACCAAAAGTTTTTGAATCCAATACTTATGTAAAAAGTATAACCGGATAAAATATTATGATTGTAAAATAAGTGTTTTAATATAATAGCACAAAAACGTGTATCTAAAATATATAGCTGCACAAAAGAGCAACTAAAAAACATTTACTATTTCAGAGCTCTGAATGATATAAATACAAATAATTTGTACATTAATTTGTAGTATAATTATCACAAATTATAGCTCCTTATCATTAGCAAAAATATTAGCAGAAAAGCTTTTCGAAAATTTTGTTGATGAAGAAATGTTATCATAGAATCGATATTAAATTACATAATTTACAACTATACGTAAAGCTACCATAAAATTTATTTTTCAGAACAAACTGGGGAAGACTAAACATTATATGAATATATCTATGTTATTAAAAATATACCTTACATATATACATATTTACAAAATACAAAGATAACTATATACAACAGCAACAAGTTTTACAAACATTCTAAATTTTGCACAGCAATAAGATAATTATTTTAATATATCTTTTTAAAATAATTATTTTAATCTATTATCTGATGTTCACTCTCTAAACACAGAAATAATTTAATTCTTTATGAAAATGTAACTTCACATCAGATAAAGGTTTTATTTTTTTTCATGTAGGAAATAATAATTATGCTATAAAATTTGTTTATAGATATAACAAGTGCTGAAATCAACAAGAACTAAAGAGTTTTTGGCAAATTCGAATTCTACAATTCTAATATATTATTGCAAATGTACAAATAAAATACAGGACATTGAAAAGTTTAACTTAAGTAGCCAGATAGCTTCAAGATGTAGGCACAGGAGATGGCGGTGGAGCCATAAGCTCAAGATTTTCGTGATTTTCATCTGATAGATACGGACTTCCAGGAGTAGGTGGTGGTGGTATAAAAGGATCAGAATCATAAGAAAGCTCCATTCCTGAACCATAAAAGGACGAAGCATAAGCTTCACTTTCATCGCAAACATCCGTACTACAAGGAGTGGGTGGTGGAGGATGGTTAATGTATGAACGATTGTTTTGATGATAATATCTATAAGGTGGTCCAGTATAGCAGAAACCACGATCACAAACAGTAACAGGACTGGGAGGGGGATTAATTAATTCAGTGCGATAAGTCCTGTTCGAAGAGCTCGATGAAGCTCCTGTTACATGGTTACGGTCATAAACACTGCTACGACTCAAAGCTCTTGAAGGTCCCAGACCAGACATGGAGTAACTAGAGCTATGAAATGAAGAAACAGCCACACCTCCTCGCTGATTGCTCACATTCATAGAGCTGAGTGTTCCATTGCACATTGCCGAAGGTAGCATCTCATTCCTCAATTCTGCATCAATTACATTCTCTTTCTTTAGACAAATTTTCCATCGTTTGGCAGCAAAAGCTAGGAAAATTATTAATATAAATATAGTAACAAATGCTGACACACTCCATATAAATCGAGAGTTTGACTCTGCTGTGCGGGGTTTAGGCAAAGTGTCGCAGGTGGAGTGGCTTTCATCATAGCCATCTATACAATCTCTTTTAGAATCACAAACTTGAGTGACACTCAAACATTCTCTTGAAGTGGGACACAGGAACTCATTCTTTTGGCAGCACTCTTCATCAGAGTAATCTTTACAATGTGGAACACCGTCACATTTTAGTATTCCTTCAACACAGTCACCGTTATGACATCTAAATTGCCCTGGTTTGCAAACTTCACAGTTATTCTCATCTGACCTATCACTGCAGTCAGATCTGCCATCACAGAGCCATTTCTTTGGTATGCAAGTCACTCCAGTAAGGCAACGGAACTTATCAGGAGGGCAAATGGGTATATCAATGCAAGAAGTACCATCTGTTGATAAAACTAAATCCACTGGGCAAGAGCAACGTTTTTTATTATTCTCTGTAATAAGACATATATGAGAACAGCCCCCATTCTTAGTGAAACAAGCATGATTAGAATAGCGGTCAGGGTCAATATAATTAACACCTAATAAGTTAACTAAATTTGGTATGCGTCTTTGTACTCTTTGTCTGTCACCACCACTATCTTTATCAGCCATTTCAATGATTTGTTGATCATTATCAATCCAAAACATGTGTTTTCCAAGAATCGTCAAAGAAACAGGATGCAATACAGGATCAGAGACAAGTACTTTTCTGCAATTAAAAAGTTGTAAAAATAAGTTTAGTTATGAAAAGTAACTATTCTTTTATATAATATAGAGTTATTACAATGTGATATTGTAACTCCAACTTTTTTCCTTTGCTATTTAAGTTTGCAACAAAACCATTTAGAAGAACTATTTATTTTCACTTGAAATTTAAGAAAAAACAATAGATATTCCATAAATACAACTGCCAATAATTTAGACAGTATACAATTCCACCCATTGCTGTTGATGAAAAAATATGATTTTTTTAAAAAAATATATGTAACATTTGAAAAATACACACATTCATAGAACAGATGGATAGAATGTTGAGTTTACAGACAAGAATATTATGCACAGCTTACTGATGACATCTAAGTCAAACAATATTATAAACACCAAGTTTTATGAAACAAAGAAAAAAATCCTTGGGGCTATGGCAATTATGTTTATTTGAAGAAGGTAACCACCAACTTCATCAAAAGAGATGCCATTAGTAGGAAATTCCTATTTCCTGATACTAAAGACAATTTCAAAGCAAACTCAAAAGATATTTATTTTTAAATACAAACACTGGGAAACAAAGGTCTTAATGAAACTTATTTAGATAAAATAAACCTAAATTTATCTTTTCATGGAATTAAGAAACTAAATTGATGCTACTTTAAAAATATAATTTTAGAAAGTTTGGAAGTCTAAAATTTAAACATCATACTAGTATGTGAGTAGAAAAAGAACTACCTCTCAACTAAAATCATGAAAAATAAATAAATAAGCATGTGAAACTATTTTGCGCAAACATTAAAAAAAAATTAACTTACTTATATATGCATTTAAAGTTACATTAAAGTTTTTTTTTACCATATGTGTACATTAACAGTCCAACAAACTGTTAAATTTTATGCATATAGTCATGATCAATAATAATAAATTTTCAATACACAATTTCTTAAAAAGTCAAAATACCCACAAAAAGTTGGTGAAATCTCATGGCTGACTATAATATTTTTTTTAGCTCTATGGCTAATATGTATACACACATATAAATATATACAGTGTTCAAGGATTACTGGGAAAAACTTCAAGACAAGGTAGGAGATATCAGAATTACATAGCAACCCATGATTGGAAAAATCATGAAAAAGTAGCATGACAGGTAAAAGAAAAAAAAGAGACACAAGACTGAGATCATTTGATATATTCATCGGGCAAATATATTATGTGTGCTGTGGTAGATAATATGTGAAAATGTCATCAAAGACGTAGAAAGTTTCCACTATTGCTAGCGACGCACGCGTTACTTCATCGGGCTATGGATTGCCCATCTCGCTTAAATACACCTGCAACAGATTTTGCTGGAGATCCGCAGCAGCACAGATTATTCTTGCAGCCAGATCCATTTCAAAATCTACAGGTGTTGCGTATACAGCACTTTTAAGTGTACCCCAAAGAACACCTGCATAAATCAAGAAAGTGTAGTGGCCAGGAAACTGGTCCACTAATCTTGTGAACAACAACACCAAGTGGAGTACGGAGACAATTCCAACCATGGGTTGCTATGCAAATCTGAACTCGTGATGTCTCCCACACCCCCTTAGAGTGTGTCGAAATAATCATGGGACAACGTGTATATATACGTATTTCAGCTGAAATAAACTTCGATGAATGCAAAGTGGAAAACAAATCACATACCTATCAGTTCCAAATATTGTTGCTCTTTCAATTGTTTTCAATCCAGCATCTCCCCAATAAATAAAATTATCCAAAACGTCAACTGTTAGTGATACTGGAGAGTCTAATTCAGTGGAAAAAAGAATTTTTCTCATCTGGCCATCCATATTGGATCTTTCTATTAAAGGTGGATGTATCATGTTTACCCAAAATAGGAATCTATCCAAAAATAAGTAAATTAATAAAGTAATAAAAACATCATCAAAAGATAGAAAGCTCTTCTAAATAATTTAATTATTTAGAAAAGCTTTCTATTGTTGAAAAGATTTGTAGAAAGAGATTATGGATTTAATCTATAATAAATTAAAGAAAAGTTCATAAAAAATCCTTACATAAATTAAAAAATAATCATATGGGCTAAAACTAAAACAATTTATTCATTTTCATATTAAATTATACAAATTTCTTACCCTTTTGTAGGGTGAACAGCCAAATAACGAGGTTTATCATCTTCATCTCCAATTACTGTGCCTATCGGAGTACCACTTAGAGTTGTGACGTTAATGGTATTGTGTTGAGAGCATGACCAAAATAGTGTCCGGGAGTATGAATTAACAGCAATGGCAAATGGATGAATATTATCAGTTGGATTGGCAACAACAATGCTAGCCTAAGAAAAGATAAATCATCGTTAGTAAAAAGTTAATATTTGTAATGATTTGATACTAGAAAAATCTATATTTATAGCACAATAACATCCCTTCAATCTCTTATTGATAGGAATAAAAATATTGTAATAAGTTAGGAATAAACAAGTTTTTTTTTAAAGAAGAAAATCTTTGAAAAATTTAACTTGAAATTTAAGCCTTCTAGAGATATTAAAAGAAGACTATAACTATTGTTAATTTTTCTAAAAATGCAAAAATAAATAGTTATATAAAACCCAACAAATTAGGACATTAATACCATTTTATAAAATCTAAGTGATGTTGACACATGCAAATCTATAACACTGAGTCACATATTACTTGTTAAGAAATTATCATTACAAAATAATAATTGCGATAATTATTTAATACATGTGATAATAAATAATAAATGTGAGAATCATTTAATATTTAAACAAAACCTACTTTGGTTCCATTGACATGACTTTTCTTGACAGTCTTAGTTCTTCCATCAATCCAATAAACGAATCTCTCAACAGGATCATAATCTAAACCTTTGATGTTTTTCAAGTTGGGAATTGGAAAATTTATTTCTGGGGAATCCAATGTTTCTATGAGAAATCTATTTATACTGCTACGCTGGCTAAAGAGCATGAATGTTTTTGGATCTAAATAAAAACATACACAATAAAAATAATTCCTTTATATGAATTTTCTGGAGTATATTTGTTTGTAAACCAATACCAATCAACAAAATATTATCCTATTTACAAATTAGTTTAAATTCTTTTAAATTTAAAGACAAACTAAACTTCAAGACTGCTCTTTGAGCCTTTTAGTAAAAAATAAAAAATATTATTCTTTTTCTAATAATAAACAGTAAAGAATAACTAATCCAACTATATTCAGGGGTCTGTCCAGGGTAAATTCACTACTGTTTAGCAGTACCTTCACAAATTCAACTTTAGGGAAAATGGTAGTTTCACATAATACTTTTAAAAAAGCAAGTTCTCATGCAAACCCCATTTTCGTTGCAATCTATGGAAAAGGGCTTTTCTGTCAGCTGTCTTTTACGAAAAGGTCAGTTGGTGCAATGTTGTAAGCAGGGTTGGCAAGGTTTAGGACAGAATGGATTAATCCATGGTTTAAACCGTCCTGTCCAAAACTGTCTTAAACTGTCCAAAACCCTTTTACTCAAATTATGTCACAATTTTATCTGAACAATATATAAGAGGTAAAATAAACATAGAACTAATAACATATTGATAATTAAATCTACTACAGAATATTTGTTTTTAAAAGTATAATGTTTTATTAATATTGTTTGACTCTTCAATTTAAACATTAAACAAAGGAAGATTAATCAGTAATCAAGTTCAATTGGTCCTCTCATTCAATAGTTCATAACTGAAGATGGACCTTGCCATACAGGTTAAGCTATTAGGGACTAAGTGCTTGGTTAGTCAAAAACAGGTTTATTTACCTATAGTACTATTCAAGAATACTGTTATTTCATTCATGTTCAATTCTTTTAGCATAGTGGTGATACATCACCAGTGTCAGTAACTGAAACTGATGTTATGCCCTTCAAAACTGTTAATACATTTTTCAGTTATTTTGTATTTTCAATTTAAACTAATATATTTATATTTAAAAACAATTTTTTTTAAAAATAGATGTCTTTTTTATCATCCTGTGATGCAGAAATTATAAAAATTTTTTAAAAAAATATTGTGAAAAATAAAAGGTTAATTTTTAAACAAATTTAGTATTTTTTTTAAAAAAAATATTTTTTAGTATTGCATTATTTATCCTTATGCAAAAATATTATTTATCAGTATTAAAAGCATATTTATATTTAAAGGATTAGGTATTCACTTTTGTTGTTCAATGAATTGTGGAGCTTCAAAAATTATAAACCTTTTCCTATTATATTATATTATTTTCTTTTAATAAGTTATAGTAAATTGTATAAAAAATATCAAATATTTATTGATACATGTAATTATTATGTGTACAATGGTTACACCTATAGAATTTTTACCTTTTACCAAAGTTTAAGGTTTTGGACAGTTTTACCCAGTTTAGGACAGTTTTACCCAGTTTAAGACAGTAAAACCCACTTGTCCTGTCCAAAACCAGTTAAGGACGTCCAAAACCCCAACCCTGGTTGTAAGCCTAAATGGTCGCTTATGCTGTTGATTTTTTAATATAATTTTCACAAATTATGTCTAAATTTTCACAAAATAGGTACCTCTAAAAAATCTTAGACCCCTGATATTATTTCTTTAAATACAATCCAAAGGAAATATAAAACAAGATATTGTAAATTGTTGTTTGTCCCTGTTTTAAATTAATTATAAAGAACGAAAAAAAAAGATTGGTATATTAGAAGATTAGATATGGACTGCAATATCTGTTCATCAATTATTATTATTGTATTGTATTGCATAATTGCATTTTAACATTTGCTTCATAAACCCCCTAAAGATTTTTGTAAACAGCATAACTTGATTCTCTTTTTATAAAGAGCTCAGGCTTAAATGTTAAAGTCAGATTAATTTACCTTTGGTCTGAAACGATTCGGCAAGTTAAAATTTCAAAATAGTAATATGAAGAAAACTCTAAATACTTTTTTTAATAGTGAAAAAAGTGCGCTTATGATTGTAGTAAAAATTAATATTTTGATAACACTTCTATCCCATTAAAAATTTGAAGAAGAAAAATTGGTCACTCTATGCAGATAAAGTTTATTACTACAAACAGGTTTTCAGTTTGTTAAAGACTGAAAGACTGCACTTTCAATTTTCAGCACACTCAAAAATTTAACAATTAAGCATCAATGTTGAGAGATGAAAATAATTTAATAGCTATAAAGTAAAATATTGAAAACATACCTCTCAAGAAATTTTTTTTTTCTCTTTCAAATTTCAAATTAAAAATACAAAATCAATATAAATTTAAATTAATTTAGAATGCAATAATACTTAATGTGCAAAACTCACATGAACATGTTTTGTTATCAGAGTTCAGGCTGTAATGTGTGGGACAACCACAATGATTAGTGTAGATTTTCGACTGAATAGATGCAGGTACAGCAAGACACAAATGGGCACAGCCTCCATTATTTAATGCACATGGATTCCAACCTTTTAAGGGAAAAAAATATTTAAGATATATGTTTTGAAAATGAAACTTATTTTAATAACCAAGTAAAACCTTGAACTTTCAGCAGAAATACACATATAAATTTATATGAACACTTTACAAATCTTTCTGTTCATTCATCTTTATAATTTACATCAGTAGTTCCCAAACTTTTTAGTTCAAGTAACTTCATGACACCCATCTTTCTCAATTTGCTCGCAGTTAGTTTTAAAAGAATCAAAATCTTATTTCATTTTAATTGTGACTTTCTATAGTATCTTAGAGAATATAATTTATTTTCTTTTAAATTAAATTAATTTTGTGATACTTGTTATTATTGCACATTGCAAAAATATATATGTAATAAACAAATAACGATAAAAAAAAGGAGTGAAATCTAACACAAAATTTAAGTTCATTGTCAGATTTACCACAAAAAGAGTAAGAGAACTTTGATCTGTTGCGACCATTTTTATTTGTAACTTATAATTTCAAAGAAATACGCAATGGTATTGATACTTTTTTATTTATTTATCACTATTTGTTGCATATAAATCTATTATTAAAAGCCTCATTTGTTCATGGTGTAACATTATGTTATGCTACTAGAGTTTTACTAAACTAAAAGTTAATTTGTAGCAGATTTGTTGCTATACGAAACTTATAATTAAAAAGCTTATATGAGAATCTTTAAAAATATAATGATGGATCAATTTATCCATACTCAGATTTACAACTGAAGAGAGGAATTCAGATTTTTCACACAACTTTGAAAGATCTGTATGGAACCACAAGGTTCCACAAAACCCAGTTTGAGAACACCTGACCAGGGCTCTAAAAATTTTGACATGCTTTGCCAGGTATAATAACTTATAAAATAATGCCAAAATAGAACTTTTATACGTCCAAACACCTTTTATAGAAGTTACATTTAACAACATATGAACAACAACACACATATGAATGCATCTAAGAAGAAGTGACTATTCAGTTAAAGAAACTTATTATCATACACTTCACTGGCCAAAAAGGCAGAACGAAAAAGCTAAAGAAAAAATGAATATTAAATAGGAATAAATTTTAAACAAGCTTAACGTACAAAAACGTACTCCACCAAGATGTAAAATTTCTTCAAAGATTTTAAACACATGTTAAGCTACAGTTAAGGGAAGGATATTATTCTTGCTACTTATACAACTATAATTAATGCATAACAATAAGGATGTAATCATAATCCAACATAGCACTTCTTTTAATTGGGTAAAGATTTAGTTCAATTTTTAATAACTTAATAAAAACACATTGTTTTGAACTTTTAATTTTGTAAAGAAACTAAAAAATAAAAACACTTGCTTTAAAACATTGTTTACAAACAAAACAATAAATTAAAAATATATCTAATTTACCTGATTGCCTAGATGTGTGGTAGACTTGTATATCTAGAACATTATCAGGCATTATTTGAATAGTTGTCCTGTTGCCTCCATTAGTTTTATTAGCTCGTTGAATGCTCTTATTATTCCAATCAGTCCAATATATATAATCTGTATACTGAGTTAGACCATAGGGTTCATATATATCTTCACCAATAACTTGAACTCTATTATTGCCTAATAATTTCATATAGAGAAAAAAGAAGATAAAAATTTCCAAATCAAATGGTTAAAATAAAATTTAATTGCATTTTATAAAAGGAATACACATTTTTTTAATATTTCAAATGACATTTATTCTTTTATGCATTTATTAAAATATTTGAACTAAAAGCATTAAATGTACTACAATTCTTAATAGAAACCCATTTTCAATTACCTTGTCCTTTCATGGCAAGAGAAAAATAAAACTCTTTTCTTTAAAGTGACTGTTCAAGCTAATATTATTATTAAAAAAAATCAAAAATCAGAGTTGAACATAAAACTATACTTGAAATATAACAACTATCGCTAGCGCTAGTTGTTTATCTTTTAAGTAAACGCTTCCAAGTTAAATAAAATCAAAGAGCAAGCACAATGGAACTTAGTACATAAGGTGATGAGAGGCCAGATCACACTGTTCTTTGCCAATTTTGCTACCATTTTCTAGCAAAATTGGTTTGCTTCTTCCAGGTTGTTGCAACTTGATTCAGTGGTGAATGGGTACATCGAATAAAGAGGCCATATTTGATAACAAAGAAATTTAATAATAGCAAAATAATAAAAACAACAATATGGTGGTACAGTATTTTTAGAGCTTTCCAATAAGCCATCCATTCTGATCCATTGCCTGCAACACAAGTGAACAATTTTGAGAGATTACAACGCCCACTGCTGGACAGACAGAAATTCGTAACACATCTTTGAAAAAGCAAAAAAGAAAGTTTCTGATATCCTGCCTTCTCTTATCCCAGAAAAAGTACAGAAGAAATATTGCATGTTTTCTATCCGGTTAAAAGGAGTATTTCAGGTTTAATATGTTCTTTTTATTGTTAATCCATAATTTACAAAGTTATGTAGTAAATATTGAAATTCTGAAGTAATTGTTATCCAAGGATAAATTAAAATAAATCATAATTTAAAGTTAATTTGGATTACCAATAGTAACTCTGGTGTGCTAATGGATGTGGCACATATGGTTTCGAAGAAAGAATTGTGACTAATTAGTAATGATTAAAAGTGGTTTAGTTAAAATGTAATGCAATGAATCAATTTCAAGATGAAGTTAAATATATCTTGAATATATTTAAAGTTAAAAACTTAATATCAACCTGATAAGTCTGAAGATTCTAGCTTCCGAGCATCCACATCAATCCAATAGAGACGCCTTTCTAGGTAGTCGATAGTTATTGCATTTGGTCTACCAAGTTTACCAATTAAAACTTTACGATAAGTGCCATCCATTGCAGCTCTTTCAATACGCCCACTTGTGCCCCAATCAGTCCAATACATATAACTGAAATAATATATTTATTAAAATAAATAATAAACTGTCACAATTTGAAAATTAAAAAAATACTTAAACAAAAAAAGGTAGATTTATGAAACACAATAGCCAAGATCTAATAAGAATTCAGAAGGAAAATACTTGCATTGTTACGAAATAAATTAGAGAAAAAAAAATTTTCACATTGGAAATTGATTAGCAACATTTTAAATATTAAAAATTAATAATTTATATAAGCTCAATTAAATGAATGTTCAATAATTAGCAACTACCTATTCAATGAAAAAATAAGATTTTTCAACAAAAAGAAAGTTTTTAACCCTATAATGCAAATAGAACATTGTCCTTTTTATATATTTTTCTTCTGATGCTCAATTACAAGTAAAAATATATTTTATTTTTTTTAATTATAAAAAAAAAGAACAGTCTAATAGATACTAAAAAAAAATCGGTTAATTATCAGAATTATATTTCTATAAACAAAATATAAAAAAGTAGTTTGAAATTTTCTTTCCCATTGATATTCAAAAATTTATCAATAATTGATTTTGAAAATTAAAAAATTTCAATTTATACAGCTTTTCTTAGATATTAATAACTGCAAATTTGACAAAAATATTGTTTGGAAGATTTTACCTTTAAGGCAAAAAAAGAAACTGGTTTTTCCAGCCGTACTTCCTAATTATAAATTATTAAAATGACAATAAATACAAACTTTTCATTTATTTTGTACTGAAATAATACAAAATAATGAAAAAAGTATGAAAAATATATTTAATAATATTACTGCATCAAATGGTTAATATAACATCTTTTTAGGAAATTAAAAAAAAAAAAAAAAACTTGAAGACATACGTTTTTTCTAGCAATCTGATGACTGACATTAAAATAAAAATAAAAAATTGATGTTAATAAGGCAAAAAGCAGAATAGGAAAAAAAGGAAATATAATATGGGAATAAAGTATGAATATAAAATGGCAAAGCAAAACAAATTGGTGTTTAACTGAAAATTAAAAACTCAAAAATGGTTAAGGTATAGTTTTTTGCACCAATATTTAAAAACCAAATATGTTTGAAAATATTAAATTGGCAGTTAAAAAAAAGCTTAATAAAGAGAAAAGGCATCATACCCTTCAGCTGGATCTAAAGCTATTGCTCGAGGATCGTCCATATTTTGATGCAATATAACTTTCCTTGATGACCCATCCAGTCGCACTACTTCTATGCGGTTTAGCCCCATGTCTGTCCAATACAGATTTCGGGCAATCCAATCTACTGCCATTCCTTCAGGATAGTTGAGTCCAATCTGAACAATTACCTCTACGCTGCTTCCGTTCATAAAAGCTCGGTTGATTGTCTACAATAAGAGAAATGAAATACATTAATAACTGTTTTATTAATGAAAATCATTGAATACAATTGATGCTAAATTTGTTTTGCTAAATTTATGCTATATTTATTTTGAAAAAAATAAATATAGCATATGCTAAATTTATTTTGAAAAAAAAAAAAAAAAAAAAAAAAAAAAAAAAAAAAANAAAAAAAAAAAAAAACAATCTCTTACTATGACCTATACATGTGTTATTTTTAATAATAATGTACTATAAACATTAACTTAAAATGTAATATAAGTGAAGCATGTACTAGTTTGTTTTGTGTTATTTTCTCATATACTTAGCCAAGGGTAAAAAAAAGTTTTGCTATGCTGTAGATAATAAATTAAAGCTTCTAGTATATACATGTGTTGCTTCAAACAATAAACATTTTGTGGAGACAACTAATTATTACAGGAAAAAAAATACAGAAGATTTTAGCAAAAAATTTATTTTCTAACAGTTTAACAATTAGGTGCAGCATGCATTAGTTTGTTATTTTTCTTTTATAGAACCAACTGTAAGAAAGTTTTTAC
The DNA here is from genome assembly GCF_043381705.1 of Parasteatoda tepidariorum. Taxonomy (NCBI): domain Eukaryota; kingdom Metazoa; phylum Arthropoda; class Arachnida; order Araneae; family Theridiidae; genus Parasteatoda; species Parasteatoda tepidariorum. The sequence continues at coordinate 82,147,992 of NC_092204.1, read as the reverse complement.
CAAACTGTAGAAATGAATTTAAAGTAATATAATTGGATGCAAGATAAGATTTTTTTCCCTTTTTTTGAAGACAAGCCAAATCACTACAGTAAGTTTAAAGCCAGGGAGAACAATCACCTATGCTCATCCAGTAAATCAAAAAACACATAAATCTTTGAATGTTAAAATTATTCTTTGTTACACTATTGCAATTTAAACAACATAGAACAGAGAACTAAAATTACAATAACAAACAATATAAGAAATGAATATATCATGTCACATTTGACAATTTTAATGACACACAATAAAAAAATAAATTCTTAAAAATTAAACATACCCTTTTATTAGTATCAGTCCAGTAGACACGATTATCACTGATGTCATAATCAATTGCATTTGCTTCTTCAACTCCAGATATAGGAATGGCATCATCATGATTAGATTCTAAAGATATCCTTCGTATACTGTCTTTTCTTGTAAATAAAAGAAATGCTTCAGGAACAATGCAAGTCTTATTATCACTAGTAAGTTCTAACCCTATAGGGCAACTACAAGTATAATTGTTATTTGGTCTATTAAGACATAGATGTGAGCAGTTCCCATTGTCATTCGCACAAGGACTGGTACCTAAAACGATGTTAAACATTTCAAAAATTGATAGAAAAAAATTACAATAAAAAATAATCAAGAATCTTTAAGAATTGTTTTATAGAACAATGATGATTGGTTAAAAACTCCAGGTTTAATTTTTTTTGTTTGTTTAAATCACTTATAAAGGTTTTCCAGCTTAGGGGTAAGGATATATGATCCACGTCTACTTAAAATATGATTCCAAAACTATTATAATTTAATCGGTAAGTCTGTAAACAGATCATCTGAATAAGAAATCTATTGGAGATGATCTGTTTACGCTTAGTATTGATTAAAGACCAGTTACCTTTAATTCAATATTTTCAATAATTGCATTGAATATTTAAAACTCTCATACAGTAAGAAAAAAAATATTGGAAATCAAATTATAATACATGATTGAACAGGTAAAAATAATATATGCTTTAATTTGATAGAATTTATTTCGAGATTAGGATGGATTTTTAGAATTTACAAATTATAATGAGGATAACCTGCTAATTGATTATGAACTCAGAATTAAACAAAAAAGATGCAGAGAAAAATATTTTGCTTATTCAAGAAGAAAAAAAAAGTTAAGGCTTAACCAATGTAAAACTAAATGCCATTTAAAAAAAAATAGTCATACCATGTATATCGTTGACATTTATGGCTTTAATGCCCATGACATCATGAAGTTGTTCAATTAAAATTTCTCTATTAACTCCAGTAATTTTGTCGACTCTTTCAATGGAGCGTCGTTGCCAATCAGTCCAATATATGTAATTGCCTAAAGAAAAAGGAGAAGACAATAAAAATTAAACAACTTACAACAGTTATATGCACTTTAAAAAAATACTCGTAACATATTTTGGTGTCATTAATCTAATAACTATTATTTTGAAACAAATTAATTAAAAAAATATGATACTTTTCCATTTCCCTGGCACAATTAAATTCAGCTATTATATTAATTTAGTTATTTATCTTTTAAAATAAAAGATAGCTGTCACCTATATATATATATACATAAAAAACAGTTGAATTTATTTGTGCTTGGAGACTTTATAAATTTTTCCAACAAAATGGAAGAGTGCAAAAAATATTAAATAATTTTAAACTGATCAATTTTAAAGTTTAAGAGTTCTTCTAAAATAAATGAAGCCCCCCCCCCTCATATAGACTTTTCTTGTTGTTGCATGCATGGATTGTGTTAATGCTAATTTTTAGTAAATATTACCCTATTTAATTATTATTACCTTAAGATTTTATCCATTAGTGCAAAATATAATAACACATAGTAAATAAAATAAAAAATAGCACTTACCAAGCAAGGAGAAACCAAAAATGTGAGGCAGTTGATCAGAAACAAGTTCTCTGCGATCACTCCCATCCAGATTTGAGACTTCAATCTTATCTGTTTTAGCATCCCCCCAGTAAAGTTTCCTTTCAACAACATCAATAGATAAGCCATTAGGCCATCCTAAAGATGTGTTTACTAATATTATGCGTTGTGTGCCATCCAAAGCAGCCTTTTCAATTCTGGGATGATCGGGACTCCAATCCGTCCAGTACATGTATCTAGAATTAAATGTAGAATAATTTAAAGAGTGAAGAAGCGAATAATATTTACCTGGGTTGACATATCAAATGACCCAAACAAAAGAAAATTAAGAAGACTAAAAAGAAACAACCCAAGGATGTGTCACTTCAACTATATATTTTCTAGAATAGTTGAATTCATGCCCAGACACACATTAAAAATAGTAAATTTCTAAAATTGAATTAATGTAATAAATATTTAATAAAATTTGTACAAAACAATCAAAGTTTTTCATAAAAAGAAAACCATCTTAGATCAATTAGATCTATTTAATCAATTAAAATTTGACTATTCAGTCAATAATTTATTTTTATAACATTTGAATAGCACTTCACACATATCAGACTAAAAAAATAAGTAAAAAAAAACCTTCTCAATCCAAAAATAAATAAATAAATGGTTGTATTAGATACTTTCACC
>NC_092204.1:82133983-82144878 GCF_043381705.1 Parasteatoda tepidariorum | reverse complement strand
CAAAAAGTCTTATTTACATGCTTTAAAAAATGGTGAAAAGTTGAATTTTTTTAGCTTGCAATTTATTTAGAAAAAGTAGTGTCCGGTTTGTAGAGATAAAAAACAATGTTTCAGGACCAAAATGACTATCCGCGTCCAGTTACGGGAGTGTCCGCTTTGCGGAGAATGTACGTAATGGTTTATTCATAGAAGATTCCCGGGGAATTAAAAATATGTCCGTATTGAGAGGCGTCCGTTTTGCAGGAGTGTCCATAACAGGAGGTTTCACTGTATATATATATATAGGAGGTTTAGTTTTTGGGTTGATGCTTATTGTGTTCAAAACTCTTTAGCAACAGTATTGGGAGAAATAAGATAAATTTTTCGTTATTAAAAGATTGCTATTTGTTCTATTTGACCACATGAAGTTGTTCAAACAGGTTTTTTACTTTGTTGGAGGTTCCGGCTCTAATTTAATATCTCCATCTCATAGTTAGTTTATGCTTAAACAGGGTTGCCACTCTACAGGGAGAACAGGAAAAACCTGGAAAATGCCGGGAATTTAAAAATCATCTAAAAGACTGGGAATTTTGATTTTTTTTTCTTTACAAATTATTATTACAAATTATTTAGTTTCTTATTTTCGACTTTTAAAAAATGGTGACCACTCAAAGCTTTATCTATGGGATATATAACCATGATATTTCAGCTATACTAAACTATTTCATTTACTATATCATTATTTAAGTATGTTCAACTTTTTTCCAGCAATTAAAACTAATAAATATAGTTAGCCTAATATAGCTCACACAAGAGCACAGTAATTGTTGTTTCCTCTTAATGTATTGTGTATACTATGTACTGGGAATTCCAGATTTGAGTGGCAACCCTGTTAAAGAACTTATTATGTAGTGTTGTAGATTTAGCATTAGATCATTTCAAACTTAAGACTTTAGCAACACAGAAAAGAAAATCTTAAAAGCCTACACGTCTAAGATATATCTAATCTCAAAAAACCACAGAAAGAAAGTAAGTATTAATTCATAGTCAGCTTGTGACATGCTTGCATGAAAATTTGAAATTAAGCTATTTCCTTAGAAAATGATTGTATTCATAATTGAAACACTTTTTTAAAACAGTGGATTAAATTGCTACATTTAACAAATCTATTTAAATTATTTACACCCTGAAGAATAATAAAATTTTTAAGTGGTGTTTTCTTCTCTTTTTTTAAATTTCTGTTCATTTCTAGGAAAACAATATCTTTAACTACAATATTAATAAAGATGTATAACTAATCTAAAATATATTTTAATGTACATAATGTAAATCAAATTTTTAAGCATCACTGTTTTTACTTTGTGTTCTTGTTTAATTTTTCAAATTCCTTACTACCTATTTAATGCTGATTGCTATTTAAGTTTGTATTAAAGTATTTTCATTATCAATTTTAGGGTGGACATCCAAGGTAGAGTCAGCCCAAAATAGTCAATCTTTAAACACTGTATCAAATAAAGATAAAGAAAATCAACAGACTTCATCAATAAGTGTAGAGCCAGCAAGTACTCTTAGTCAGAAAGCTCTTGCAGTTGATCTTAACAAAAGTGAAAAAAATTCGGAGGATACCAACAGAAAAGATAGATTTCCCTTACGAAAGAGTTCATCTCTTGATTCTGTTAGTATCCATAAAATTAACCCCTCTCTTCGGATATTAAAACGTTCATCTTCTGCTTCAGATATAGAAGAAAAGGCTGCAGCAGTTCAGATCTCTTCTTTCGATACACATAATTCTTGTTTTGGGAATAAAGCAATTTTAACTAAAAAATCCTCATTATCAAAAATAGAAGAAGTTAAAGAAATGCCTGTTGATATGGATCATCGTTCTTCTGAGAAGTCTCAGTTCTCTAGCAGTGGGGTTCAATGTCAAATGAGTCAAGATCTAAATTTAGAGTTGGATGTTTTTCAAACAAATGCTGCTTTGTCTATACCTTCCTCTAATTTTTCTAAGGAAAAAGAATCAAGAAAGATTTGGAATGAATTTTCTCCTACAAGGAAAAGTAAAAATGATTGTTTTGACAATGCAGGTCTTTCTAGAGAAATCCTAACAGTAAAATCTAAAGTTGATGCAGATGAAAGTTATCTTTCTCAACCAGTTCCGTGTGCTCAGCCCATTCCTGAAAGTTTACACCTTGAAAAGGAACTTGTTTCTGACCAAAAAGAATGTGCACCTGCACAGAACAAGAATTTTAGCTCTTTTTCTAGAAATGTACCAAGTCCATCAGACAAAGCTAGCTCCAATCTTTCCGGAAAACGAAAACGTAAATCAAGGTCAGAGAAATCAAAGAAACACAAAGGCATAAATGCGGAACATGTTAAAATAGAGTACTCATTGGAACAGATTAAGAATATGATTGAACTTGTGAAGGTTTTGCATAAGTATTGAGCTTAGCATATATATTAATATATATCGTTTGAAAGTAGACAAAAGTTTCTCTTACTGATTTATTGCAAACTTATTATTTTTTTTAAAATGACTGCAATATATTTTCAAAACCTTCCTTAGTGTGAGATTCTAATGAAAGCAACATTATTCTTTTTGTTATTGCACATTTTTTTAATAAAAACTTATTAGTCTCTTAAACAGCAGAATTTTAATTAAGTTGTGTTATCTAAGTTTTCCTTTAGACTATTGTGGCATTATATTAAGCAGGTTTTTCTTTTTACGTATCTATTGAGTCATTAGTGAGTCTCTTTAAAAAAAAAAAAAAAAAGGGATAATATTGATCCACATTAATTTTGTTAGTTTTTTTCCCTCCCTTTTCTAAACATCTAGCCGAGATTTATTTAAGAAAATTTAAAGATTGGGCATAAATCTTTTATATAAATACTATTGCTGTATCATAACTATGAAAATATTTAAAATGTTTCAGCTACAAATTTTTAGAAAATGTTTAAATTTTCTTTCTAAGAAATGATTTGTAATTTCAAACATCAAACATGAATGTAAAAAATTAATAAAAACCTAAAGAAATGTATCTGTCTCTCTTTTGTCATCGAAATATTGTTTTATTTCAGTTGGTACATATAAGCAATTACTGGTATTAATAAAATATTACTGCAAAATATTAAAATGATATAAACACACTTCAATTGTCATTTTATACTTTTATGGCTCTACAACCAGTTACAGACTAAGGCTATGTGGACAAACCCAGATTAATGACATTAAATAACTAATTTTCTTATATATATAATTTCATTAGGTTTAAAGTGTTTACAATTTTATGATTGACTTGTATTTAAATGTGATTATTTAAAATACAATTGGATATTCATGACATATTTATTCGGATGCCTTTATTATTTCTCCCATCTGATTTTAGAATTTCATGGTTGATAGTTGTCTGAACTTAAAATATTTGTCCTGATTTTACACATTCCGTCAAAATATTACTGTTTTTTTGTTTTGTTCAGAATATACCATTTTGAGGTAGCTTCAATTTTAAAAGAATTGCTTGGATTATTTTAAAAATTTCTTTTATTGTAAAAATAAATCAAACTAGATTCAAAAAGTGAAATCTGAAACATGTTTAAAATGAAAAGGAGTTCTGTGAAAAACAGAAATCTTTCTCTTTTTTTCTTCTCAGAATGAATTATTGCTGCAACAGTATTGGAACAAAATATTATTTAATCCCCCCCTTTTTACAGGTTTGTTTTCTACCTGACTCATTTAACATCTCTTTCGATCATAAGTCTAGTAAATTGTCCATCAAAATGAAAATAATTATGTTTCGTTTAAAGTTACTTTGATTTATCTTTGTACTGAGGATTTCTATTTCCAAAGTTAAAAAAATTCGAAGTTCCATTGTTTCTCACCAAATGTACACACAAAATTGTATAGTTTCTTTTAAAAATCATTTCTGATCACTTGTTCTAATCTTAATAATTTTTATTTAAGAACGTTTAGCACTCATGTTTTTTCTTTTTATGTTGTAGAGAAAACAAAAATATCAAAGTGGATTACACTATTAGTCCCGACCTTGCGTTTCTCCGTTTTAAAAATAGTCTAAAACGTATTGCACAAAAATTTCTTTATTTTGAACCACTCAGAAATCTGGAAACCAACCACTTAACTGATTAAATAACAATGCACATTTTAATTTAGAACTTAATCCACTACAATAATTAACAACTTTCTGTCAATAGATATTTCATTTATTAAGGGCATTTTAATTTATTTTCGAATTTTGCTCAACTTCAAGATTGTTATAAAATAATTTTAAAACTTGCAAGTTGTTGATCTTTTATGTTCATTAATACTGAATTTTTTTTTTGAATTTAAAAATATTTATATGAAATATTTTTTTTCACTGAAATAGTTGCATTAATTCACTAGAATTAAATTTAGAATTATGTTAAAAAATAATGTGCTGATAATTTTTTTTATGCATTTGCTAATTCAACTGTACATTGCATGAGTTTATCAAATTTTTAATAAATGTGCAATTTTTTTTTGGATACATTTGTTGTAAAAAGACATGATGGGTAAAATTTGATTCAAACTATGTTAGAGGAAATATGGAAACTGACAAAAATTTCAAGTTAATCCCTTTCATTTCTGAACTGTTTCATGTATGACAAAACCAAAGATATGTGGCAATTAGAGTTAATCTACGTTGAAAATCCTCATATGTTAATGCCTTATTTTAAAATAAATAATTACACTAGAAAGTATAAGAAATAGAAGTTTATTTAAAGTAAACACAATATTTGTATAACAACATTTTATAAAATATATCAGTTTATCAATAAAATGAAAAGTATGACATAAAAGTATGCTGCACTCTTTGGTAAAAGAAAAATGACATTATATAAGTAGAAAAATGGAAAATGTAAGCTATATACAATGCTAAAAAAAATTGTCAAAAATATATAATAAAATAGTTCTTTTAGAACATTCATCTGCACCTTTTTAATTTTTTTCTACAGAAAAATCATTTATTCACCATTGTAAATAGCAGTGTCATCTGTAGAATAACAGGAATTTAAGTCGTTTATATGCTCTCTGAATATTGGATTTTTTTTTGTAAAGTATTCAATAAAGAGACATTTTGAACAATCCAGTTCATACTTTTAACACTATATAATTATTCAAGTGGTAAAAATTTTATATTTTAATAGTTAAAATACTTCTGTGAGAAAAAAACAAATTATAACAGTGCATATTGAAAATTGTAACAAATAATAATAGGGACCAACAGTTTTAGAAACTTACAAAGTATTCTTACCAGTCTACCTAGAACACACTAATAACTAAAGCCCGGAATTTCAGGCAATAAAAAATGCAAAAATAGGCAGGCAAAAAAGCATTTAAAAAGCTTGAAATAGGCACTTAAAATTGGAGCAAAATGTTAGTTGGTAATGCCTAAAAGCCCATATAGGTATCCAAGGTATAAAAAAAGTTGCTAGAAGTATCCGGTATACCTATATATTCATTTTACTCGACTGTCGTAGCAATAGTACAAAAGAAGTGGACATAATTGCACAAAAAAAAACCTTCAACTGCGTAAGTGTGAAATAAAAATTGAAAACTCATACTTATAATATTGTATGCAAATTTATTCTGATGATTGGTTGTTGTTGCACATCACAACTAGATGCTTTTTCGAATTTTCAAAAGATAAATTTTGTCTCCTGTCAGTCAATATGGTTTTAAGCAAAGAGAAGGATCTTTCTACTTCGACAGAGGTTATGGGCGCGTACCTAAAACAACTTGCCATGGTAGGAGATATGGTAAGTTCAACTGTAGTATCACCAGAAAGTACTTTTGCAATGTCCTTGATGCATTCAAAGTCTGTATTTGCAGAGATGACGTTTTCACATTTCTTCCTTATTATGTCACCAGATGGTCCAGGCACAGACATTAGTTCTTCAATAGTATTGTCGAAAATCTTTAGTGACTCGGACAAAGACATATTTCTTTTTTCCATGTGTTCAATAGCTCCAGGGAGCTTCCCAAAATAAGTTGAAATAAAAGTCAGTTCATTTTTAATTTTAGAACTGCTAAGCAGATTTTTACTTTTTCTTATGGATATTGCCTCTTCATCCGAAAAGCTGGTAAGGACTCGAGTAACTTCCTCAAAATTTGTGCAGTAGTATGAGACTGCTGAAATCCATGTTCCCCATCTCGTAAGGATCGGTTTAGGAGGTAATTGAATGTCTGGTGCAATTTCTTTGAACACTTGAACTCTTGAAGGGGCTTTCACAAATACTTTTTTCACACTAGAAACAAGCGAGTCTACCTCAGGATAGAGACCTCTTACTTCCTCTGCTATCCTGTGCAATGCATGAGCAAGGCACGTTAGATGGATCATATTAGGAAATAAAACTTTTAAGGCATTTCCAGCTTTTTTCATGTAGGAGGCTGCATCTGTAAGAAATAATAGCACTCTTTCATGCTCAGTACCATTTGGCCAAAGTAAAGCCAGTGCATTAGTGAACAACTGTGCAATTGTAGTACTGTTAGTCTTTTGCAACTGTTCAGATGTCAACAAAAAGATTTTATGTTTTTCAAATGGGTCCATAACACCAACAATAACATTCGCAACATATCGTCCAGTTACATCTGTCGTTTCATCTATAGATAGCCATATGTTTTTCGTTCCGATTTCATTTTGAATAGTTTTAAGAACTTCGGTATAACAGTCATCTAAATAAGTTTTCCTTAAAGTTGATTCACAGGGCACACTTTGATTCGTATATTTTTGCAAAAAAGCTCGTATACTTTTATTTTCAAGTTTCCACAGCGGAATGCCGGCATCTACAAATGATCTGCATAAATCCATTGCAAATTCCGATTTGCGAGAAGATAATTGAAAACAGGTGGGAATCAGAGTCGATGTTTTCCCATCTTTTTTATCTTTTGCTGTTTTATGCTTAGATGTCTCCAAGTGCTGAGATATAAAATACTTCTTCTCAAAATTTACTGACTTCTCGCATGCCTTACAAAACAGAATGCTCCCATCAGTAGAAAACACATCCGACCCAAATTCTTTCACAAAACTGTCCAGTTTTTTGCTTGTGCAGGCTTTTACTTTAGGCATTTTAGAAATAACTAGTATACTAGAAAACTTTTTCGTGCTCCTGCTACAATGTGCTCAACCAGCTTGGTGAATTCGTTTTGTAGATAAGAGAGCATACGAGTTATTCGATGGTGTAGGCTATATGGGCCGTAAGTAAGAATAAATTCTATTGACTGTAAGTAAAAATAACTCCAATCTTTTCACTCCCTTTCTCTCTCTCCTTGCAAAGCGCATCGGGCGAAGGTGACGCCACGACGAAGGTGACGCCACGAAGAGACGGAGAGAAAATATTAATAAGACAAAAGGAATAAAGTCCTAATCTCTATAAATGCATTACAATACGTCGGATGACAGTCAACCATTTCTGTACTTCAAAATTTCTTCATTTTGCGTTTATGCTCGGTCAAAAGCACAAAAAGCTTTGCAGAAAAATTTTAAATTAGACAGAAATAGGCATTTATGAACAAAAGGAAAGAAAAAGGCATTTTCAGAAGAAAACGTTTAAAAAAGGCAGAAAAGGGCATTTATGGCATTTTGCCTGAACTTCCGGGCTCTACTAATAACCCAATGCATATTCAGAACAGGAAAAAGTCACAATTTTATCCAACTGGAAATATCTGAGATTTTCATTTTAAAAAAAAAGTGCTGGAAAATGAATTTAAGTACCTGATAGTTCAATAATTTTGCCAAGAAAAAATTGGTCTTGTAATATTTTTTAAAATTCTAATTACATATGTAAATGAATAAGCCATAACAAAATCTGCAATTAGAAAAATTTGGAAATTTGATAAATTAGTCAAGGAAAAGACAGGGATATCTCTTTTCTGAGTGTGCATGGCCATTGTAATATTTCATATGAGTTTTCATTTCAATGGAAAACCTACGTTACAAATATTAAATTTCGTTCATCACCGCATAATATTTTTCTTAAGCGATAGTCAAGTCCAAACAGACTGTTTAGTCAAGTGGATTACTAAAATGCTTTACATTTGACTAGGGAAATTAGACATTTGCCTTTACATAGAAAATGTAACAACCCTTAATTCACCCCTGAACATCTTTTTTGCTTTGGACCTGCTAAGGAAAATTTGTTTTGCTGCTCACTTATTTAACACTTTCTTGTGAGTTTGTCTCATGACCTGATCTTGGCCTACCAGTTAGATTATAAACAGTTTTAATATTTTCCTTTAACAAGTAAAAGTTCAGTATTAAAATATTTTATTCAATACTAAATTATTTATTTACAAGAGAAAAGGGTGGATATCTCAAACATCTGATATTTTAACCAATTGAATTTTTTCAACAATTTGGAGAACTCCATTGGCTTTATGTCACAGAATTCCTATATAGCTAAAAATATTCATGTTTTATACATCCACAAAGTAATTGCTTCTGCAAAATTGCAATTAATTTTACCTTCCAAAAAGCAGTTTGGAAATTAGGGAATATAATTTTCAAGAAAAGAAAATAACTTTTAGCACATAATTTCAACAATTATTTATTTAGTCTTATTATTTTTGCGCTATTGCATGGATAAAATTTATAGAGATGTATACCAAAACTTTTATATTGCGTTTCATAAGTTATAATATAACTTTATGACTTTCAACCATTATTCCAACCACTTGTCACTGACAGTGCCTCATTCATATTTTTTAGAATTAATAATTTCTTAGTTGGTTTAGAATTAATAATTTCTTGCCCATAAATAATCATAAACAATGACAAATTACTAATAATAAAATATTTGTAAAGAAGAAGAAAAAAAAAAGGCCACAATTTAAGTAGATTACCTTCTTTTGGCACAACTTTGATATTGTTCATGAATATTTCAAAGTAAATATATACATTGAGTAAATGAAAAAATTGTATACAGAATATGCAAATATATAATAAAGTACAAAAATATAAAAATTTGTTCAAAGCTACATGAAATTACATATTTATAGTGTTATTATTATATGTTGAATACATATTTATAGTGCTACAAAATTCTTAAAAAATGTTGCACGTTAATGAATTAAAAATATATGAAGGTATTCTTGACACTGGAAAAAAATGTACGTTATATATGCATATTCGCACAGATAAATTTTAAAAAAAAATGAATTTACTACAAACAAGTGCCATTTTTGTGCTCAGACAAATCAAGGGGAAAAATTTTTTTCTTTCTGTTTTATCTGTTCTTGGTATTTGTTTATAGTGCCAAGAAAACTGCTTGTTATTTTAACTTATTTATTCAGGTTTTGTTAATAGACAAATATATATGTATCATATACAGTTTCTGTTTGCTGACATTTAAATATTTGATCCTTAAATAATAAGACTTAAAAGAGTGAACTTAAATTGTATTGTATTTCATATAAAGAGCATTTTAAATTGCATTTTCAAATAACTCGTGTTTTAATCAGTACAAAATTTTGTAATAATTAAAAAAAAACATCAATTTCTAATTATCTCTTAGATTGGCTTCATATAAAAAAAATTAATTTTGATTTAGAAATACTCCAAAAAGTCAAACTTAGAAAATAAAATATTTAAAAAAAAAAATCTCATACAACAGAAACCTTGCATATTATAAGGTTACTTGTCCCAACAAAAGTAAATATCACTATTCTTTGTTGTAATTTAGTTACTTACACACATGAGGAATAGTCATACTATCTCCACAATATCTAAAAGTTTTTGTAAAAACCATAAAAAATTGAATATAAATTTCTTGCAACATAGTTGCACCTCAAATTGAATAATTTTTAAAATTTTATATACTATAAAAATGCTCATGATATTTTGCTTTTCACTTGATTCTTTGGTATATGTGCATTTCATAGATGAAGGCTAATATAAAATTAAGCTATATGTTGGCATGCTTTAAACCTAATAATTACAGAAATATCAACAAGTACAAAGTTCTTTCAAAAACAAATGCAGTTCAAATACTGTTGAATTTAAAGGAGCTTTCATAAAACATTCATCTAGTCAAATGTAACCCAAGTAAAAGCTTTTCCTTCATATCAAACTCAAAACTTTCATAATTCTGACTTAGCTTGCTTAACCTAAAACGAAAACATAACTGTTATTTTGCAAGATTATATTAGAACATACAGGTTTAAAAGCATTTATTTTAACCAAGATAGGAATATTTTTTATACTCTTGCCTAAGTAGCTTGACATTTAAAATAGTTGGGAAAAAATTTTAATGTCGCAATTTAAAAATAGTGCGAACTCAGGGTGGCCACTCAAATCAGATTTCAAATTTCCCTGATTTTTTAGGTTTTCCAGATAAAAATCTTCAAATTTCCAGGTTTGTTGTTTCTTTTTTCTTATTAAGTGTAGGATGTGTACAAGAAAAGTGTCTATATTATAAAATATTTTATTCAAAATGTTATTTTGACAATTTGGCAAGATTTTTTATTTATTTTTCAAATGTTTTGGTACAAAATTTTGAATCAAAAATCATATATTGACCAACAAAAGAGTAAAATTAAATATTAATATATAGTTGGTTCTTAAAAAAACCCTTTTTTAAAAATATGTTATAAAAGGTTAAAATGAAATAGAAAAAATTAGCATTAATGCAACAATTGTAACGATTTATCGACAAACATTGCTGTCAGCGATGGTAAAAAAATGTGTGATTGGTTGGCTTGCTGAGAAAAAATAATTCACAGATTTCCTTGAATGGGAGTAGAAAAAATTTCAGAAAAAGAGTGCAATATAAAATCTATTATCAAATTATAACCAACTAATTTTTGGAGAATTTTATAAAGTTAAAAATACAAAAACATTTTGTCAAAATAGAAAAAAAAATTACCACCAAAGCATTGGAACAAA
>NC_092204.1:82036204-82133652 GCF_043381705.1 Parasteatoda tepidariorum | reverse complement strand
GTGATATTTTATTTATAAATATTTCCAGGTTTTTTCCAGTATAAAAAAATTCCCTGATAATTCCAGGTTTTCCAGGTGGGTGGCCACCCTGGAACTACAAGTGGTATTTAGGAATAATCCTCTTTAAAACAAATAAAAGAAAAATAGATTAAAATAATTTCTTGGACTTATATTAATATGATATATATTTTAATAATAATAAGAAATAATAAAGTTTATTATAATAGTACTATAATTATTGCAATTAAAAAAACTCATTTATAGAGTGAAATTTTAATTACGTATTTTTCGCCTAACATAATCAGGAGTGGCAGTATCCTATAAAATTAAAAAGCGTGCTATGTGTGAGAAATGCATGCACGTCTCCTCTCACATTTTTGCTTAATAACTAAAAAATTTGAACTAGGGAATGATAAGAAGGTTTTATTGCCATCACAAAGTAATTTTAAAACTAGAAATATAATTAGGAGCCAATAATAGTACAGAATTTCAGAAAGCCGGCATGTTTAAAACATAAGCAGCACATCAATTAAACCAAAATTATTTTACTTTAAGCACAAGGCGGCAGCTACAATGCTTCAAGTGTCTAAGATTTATGCTTCCCTGGAAATATGGATGTCTAAGATATGAATAATAAAAGGGAACTCATTGATATCATACTACATTAATTATCGATTTTTGGGTAGAACTAGATATTTTCATTGATATATGTAGATTGATTTAATAAATAGGAATGAATTTTGAAACACAATTTAGTCTATTGGATGAATGTTAATAAATAATATTAGTAAATATTTGTCACATTTGAAAGTAGGAAATAAAACTTTTGATTATTCTTATTAACTCATAAATTAAAGGACTCATTATTCAAGTAAGTTCAAATGGAAATTTTTCCTGAATAAAGAGGATTTTTTTTCAGGTAAAAAAAAACTTCCTAAGTTGCTGTAAATGCTCAGTTGGTTAAGAAAAAATAAGCATATTCTTAATGTATCTCTATCAACAGAATAATTGATAAAGAAAATGTGTAATAAAAATGAAATAAATTTTTTATTAACCTCAAATGTTATCTTGATTTATTTTTAAGAAAATAGTTTTATATATTATGTTTACTGTTGTGATAAATAAATCGTGAATAAAAAGTTATATAAGTTAGTATTTACATACAGGATCATTATTGGAACAAATGCAATCTTTCTGAGGCGGCTGTGTAACTTTTTCCATACCTTCATGAACTTCACTTTTGACGTTTAATTTTTTGGAATACTCCTGCAAATATATATATAAAGGTATATTAAAAAAACTTCTTAAGAATTGTATTACAACTGACATATAGGTTTTTTTTAACTAATATTATTTTTCTTAATTTAGAAAATTTTATGAATGTAGTAAGCATAAAAGTAAAATAGTGCAGTTGTTGGCTAGTTTCTAGAAATAGTTACAGTGTACTAGACATTATAATTTTCTTTTAAAGTTGACATTACTGTAAACATTAATATTTATTTTTAGATTCATAAAACAAAATCTTAATTTGAGACAAAAAATAGTAAATAAATATTCATCATTACATGCTATTTAACATTTCAGTATTACCATGAACGAAACTAGATAAAAAATTAAATCTGTATGCAAATCCACAGGATAACTTAGAATTAAAGACAATAAGGTTACACTGATACTGTTAAAGGGCAAATGGATAATGTGGAATGTATTACACATATTTTGTACACCCAAGCATGTTTCTACTTGAATATATTTTAAAATATTGGGCATTTCCTTTTGAATGTGCAGCAAAGTGACTATAAAACTTTATTTTTAATAATTGTTACATAAAATAACTATTACTTATATATTTATATATACAACAAAATAAATAAATTAAAAAAACACGAAGAAAATTAAGAAAAACAATAAGTTTCATTTATTGCACATAAGCTGCAAGTAAACAGAACTCATTAGATAAGTTCAAAATGAAGATAAAACAAAGGAAAATTACAGACATATGAAAAGGGGGGGGGAGAAAAAAAATGGGGAAAAAAAGGATAAATTTTTTTTTTTTAAAAATCCGGAAAATAAAAGATATAATCTTTTCATCAGCCCACATGATTATATCCGCAAAAAAGGATGCTTAAAACAAAACTCCTCTAGTTACGCTCAATTCGCACTTTTGTTTTCATATTATGCAATCTTGTTACGAAAATACTTTTTAAATCATTCTTGAAAAATTTCCCGTTCATGTAAGTACATTTGAATTCCCTACTCGCTTTATAGATTTTTTTTTATTCTGCTTTTTCTTTTTATTTTACTTTCTGTTTTTACATGTTATTTTTACTTATTGTGTTCTATTTTTTTTGCTGTAATTTTCGCATGAATATAACCTTTTTCAGATAAATTTTTTATATTTTCAGGCAATTTAGTTGAATATTTTAGTCATTTCTCAAATGAATATTTCACTAACTCAACTGCAATAATTAAGATATAATTTTGATTCATCTATGATAAATACAAAATGGGCCTTCCATAAATAATGTCAAATTTTTTCAAAAATTTTTATCCTTTATCATAAAATATTAAAAATTTCGTTTTCAAATTTTAACTATGTGTTTAAATAAAATATGTCAGCTTACAAATAATGACTGTGAATTCACTTTGATGAACAAAATATTAAAATAAATTGCATAAAATATTTGATGTAATAATTTTAATTGTGTTTATTTAAATCAAAATGTTGTATGCCATACTTGTTATGCTTTCTTTCCACCTAGTTACAAACTGTATTTTATATTTTAGAATAATATAAGCTTATAAGACTTTGGAATTGAAATTTCAGCTAATAAAACTTGTTAGTATTAGCTGAATATTAGTAGATTAGTATGTATCAATGAGATCCTGTAAGACAATAAAAACTGATATTTATTTGCCCACAAGTGTAGATTATATAAAGCCTATAGATATTTGTTAGTTATGATAATAGAAATATAAAAGAACTACTAGTAGAAAAATAAAAATTAAATATTCCAAACCCTTCCCATTTTAAAATGAAAGAAAGATTAATCAAACAATTCTTTCAAAAAATTAACTGATATATCAAAATCATTTAACTTAAATAAGTTAAAAATTAATACATACATTAAACAAAACTGTATAATAGCATAAGATGTCTTTTGGCATGAGATTATTGAGAACAAACTCTTGGGCATTTTCAGCGATTGCTTTGGCTTCAGAATCATGAGACAGTGCCCAGTTGATTTTTAAAACTAAGTCTGAAAGATTTCTTTGAAACGGTATGTAATGAAACATAGGTACTAAGTCATTATAAAAATGTTCATAAAATTCAGAATCCTGTTTCAGAGCTAAGCTACGTCCGGCTAAAAGATATGGAAATCGATAAGCAGCTACAGTCCCGTCTATGTTGATCTGGTATCGATACTAGATAAAAAAAAAAACACTTCTCAATTACAACTAAGAAGAATTTAAGAAATAATTTATTGGATTTAAATGAAAGCATAAGAAATTAAAATACATTTCATTCTTGAAAACATTTATATCTTTACCTTAAATAAATCAGCATTAAAATCAAACATTAACTTTTTTTAATGAAATATAATCTGTTCTTATTAAATGTAATGTAACATAAAATATTTACCATCTATTTGATGTTGCACTACATTCAATAATTAACATATATGCTAATACAATTTTTCAAGTTTGATTGTATTATTAAATACCAGAACAAAATGCAATTTAACATTTCCTTTTCTTATAATTTACATATTATCTAAAAATAATAATAAAAATATAATGCATTATTAAAATGGTACACACAACTTTAGTTAACTTTAATTAACAAGACCTTATTTACGATATAAATATATGGAGTGTAGATGGTATAAAAATTCAAAGAAGTGAATATGAAAAATGTGTTTTTTTAAGTAAGAAAGTTGTTAACCATGTGTTTTTTATGTTATAAACCAAAATTCTACATGCACCACACTAGCTTTTTGAGTGTAAACAATGAAATTTGCAGCTAAGAAATTTCTATTATGAAGGAAGAACTTTTCATATTATTTGTTTAATTATTTGCTGAGAAGATAAAATTTCAAACCAAAATTAATTTGTTTGTAACTAGTTCTAATGCTGCAGAAAACATAAATTTTTTTCAATAAATACTTCAACGTATATTTTGTATTTTTAAGTATTTGTATCTAAAAATTGTTTTAAAGCATTTTAAGATTAATTTGTTTCAGACTAATATTGCCATAGTTAGTAGATAAGTGAAATGATCTGTATAACACAAAATTCCACAAAGCCCTACATTTAAATCTTTGTGTTGTAAAAACCTTCTACTGTACATGAATTGCACTTGTAACCAACAGATCTTGCAATGAAGTTTATTAGCAATAATCAAAAGATTAATTAAAACTTGAGTTTTCAATGAACTTTTATCAAAATTGAGTAATAATGAAATAAACAGACTTAAAATTAACTTGATATCAACAAAAAGAAAATAACTCCACTTAAAAATAGGATAAGCATATAATATCAGATTGACTTTGAATAAGTTACAGATATCACTCGATAAATTGATAAGAATGAAGATTTTTTCTAATTTTTTAGATAAATATACCTTAAAGAAATCAAAAAATGGTATGTATTCAGTTTTGGGTCCATATTCTGCTTCTTCTTGCCGAAAGAAGAAAAAATTAGTAAGAGATGCATTTATAAGATCTGGATATTGTCTAGATAATTTAATAAGGTCAAGTCTTTCCTGCCTGCTATCACGTCCTCTCCAAAAAGCAACTTTGAGTTTTTCTTCCCAAGTGGGTCCAGAGTTTCCCATAACTGACAATATGTCAACCATAACTCTAAAAAAATGTAAAAGAATGATAATATTACTATATTGTAACTCATATATTAGAAAAATATATGTTTAAAAAATAGTCTTGACATTAACAGGTTGTAATTTGACTTATGCACAGTAAATTTTTAATATATTGATTTTTTATCATGATTTTTTCAGATCTATAAACATATTTATATTGTAATTCATTTAATACAAAAGTACATGTTTAAAGTATAGTTATGACATGAAACATTGTAATTTGAATTAAGCACAATAATTATTAAATATATTGAATTTTTATAAAAATTGTTTCATAGTTATAATTTATAAATTTTTATACAATAATTCATTTATTAGAAAAATATATGTTTAAAGAATAGTCTTGACATGAAAAGGATGTAATTTGACTTGCGCATTGTGATATTAACGTTTTATCATTATGATTTGTATATAATAAACTTTCAATTTATTTTTATACAAGCAATTTTGTCATGTTACTATTGTTACATGTTACAACACATAGAGTAATGAGCATGATTATATGGTTTCATACATATTCTAAGCATAAAAAATACATTTTCATCTTTATTAGAAACACCACACAAATAAGTAACTAAGATAACAGAAAGGAATTATGATAGCACAATTTTATGCGGGAAAAGTAAAGGTAATGGAACAGTTTAGAAATTAAGCAGGGAAGTAATCTGGAGAAATGATATAAGCTTTGCTGCTTCCTTATCAATGTAAATGTAATTAGATCTATATTTGATTCCAATAAAATATGTTAGTTTTACATATGTATCAAAATCTAAAAACAATACGGCTTAAAATTAATTGAAAGATTGATTTTATCTAGATGTTCGCACACATTTTTTATTAATTTTTAATTGAAAGTCAAACTGCTGTATGAAGGAAAAAAGTGGGTATAACATGATCAGGTTTTACAAGATCCCTAAAAAAAGAAAAAGGTAATTTTTTCCTTTATTTTAGATATGAATCAGATAAGGTTGAGGCTGTAACTTAACTCAAGTCTTTATTCCTTTTCAATTTTATCTCCAATTTATATCCTATTTTAAACTCATTGTAAATTCTTAATCCATATTCATGTGCTTATTACTTATAATACATTTCTCTTAGGCATTATGTAAGAAATACAGTAATACAAATATCAACATAATTACCATGTAGAATGAAAATAAGCCAATTGAGCTCTAGTTCAAAAAGGAAATATATATTAATGAAATAATAATATCACCAATAAATTACTTTTTATAATTAATGAAAGATTCATTGATTATAGAAAGAAGTGTGATAGGTTAATAGCTTAACAATAAGATACGAAGAGCTATTGATGATAAAAATTATTTTATGAAACTATGTGCTCATATAAATCTGTCATAATGTTTAGAATATTAGGCTAGCAGCAGAACAATAAGAAGATGGAAAAAAAAAATTACTTTTAAAAAGCTTTAAATTCAAAAACTATAGTTTGAAATGATTTAGATGTCTAAATTTTAAAAAGACATAAATGAACAGAACTACATTTCTAAAAGGTATTAATAGAAAAATTAAAGTTTATATCAATTCTCATCTTATGGTAATCAATATGATGAAATTTCATTTGCAAACAGAAAAAGACAAGAATTAAAGAAAACAGTTTTTTTTCATACCGTCCCATCATTTCAAGGGTAGCCTCTGTTATATCATATGTAGGCATAACAATATCCTTAGTGTATTTTGAACCACACCAAGAAAATATGGGTATTGGATTTTCTGCTCTTTGTTCTAGAGGCCAATCACCAAGATTAACAATAAGCTCAAAATTTGGAAGATATGTCTGAAATAAAAATGATACAATTTATTAAAAACATATTACAACCACAAAAAGACTATAATAAACAACTAAACTTGTTACTTTATTGGATTAATACATTGAGAAAGTTTTGATGTTAGTATTTGTTCATATTTCATTTATAATTTTTTTTAAATAATTGTTTTGGAAATTTTTGAAGTTATTAAAATTTTATGAACAACTGTCAATAAATATTTATGTGTAGAAGGAAAAAATTACTATATGCTTCTTTTTTAAAAAAGAAAATAATAAAAATACTTGCATAAAATAAGATTGAAAAATTATTTTTAAATAATTCTCATTTTATGTAAATGTGAGGTACAAGCAAGGAAATATTGATCATTAACAATAACATATCTTGACATGCTAATTTAAGGCTTTTAATTTAATTATCACAATCTTAGCATGCCTATTATTATTGACATTGCATAAAAACGAAGAAAAAAGGTCTATGCTGATTAAAATCTCATACTTGATATCTTTATGAACAGAAAATATATTTCTAACTTAATTATTAACCAACATTTTTCAAATCACTTTTGTTTTTCATTTATGTCTGACAAGTTTTGAAAAAGGGTCCCTATATTTGAGCGATTGAAACACGCCGACTGTTATTTCGAATTCGAAATTCTTAATGTTCTCGAAATTCTGATGTTATTTCGAAATTCTTAAGGGATTATAGTTTTTAATCAAGTAATATCTTAACACTCAAAATTATTTATTTAAAATAAAAATATAATAATAAATGAGGAAAAATAGGAAAGAAAACAGATACATTTTACTTTTGAACAAAATAAAATTTCCTTCTAAGATCATTTGCTTGCAATTTATGGCAACAAATAAATTTTTAATTAGCACTTTAATAAGTTTCAATAATTTCATTAAGAGATCTTTGCGTAATCATAGAGAAGAGTTTAGTTAAATATTATTAATCACAGTAGAATGAGAAAAAAAAGAAATACTGAAAATTTGATAGAAACAATAAAAATAACTGCTAAACTACTAAATTTTGAATATAAAAATTAAAGTACTAAAGATTTAACATATCACCACCATAGCAATTAAAAAAATAGAGCAAATAAATTGAAAACAAATTATTGACATACTTCTGTCAAAGATAAGAGAATGAAATAAATATACACCTTTCTAGACAATGACAAAAGTATTTCATCCATGAACATGCTGAAGCCAACATATTGACCCAAACATTTTCGATAGATCTAATTAATAGGGGGAAAAAAGAATTAATAACATAGACACAACCAATGGACAATGAAACAATAAGCATTGTCCTAAACTAAAAAATTAGCAATAAACAAATAACTCCTGACATTTTTAGAAATCGAGAAAAAGCTATAAAGTACTATTATAGTACAAGTAAGTTTTAAAGTATTTCTTTCTGCAGAATTCGTGTTGTTATAAGAAATAGTAACAAATTGATTACTCAAAGTATTATCTAACTCTAACAACTACTTTTGAGGAAGTAGATGAATATCATATTGAAAGAATACTCGGTCTTAAAATGCATTTTTTTAATACATAAAATAACATAAAAAATGTAAAGCGTAAATTATAAATCTAAAATATTGATTAGATAAACAAAATATATGCAGAGAAAATTTTCTACAGATTCCCACATTTAGTTTTTGAAATTTTCAATATTTTTATTGCTAATTACATCTCATTTATTAGGGTAAACTAAAAAAAATGTCACATTTCAGAAGAAATACAAAATAGATTTGAGGTATTACAAAAAGATTCCTTTTTTTTGTAAAAAAAGAAAAATCAAGTTTTTAATTTTGAAAAATATGTATGGATCACACAAATAAATCATTTTTTTAAATTAAATATTTAATTTTTTTTAATCTATAAGCAATAAATATTTTTTTTTATCTAATATACATAAAACCTAACAATGTTATAATTTACCCTATAATTACTATGAATAGAAAAATAAACAAATCACAAATATCTAATTTTTTAATTAAATATAGTAAAACCTCCGTTAAGCAGACATTCTTAGGACCGAAAAAATTGTCCGTTTACGGAAAGGGTACCCTAATAACAAAGTTTAACATCGTGAATTGTTTTTAACATATTTTGGAAGATGTGGAAATAATTAAATAATCTACAATAATTATCTACAAGGATATTTTTTTAAACTTTAAGAAAGATAAAAAGGAATGAGAGCATTTAAGATGTCATTTCAACTTGAGGGGGTCATAACCTGTGTGGTTCAGATAAAAAAATCCCACTGTCTGAATTATTTCACAACAGCATTCCGAATTTCTCTCTCCTTTCTTTACTAAGATAAGGCAAGGTGACAGGAGAAAGATTGATTCTTCAGTAGTGAAATAGTTTAACAATATTTTTAGTTATGGATAAGGCAAAAAAAATTTACATGCTTTAAAAACGGTGAAAAGTTGAGTTTTTTTCTTGCAATTTAAAGCAGAAAGTATTTTTTTTTTTCAAATTTAGAAAAAGTAGTGTCGTCCGGTTTGAAGAGATAGAAAATAATGTTTCAGGACCAAAATGACTGTCCGCATCCGGTTACGGGAGTGTCCACTTTGCGGAGTATGTACATAATGGTTTGTTCATAGAAGATTCCCGGGGAATTAAAAATTGGTTCATATTGAGAGGCGTCCCTTTTGCAGGAGTGTCCATAACAGAAGGTTTCACTGTATAAGATTTTTTTTTTAAATCTAAAAGCATTGAATAAATTCATTATATACATGAAGCCTGACAATATTATAATTTACCCAATAACTAATCACTAGGAATAAAAATAAATAAAAGCATTTAAAGGTTTTATCTTAGAAATACATATACCTGATTAGAGATAACAGAATAGTGACAAATACTAAATGAACCAGGATGATTAAACCTTGAAAATGCATCTGTTACAACATCTTTCATATTAATCGAAGGAAAAGATGATAAATCATATTTAATTTGTGAGTAACTGGAAGGGCAATTTAAAGAAGACAGCCATTCGGTCATTGGTTGAGGGCAGTAACACTGTTCATGATATAACATACCTAAAGAAAGAATGTAAAAAAGGTTGAAATATTCAAATGCTAAAAAACGAATCTAAATGTTTAACACTTTCATTTAATTATAAAGCATAATAGTTGTTCAAGGGAAAAAAAAAAATTATTTTTTCATCTTATTTAAATTTAATACTTTTTTTTATAAATAAAAAAGCAAGAATAGATAGGATTTTATTAAATACAGTTAATTTCATCACTTCCAAAGAAATATTTCACAATCTAGTTGATGTGAGTATAGTTTACTTTGTATGATTGTAATTTTCAACTTCAAAGACACAATAATTCCTTATATTAATATTGGAACAAACTCACCATAAGAAAGAACAATTATACATTTTCATTTCAAGTCAAGAAAAACAACAATAGTTTGAAATAGTTTTACACAAAATTTGATTCTAACCATAAGTACACTGGGAATATTTTATGACAACAATGTGGTAAGTTATGACATGGATTAGTAAATGTATCAACTTGCTAGGCTCAAACCTGGGCTGTTTATGCTAGGAACAAGTGCTATTTATACCTTGAGCCATTGTGCACCCTATTTTACATTTGTCTATGCTCTATTTTATTCTTCTTAATTTATTTATATAATAATAAGGCTCATTCAAAGTCTCGTAAATAAAAAAAAATCTCATTCCTGTTATGTCATAGATATTTATGACAATTTTTTCAAAATTTTTGGATAAAAACTATGATAAAAGGGCTATTTCGAAATTTGATTGAATTTATGAAAATTGAAATAACCGGATGAAAGTGTCAATTGTCAAAATCTTGCCAACCCTGACCGTCATAATGTATCACTCTTTATAGTGTTATAAATGCAGCCTTGTTTAAAATTTATATTAAATAAAATTGACTAATAGTTAATATTTCCAATGTGATTTAATGATTTTAAGATGATAAAAACCCACTACGTACATAACTTCATTTAAATAATTTTATAATGGAGTACAATACTTCACAATCATATTAACATATTTTCAACCAGTCAGCAATTTTCAAATTTATTATCCTTTTATCTGACACTGATAACAATATATCTTCATTACAATAATTATACATAAATAAAATAATGGTAATGATAGTAAAATACCTTCAACAATATAAGGTGAATCAGCTACCAATTGATTTTCATACACAATATCTATTTTAACGCTTTGGCATGTTTCATATAATCTGTAACGAGCTATGAAAAGTCCCTCTTTAACTTGTAGAAGTTGATACCAAATACGACATTTCTGTTCCAGTCCAGATACCTGGATACTTAAACTTTGTGGAAGAATTGAAAAGCTTTAAAGAAAATCAAATAAAAATGTTCATTAGTAAAATAATACAATTTAAAGGTAAACAGTAGCAAATGTAATGAAAATTAAATGTTCAATATTTTTTTTTTTTATTCATTTCATTTTTCAGCATCAAAAAAGGGAAAGAGGATAGTATTTATAGTATAGTACAGAACCCGTTACCCGGAAATCAGAAAACCGGAACAAAATTCAATAAATTTTCCCGCCATTTAAAAAAAAAAAAATTTTTTTTCCTCATAAGATTTTAGGATTTTTTTTCTTTTTTGAAAGATGTTTACCTTACCATCATTTTGGAAATAATCATTAGTGTATTACTTCATNAAAAAAAGTTTTTTTTCTTCATAAGATTTTAGGATTTTTTTTCTTTTTTGAAAGATGTTTACCTTACCATCATTTTGGAAATAATCATTAGTGTATTACTTCATCGTTTTTTCCTCTTTTTAAGATTTCCAAATATTTTTTTTTAGTTGGGTGTAACAATAAAAAAACGGCTTTTTGCAGCGATTCAGAAAACCGGAAAAATCAGTTATCCGAAATAGTGATGGTCCGGATAATCGGTTCCCTACTGTAGTAGCAAGCTAATAGTGCTTCTTTTGAAAGTTATTTAATTTTTTAACGAAAAATGAATAAATATCATAAAACAAATGTGATTAAGAAAAAATAAACATAATGATCTTTCTGAGATATAAAAAAAATTATCAATTTAAATAACAATAATAAAGCTTATGGAAAAACCTGCAATTTAATATTTAAAAAAATAAGTTGAAACCACATTTTGTTGTAAATTCTGCCATAAAATGCTCAGAAATAGAAGAATTTATTCATAAAAACACCTTTATGAATTGAAAAGTTTACTCTTTTTAATGGATAAACTGTAAGATTTGTCAAAATAATATTTGCAGTTGAATTAGAGAAAAATTAGAACTTTTAAGAATGTCCTCTAATATACTCTTCAAAACTCTTTAATGCAAAAAAATATGCAAAATGTTAAATAAATATAACTTTTGACATAGTTGTTGGAAAACTGCACTTGATTGTAACTTAAATAAGATCATTTAATGTGTTCTTTTGATAAGCTTTTTCATGCAAATAAATACTAAAGATAACATTCATTACTGTCCTTGTGAAACTGTACTTAAATAAGATAGTTTAATGCATTATTTTACCAAAAGTCTTTCAAGTATGTGAACCTGCAAAATATTAACCCCTTTCCTAAGGAATATATTTGAGAAAAACATTGCACAAACGGAAAGAAAAAAAGTTATCTTTAATTTCATTTATTATTATCATCAAAATGCTAGAAATAGATTATTTTTTAAAAAAGCGAAATATAACTGCGATATTCAAAATTTTCATATATATACATATGGGAAATGTTAACGTATTACAGCAATTTTTGCTCAAGTTATAGCAAAATATGTCAAATGACATAAATTTCAAGATAAATATAATAAACTAATGCAATATTATTTATTTATATCAACTGTTATGAATTTCATGCGCCATAGATTTCTTTAAATTTCTGTCAAATTCTAAAAATCCAACAAAACAGCCGAAATTTTTTGGGAAAATTTGAAACAAGTAACACCATCTATTGAAAAAAAATGGTGAATTACTTATTATGCATTGAATAAATTAAGTTCAGATTTCACAGAATTGAGGCACCAATTTTTATCTTGTCTGATCTTAGGTCAGACTTTTCTAAAATTGATGAATTTGCGTTACCGGAACTGAGTTTGGATATCACATGCAAGGTTTTAACAATAAAATGGGTTGTTGGAAAACTGCATATCCTAACTGCAGCCTCATTTAATCTCTTAATAACATTCTTTTACTAAGTTTTTTCATGCAAGTAAATGTTCAAAACAGTAACAATTAAAACATATGACATTGTTATTGGAAAACTAAACCTAATTACAACTTAAATTATGAGAAGATATTTTCAAATTCCCTAACCTTTCTCAGATTTTTCTTTGTAAGCTTAAAATTTTCTCTGAATCGCACAAACATGGATGGATATCCCAAAGAATGATATTAGAGGATAAAATTATCTTCTAACTTAAGGATGCTGATATTCAATAATTTCCTCTCTCAGCATACATACAAAATACACTTACAGCATGCTTACAGATTTAGTCGATAGAAATTTTTTAAAAATATATTTACATGATGTAAAATATATGATTACTCTCAAACTTGAAAAATAAAACTACTTATATTAACTTTCTAACATCTTTGTCAGTCTTTGACAGCTCAGCTAATATTAATGCTTATAACAATAACTAAATAATGCTAGCTTAAATAGTTTGAATACAACTCATGATCTGCGAATTTTAAATCGTGTGAATACGAATCTCAATGCATGATTTTTAAATCAGGTTAATACTAAACAAGAGTTATAATTTTTAAATTGTGGGAAGATGAATCACAACATATAATTTCTAAAATGCATAAATACTAAAAGCAATGTGGGAAAATTAAATTGCTTGAATAGCAATTGCAATGCGCAATTTTTAATTTGAGTGAATATATATCGTGATATAAGATTTTAAAGTCAGGTGTACCCAAATTGTGATGCATGATTTTTAAATTGCAAGAAGGTGAATCATGATGTATTATTTTTAAAACACGCCAATATAGATGCAGACACATTAATACAATTCCTTCTCATTAGGCAGCTTGAAAAAGTTTCATGTGACAGTGTTCGACGTCAACAACTTCAGAACCATAACTATCAAAGAGAAGAAAGAGAGGAGAAAGCTTGCATTCACAAACTTAAAAATTATAAAACATTATTTTTTTAAAAATTTTTTAAGCAGTTTTAATAAATTTTGTAAAAATAAGTCTTGGTGTCATTTGTCCTATTTTTAAAAACTTTAACAAATTTAAAAAATTCTTTTTTAACTTAAAAATTGACTGTTATATATGTACTATAATGTGTTAAGTCCATAACACATTAATTGATTTTTTAAACATTTGAAATTACTAAAAACATTAAAATTAGTCTAAATGACACAATGACTTATTTTCACAAAATTTCAAAAAATTAGAACTATTATTAGAACTACTTGAATTTTTTTTGACTGAGTTGTGTGCTTTTAAGAGTCTGCAAATACCACATTCTTAAATAAAATAATAGAACGTTAAAATTTTTATGATTTTTTTTAACATGCCAGAAATATAACACAGAAAAAAAAAGATTGAAATACAGATTTTAGAAATTTGGCCAATAATTCGAAATATAAATTAGTAATTACAAAATTGATGAACTTTCGAGAAGAAATAAAAATTTTTAATACTTAAGTAGTTTAAAAGCATAAATAAAACAATAAAACATTTAGATGCATTAAATAAACACTCGTTATAAAATCGTCAAAATGATTTTGATATAAGCATGATATTGCAATATTTTATTACCTATTATTTCTTTCAGTAACAAGCTGAATAAAAAAATATCGAACAGGCACAGTAAAATTTGCAATTAGACCTGGCCCATATACTTTACTGTTCTTCAAATCAATGTTATTTTCGCAATAAAAGCAAGAGATTAATGTCAATATAAAAATGCTAACCAGCAATATGCATTTTCTGTTCTTACAAAATATTCTGAATAACATAATGAAAAACGTAAAATGTGCAAATTATTTTGCTCAGATAAATCAGGTCATAATTCTTTCGAAGAACAAAAAAATAAAAGGTTCTTAATATTCACACGCAAGGAAAGCCGATAATGTTTAAAACAATTCATTTCTATAAATAAATAACAACCGGTTTATCCCTGAAAATAACCTTTGACATCCTCAAGATGCAAGATTTCAAACTACAAGAAAGAACAGACTGTCGTTTTAATTTGTTTATTTAGTTATTTTCATTGCTCAACGCTTCTGGCTGTCTATTTCTGTTCAGTTTAAAACCTAGATGAATAATACTTGGCACTTTTGATCTGATGTGTGGAGAGGGGCGCTGCAGACATAAGATGACCAAAAGTCTGAAATCGTCTAATTGCTCTCAGTTTCTTTTTAATTCCGATTTTATATCATGGGAGAATTTGGGTTTCTGCATTTATTTTAATGGGGAAAAAAAGTGGAATAAACAATAATTCAAACAATAATTTCATTTCAATATTGAATAAATCTTTAAATAAAGCTACACTTTAATTTTTTCGAAAAATATAACGTATAGCTATACTTTAAGATTATAAGGGAAGATGTCCCACAGTGGACTGATCTTAAAGGGCACGGTTCCCAGTAGAACACTGAAGTCAAGCATCACTGGCTGTGATCAGTAAGCGGGTGGGGGACTACTTTGATCAGCCTGCGTAGGTACCAAGGATGTGGGGTATCGGTCCTCGTTAAACTGTTATAAAAGTGATCAACTGTAAAGTGATCGACTTCGCGCGCAGTTTCCTTTTTAAAAAATTCGAATCTGTAATAAAAATTCGGGATTCCGATTCAATATTTTAAAATTGTCTCCAGGGGATTAGGTGAAAGATTGTTGTTGTGGTTGTTGTAGTTAATTTACGTCGCACTAGAGCTGTACAATGGGCTATTGACAACGGTCTGGGAAACATCCATGAGGATGATCCGAATCCACGCCATCACACCTTTGATCCTTTGCAGAGGGGATGACCCCCTCCGCTTCGGGGTGGAAGATTGAGTTTGAAATCATTGAATTGCTTTTCAAATATATTGAATATGCCTATTTTCGATCCAATGTTTATATGTTTTTTTTATGCATATATATTCTCATTTTCAGAATAATTAGCGCACCTAGAAAGAGTTGTCAGGAAGAAATTAGCTTCTACATTTTACATACGTAAGTACAACTTTAAGAAAGTGATGGAAAAAATCAAATCAAACTAATGATAAATTGCTGGAAAATATACAAAGTACCGTCTTGGGCCACCTGCAGTGAGAATACAGGATGCGATACGGTCCAGTATTGAGACATAAAAGACCCTTGACATATCCTGTGGCAGCTCGTTTCTCAGTTGCCGTAAAAACACCGCTAAATCAGCTAAACTTGGAGGCTGCACAACTTGCAGTTCCAGCCATGCTCTTTCGGTGACAAGTCTGGGGATCGAGCAGACTAGGAAAGGAATGTGGCGGAGCCATTCTTGTGGCGCCTTCGCTTCTGCCACAGGGTTCCTAGGTTCATATCATCGCAACAGTCATATATGTACAGAAGCACACCCATTATCAGAGATGGGCATTCCTCATTCAAAATAATGAATTAAGAATAATAAATAATTCCTTAAAATCTTTCTGCATAAGGAATAAAGAATTATTCATTAGTCAGAAATATTTTGAATAAAGAATAAATCATTCAATATTTTCAATCATTTCGTTACTCAAGAATAAGTGAATAATTTCACTGCTCAACAGAAATGGGCACAGAATAGTCTAATGGACTACGATTACATGCTTACCTGCATTGTTATTACTTAGTAAATCCGTACTTACGGTACATTGTATGTACAAGTAGAGGTACAATGTATAAATTATGCATACTTACTTACTTACTTACTTATCCTCTACGTGCCTTGGGCACTTAAGGCCTCCAGCATATCCCTCCAACGCCTCCTGTCTTTAGCAATAGATCTTGCTTCCTCCCAGCCAGATATTCCACATTCTTTTAATTCGCCCAAAAACATGCGCTGGATGGTAAGTCTGGGTCTTCAATTAGTTCTTTTACCATCAGGGGCCCATGTAAGCGCAACAGATGAAATTTTTNTTTAA
Source organism: Parasteatoda tepidariorum (assembly GCF_043381705.1). Taxonomy (NCBI): domain Eukaryota; kingdom Metazoa; phylum Arthropoda; class Arachnida; order Araneae; family Theridiidae; genus Parasteatoda; species Parasteatoda tepidariorum. The sequence continues at coordinate 82,116,865 of NC_092204.1, read as the reverse complement.
TCTTGCCAAAACCTGTCCATCTAAGTTCTGATATTCCCAAGATATCCAATTGGTATCTATCCATTTCCATTGATACCTGTCTACTTTTTCCACATTGGTACATAGTTCTTACATTCCAAGCACCAATTCGTAACTTGTGTTTAGGTTTCATCAATGACTTCTTCCGCATCGAAGGCTCCAAATGGCTTTCCCTTCGACACTTCATAGGCGTGATTTCCTCATTCCAGGTTAGATAACTGTCATTTGGAATTTCACAAGTCATTGCTTCCGCCAAGAGAATTTGGCCCGATATGAAATTATGCATACATATATGCATAATTTATATGCATGCAAACCTACATTAAAGTAGTACACACAATGTGTATTAGTACGCATATATGTACATGTACATACAATGTATGCAAGTATGCAAGCAAACGTTTGTGTACAGATGCACATCCAACGTACGTATGTTCATAATATACGTATACACATAAAATATATATGTGTGTATGTTAAAAATATACGTAAGTAGGTGCATATACATACGCACGAAAGCATACGTATATGTGTACATGCAAAGCACGGACAAAGGTACGTATACAATAAGTATGATCACACAATGTACTTACTTATGGACTATTTAATGGCAATGAACATACTTTAGTTAGCTCATACAACGTAGCTCCATATATATGTACAGTCGTACATAAAAGAGTTGGGCGTCGATTATGGTAATCGATAACAGGCAATTACATCTATGTAATCAATTACTTGTAATCGTGATTACTATTTTCAATCATGTATGCACAAAGCATGTGTGTACAATTATACATATACTGGGTATATTGTGCATATGTAAATACACACATTCCATAGGTTGACACCGTACATATGAGCTTGCATGCATTCGATATGCATTTATTGTAATTATGTGTATGCATATATTGGCCATACATGTTTTGTACATATGTGTGTATAGGTTTTTCCAATTTATGTATATATGTAGAATATAAGTAAATATATACAATTTAATACAATTTACAATATAATATATACAATTTATGTAAGTTATTTAAATTTCAAAACTTTAATTAAACGACCACTAATAACGACTGAAGCAATTTAAATGATGAAATCAAACGACATTTAAAGTCGGTTATCTGTTTTAATTGTTCGATATCATTTTAAAATATTTGAATAATCCTTTTCCAGTACTTATATGAAATTTTTGAGGCTCTAAATTTTCTCATATATAGCATAATGCATAGCTCAGAGAATTGTACTTCGTTACTTTTAAAATTTTGTACTTTTACTTGTTTTTTCTCCACTTTTTTTGCGAAAAAGTACAAGTATTTGTAACGATAATGTTGGAAGATATCGTTACTTTTTTCTGAAATTTTTAAAAAATTTTCCTCAAAAAATTATGAAAGAAAGGGAAATTGATATTAATTTTGTTTCGATTTTCTGCTTTTTATGAAGAAAAAAAATACATAAATGATTTGCAATGAAATTTTACTTTATTCTTCATTTCTTTCCACATCGTTTACCCTTCCCTATGGAAAACAATCTTTTTTTCCTTTTCTTACATCTGACCACAATGGGGATTCGAAGAGGCCGAAGGTCACAGCATAACTGCCTGTAAGTTCCTGGAAACAAACAAAATAATCTAGAAACTAACCTGCTTGATCAATTTTATTTCTATCGGGATCACTCTATTCGAGTATTTACTTCAAGTGTGCAGTTTTTAAAAAAGATGTGACTTAAAATTTTTTAGTATATTTTTGAAGTAAAAAAAATTTTTTTTTTTACTAAGTGAATAACAAAATTATTAAGAAAACAAAATAAAATCTGGTCCATTAAGGAATATGGAGCCATAATAACAAGTCAAATTAGGGAACCCCGGAACTTCTTACGATGCTGACTTCATTTGAGATTTGGGACGGATTGCCCATAAAGTAGTAAAAAATCTAAATGTTGGAGTGAATCGATATTCGTTCTCAAAAAAAAAAAGAAAGAAAGAAAACATGTATACATCTATATCGATACGAATTCCGCACCCGACTCGCACCGACCACAGTGCTGAAATAAAATATCCTCAGTGATAGACGGATCATGGGTGGTTAGGGCCCCCTTACCGTCAGGCTAACCGTGGGAGGTTTTCGTGGTTTTTCACCCCATGTAAAGCAAATTCAGGTTAGTTCCATCGAAAAGTACTCCACGAAGGCAAATTTCTCCCTATACTTGATCAAGGAATTCCCTTGCTCAAATAAATAGTTCTGGATTGGGTTCAAAATTACAAGGCTGTGAAGTTGAACATTAGTAGTAGTAAACCCGAAATTAGGTCGGCTGCTCAGCGACGGTTATAAAATAAAATATTTATAGAAATGAAAAGAAAAAAAATTCACCTCGCATTGAAAATTTGTACAACTATATGAAGTAAGCATTCGCAAATTAAAATTTTTTATTTTTGTATTTTTTTATTTATGGGAAGGAAATTTTTTAAGGAAATGAAATTTTTTTTGACCAATTCTTTTTCATACGATTTTCCTAAAGATTTAATATTTAAAAGCCTGTACAATGCAACCATAATAAACAGTTTTTTCTATGACTGTTAATTTATTTTATAAGTTAGAAGGGCTTTTTCTATGAATATGCCATAATTTTGTTGAAAATAAAAAATTGAGAATAAATCATGCAAGCAGCGGATCACGGTAATGATACGCAGAACATTCCGTAATTTCCATCTTTAATACATATTTTTAGAATCTTAGACAAAAATTAAGGTTTATTACGGTTTGTAATATTTGGGCAAGGAGGAAACAAAAATGCTGTCAAAATTTTTTAAAATCACTATTGTGGAAGGCAGAATAAAAATCATCAAAACCAGTTTACCTGGTAAAGCTTGGAAGTATTTCTAAGAATTGCATATCAACTCCTCTCTCTTTCTTTTGAAATCAATTAACTTTTGATGTTTTCAATCCTGATTCCCTCAGTAATGATTCGTTAAATTTTGATAGCGTTTTTCAATTTTCCTCGCTTTAATATTTTTGAGACTTTTAATGAGCGTAACTTTTGACCTTAATTTTTGACTTTCTAAAAATTACAATGTTTTATGATAGTAAAAATATATTTGAAAAGATTGTCATTGGAGCGTAGTGTATTAACTAAATATTTAAATAAATCGGACAAACTTTAAATAAGTTATCATGTCCACTGTTCAGATATTTCCAAAGACAATTCTAACATTATTGTCCATATTCTCGTTTAGTCTAACATAATGTGTAGGGGAGAGTGGGGTCAATTACGATTACAACAGGGTACGATTGTAACAGAGCAAAAATTTCGAGTGTCGGGTTCTAGATTTGGTTCCTAGGTGGCGCACAAGGTGTATTTAACAAATCTACATGTACACCCCTGCTGGCAACCATTTTTATCTACTTTTGAAAGAGTTACATCACGAAAGATATTTTCACGATACGTAAGTACTTTTTTTGGTATTAGAATATTATATTGTAACAAAGTAATTTTGTTTAAACAAATAAAAATTCTTAACCGAATATGTAAGTGGACACCTTAATTAACATTAAAAAAAAAAGAAGATTAGTTTTGTTTATTAACTAGCATTGTTTTTAACAAATGAAGCTGAAATGGCGTCTTGGGGACCATTGTAACAATAAGTAAAGGGACGAATGTAACAGCTGAAAATAAATAATCTTATGCTTACAAGCCATTACTTAACTCTTTAAGAACCACCAATAGTTTCCTATATCATTTATATTATGTTGCATGTGCATTATTTTTTTGTCACCTTTCACAGCATAAATTAAAATTTTTAACCCCTTAAAGTTAAAAGTTTAACCCTTTAGGTCTCTGCTCATTATTATTTTTACTCCTAAAATATCACTACTATTTTGATCAATAAAAAAATATGTCACAACTATGATAATATGTATAATTAACTATGTTTTAGTTGAATTTATGAACTGTTACAATTGACCCCGTAAGTGGGGACAATTGTAACAAGTGCACGACTGTCAAAAATTGTTAATAACTAATATAATAACATTTAAAATAAGGTATTTGTTTTTTTTTATAGTAGAGGATAGTCTACTTTACTCGTCTGTCTATTAATACTAATAATATATTGGATTTTTTATAAGTTAAAAATAGTTAAGTAAAAAATTTTACAATTGACCCCACTCTCCCCTACTATTAATCCTCATTTAATTTAAATTTAGCTAAAAGTATGTAGAATGATGTAAAAATAAATACATATTTTCTTATTTATTACTAACATAATGCTGTTCTGAGTACGGAGTAAAACAATTGTAAATACTAATTTGATTGCTTTTAGTTAGCACTACACAATCATGAACGAAACTAAAAAGCATATATCAAAACAATTAAGACAGTTAAAAAAAATTTCACTCTTATTTGGTATTTTTAGCGGTGACTTTACGCTATTAAATTACGGAAAACGGTTTTAAGAGTTTAACTCATTAAAATAAACATTAACTATATTTAATATGATTTGAAACTGACAATACAACAAACTCTTGATAGTCGAGGTTTCTCAGAATAAATTTTTTCCTATGAATAGATACTTTAGTACAAAACTTAATTCCTTTTTTCTATTTTTCCAAGTTTTATTTTGTTTTAGGTTTATACAGAGATTTTTCAAAAGTGTAACTATGAACAAAACAAACACGTAATTTTAAGTAGCTCGGAAACTTATATGGGAACCTCACCCTAACACGCTTACCACCTTAGTTTCTTATGTTGTCAACATTGACATAAATAATAAAAAAGTACATAATCATTAAAGAACGTGAACTGAATGCCTAATGCAACCTAACCCTGAACCTAATGCAACTCGTTTAAATAGATTTGTTAGTTAGTAAACGTCAATGATGTTTTTGTAATTTAAATAATTTGAAGAAACAGTTAATTGTGCAAAGAGTAATGCTAAACCTATGAAAAAAATCGCTTTTTACACGAAGGGAAGTATTAAAATTTTTGAATATTTTAACACCGAGCGAAAATGGCTCCTTTCACTCGCTATCCAAATTTTAAATGTTTCTAGAGTTCAGGAAGGAGACACACACTCAGAGCTACAAACTCTTTATTCTATAAATAGAGAAATTTAAGCCGCGATGGCTCAGGGGATAGAGCGTTCGCCTTCCAATGAGGTGAACCGGGATCGTATCCCAGCGATGGCTGGTCGATATGAATTTCGCATCCGACTTGCACCGACCACAGTGCTGACGTGAAATATCCTCAGTGGTAGACGGATCATGGGTTAGAGTGCCTTTGCAGTCAGGTTAACCGCAGGAGGTTTTCGTGGTCTTCCTCTCCCTGTAACGCAATTGCGGGCTAGTTCCACCAAAAAGTCCTCCACGAAGGAAATTTCTCGCAATACTTTATACAGGAGTTCCCTAGTCTTCTGGATTGAGTTCAAAATTACAAGGCTACGTAATTGAAGATTAGTAGTCGAAAACCCAAAAATTGGGTCTGCTGTTCAACGACGGTAATAAAATATTAAATAAAAAACGAGAAACTTGACTCATTACTTCACTTTTGAAAAAAAGTCTTTGTTTTGAGATCGTTGCCCTTTAATCCTTCGACGTAGAATTTTTACTAAACTTATTTTTCATACTTTTTTCATTATTTTGTATTACTTTTGGTCAAAATAAGTGAAAAATACGTATTATATTTAACATTTTGATAATTTATGACTATGAAATACCGCATGAAACACCGGTGTCTTTTTCTGCGTTAAAGGCAAAACCTTCCACACACGGTTCACTTCAAAACAATAATTTTTCAGATTTGCAGTTATATATATCTAAAACCAAACAGTTATTCATAATTGAAATTTCTTTAATTTACAAGATCAATTATTGATAAATTTTCGAATATGAATGGAAAAAAAAATTCAAGCTGCTTTTTTTTGGATCTTATATTTTAGTACAAATATAATTCCAATAATCTAACAGATTTATTTAGTAACTATTAGATTGTTTTCCGGAAATATATTTTTGCTTGTAATTAGAAACTCAGAAAAAAATATATATAAGGGACGCCGGTGTCCCATTTGCTCCAAAGAGTTAATTTTGCGTAAATTTGTTTGCGTCGGAAAAAGTTAGGTAAATTCTGTTTCAAATACTAAAAAAATAAATAAGGTAAGACAGAATAGCTTTCGCGGTATTTAAGTAAAACTAAATAAAATTTTAAAGGCCATGTNATCAGTCTTTTGCTCAAAAATTCAAAGTAATGAAATAAAGGACAACGAAAAAAAAATGATAAATAAAATTAAAAAAAAGAAAACGAAGGTCGACTCTGAGATCGCGGAACGGCCTTGAAAAGAAAGGGAGAGTAACAGAAAAAAGAACATGCTACGAAGAAAAGATTATAAGAAAAATCTCAGACTTCCTTGAGACTTTAGGGGGCCCTACAAAAGGGGTTTTAAGATTCAAGGACCATATTTTACTCTAAGATCAATCATTGGGTCTCTGCATGCTCGGCTTGCCCCCCTCCCCACCCCATCATCATTTTCCCATGTAGGTTATAAAGAATTTGGTTTTGAAGTGTAAAGTACCTTCACCATGGACTAGAACATTTTTCAACTTCTAGTGCAACCAAATGATCAATGATTCTTTGTGGTTTAAAAGAGAAAAGGTAGTAGTATTTGAATTGAAGTGTAATGAATAACCACGCGGAATTGCAAATTTCGTTCCTTTCATTGAACAGCTATAAATCACACAACCTCGTAAAAATAATTTTCGAGTGTGATTTAAATTTCGATCCACATTCTTTGGTTAAAGGATGGATAAAAATCATTTTGAGGAAATGAAGTTTAAGGATTCCCATGGAGGTGTTTGCATGTGTTTTGTGAAAATTTAATGGATTTGGTGGAAAAAATGAATTTGGCTACAAAGGTCATGTGTTGGAAGATGTTCTCTTGCACAATTTTAAAAATATAAGAAAAAAATAAGATATTACATAAGTTGGTGTAAATTTTTTTAAAAAATATCTACAAATTTTTATGATTTTTTTTTTTTACTAGGAAAGCACCGCGTAAGTATGTCCGTATTAGGAAAGCGTCCCTAGCAGTGTAAGATGACTTTTCCGGCCATGGTTTCTTAGGAAATTCTTAATCCTTATGATGTGCCCTACTTCCCCTAGAAGCTTGTCGCAACATTCACGGGCAACCTGTATATATATATACTATATATATAAATATTTTAACACAGGCTGTTTTTTTAAGTGGATAATAAATAAAATTTTTAAATTAACGAAATTTTCTATTAAAAAAAATGATTGAAACGTGATTAAAAAAACAAGACAAAAAATATTTTTAAAAAAATTAAGTTGTTTTTCACAAAAGGAATAAAACAAAAGCAAGTTTTTCCTTCAATGAAATTGGTAAAATGTGAAATTATATAGGGGAGGCAAGAATTTACAAAAAACATTGAAAGTGTGCAGAGATCGCGTTCGTAATACACTATAATCAAATTATCAATCTGAATTAAGTAGAAATTTTAAATGGATCCTAAAATCATGCAAAATTATAATGACATTAATTTGCAAAAAAGAAAATTAGACAGCAATTTCAAGTATTTACACAAACCAATATTGAACACCACTCCAAGAAAAAAATAATGTTCTTTTATTCTGTATGATTGCGTTTTTATGCTTTTTCCCTTTTCTCTGAACTATTATGCATAATAAAATGCTTTTTAAATTTTTTAATCATTAATAATTTTTTGCAACAATCAAAGCTCTAACTTAGAAAATAATACACATTTCCCTTAACGAGCATTATTTTGTTAAATATTCATGTTGCAGAAATCGTAAAACGCGAATTTCGAAAAACATCTAATGAATGTGATGAAGCTGAAATCTGCAAAACCAGGACTATGCAGAACGTCAAATGAAATAAACTTGCAATAGATATAAAACACAACTTGTGCTTTTTTTCCGAAATGAGGTTTAAAATTTATTTTTGACCTGACGAAAAATGTTTTTCCTATATATCATCATTTTCTATTAATTTATTTTATAAACAAATGGTAAAATTCGGTATTACCTCAAATTAACGTTTCAAGAATTCAGTTCCTTCAGAAAAGTAATTATAGAGAACTATAAATTCGATAGTGGTATTTTTTTTTCTGGAGAATAAAACATAAATAAAAATTGGAGTTCTTATTGGAGTTGGGATGTTGAGTTTAGCATCACTGATTACATCGTTTTAAAATTTTTCACCTACGTATTTTTAGATTTTCTATATAATTTTTATTTCTCGTGATATTTGCTTGCTTTCATGCATTTTAGACACCTGTATATAGTTGACCATGCATCTACAATGAACTTTTTTATCGATACCACCAAAATTTGCATTACGTGCGGACTATAGTTTTGACTGATTTTTATATTTATTTATTATTTTTTTCATAACCGTCGCTGAACAACCGACCCTATTTAGGGTTTACGGCTACTAATGTTCAACTCCGTAGCCTTGTAATTTTGAACGCAATCCAGAAGACAAGGGAACTCCTGAATCAAGTATTGGGAGAAATTTGCCTTCGTGGAGGACTTTTTGATGGAACTAACCTGTATTTGCGTTACACCGAGGAGAAAACCATGAAAACCTTCCACGGTCCACGACTAGCCTATATATATAGAAAATAATACACATTTCCCTTAACGAGCATTATTTTGTTAAATATTCATGTTGCAGAAATCGTAAAACGCGAATTTCGAAAAACATCTAATGAATGTGATGAAGCTGAAATCTGCAAAACCAGGACTATNCACTATATATATATATATATATATATAGCTCTATTTACAAGTAAAAATATATTTTCGTATTCGAAAAATCTGTTAGATTATTGGAATTATATTTGTACTAAAATATAAAATCCAAAAAAAGTAGTTAGAATTTTTTTTTATTCATATATAAAAATTTATCACTAATTGATTTTGTAAACTAAAGAAATGTTTCGCGCAGATTTAAATGGCTACAAATTTGAAAAATTATTGTTTGGATGTGAGCCGTGTTTGGAAAATTTAACCTTTAACACTGAAGATGACACCGGCGTTTTGTACTGTATTTCCTAACCATAAATTATTAAAATGCTAAATATAATGTTTTTCTCTTATTTTGACATACGAAATAGGGAAAAAAGTTTGACAAATATCTGTAATAAAAATTCTGCGTCAAAGGGTTAAACGATTACTTTTTTTTTCGCAAAATTTTCAAGTGCACCAAAAAAATTTTTTTTTTGAATGCTCTAATGTAGATTTAAATAGCACAAGAATTGTCAACGGTTATGCTGCTCCAAGCAGAATTCAATTTGCATACTTGTTGACAAAATTAAATAGTGGTGTAAACTAAATCTGCCAAGAAAGGGGCAGAATAAAAGGCAAGAAGATCACCCGGGTACACAATGAATCGTGGAACCTATAAGAAGATTAACTTTCTTACGGACTCAAACTAGACAAATTGTAATTGTCAAACATTTAAATAACTAACAATTTGTTCTATTTCCAATGACCAGAAGTGGTTTAAATTTATCTTACGCGTAAAAGTATCACCAACTGCTTATTCATCGTATATTTGTCTACAGATAGATTAATAAAGGATGAATAGGTAAATGAAGTTTTGATTTCCAACAAGATGAAGCCTATATACATAGATTGAGTAGAAGATACTTCCGCTTTAAAGGCACGTGTTTGCTAATAGAAATGCTCCAGATTTGTTAGTTAAATCGAAACATTAATAAAGTTTTTGTCATCACATTTTTACACGCGTAGTGTATATGCTGTGTATGTGAAAAAGGGGCTTGTTTCTCAGGAGCAGAAGTATACTTTAATTGGTTTGTTTGATCAAATGAGATTTTATTGGGCAAAAAGCTGTAACATAAATAGTTGCCCAATTCCCCTATTCCTCAATATATTAACTGTAAAACCAAAAATAATGATTCAAGATTCAATAGAGATGTCCAAGTCAGAGGCTGAACTAGATCAGTGTTCCATTATAATCATTCAATTATTTTCTGTTTACCCCATTCCTATTGGACGATTTGTATTCCTATCTCAATGGAAACATATTGTTATTGGTTGCATCTGTAACTAATTGATCATTGATGAATTTCTAATAGACAGGTAAGTGAAGTGACGGCAACTTAGATATCTCTGTAGCTTATTTACTGATTTGAAAATACTATTTATGATTTGGGTAGTAAACCAACTTAAAAATAAAATGTTTGAAAATTTTTTTTGTAACAATTTTCTTTTGTTTATTTTTTTTCAATTGAATTTTGATTAAAAATAAAATAACTTTTGAGTTATTTTCTGCACAACACAAGTTGAAGAAGTTATTACAATACAAGTTGAAGAAGATCGCAACAAATTCGATAAAGAGTTTCAGGTAGTACTAAAAGTTATTTATGACTCAGTTTAACGCATAATCACGGTTAATAATTTATTCTTAACTTAATTAACCATACAAATAGGTAAAAATAATAAAACACTCTTTTAGTGTTTTAAGGCAGTTATGCTTCCCTGTAAAAAACTAAAATACTACTTCATCATTTGTCATATTATGTTTTGCTTGCAAGTTTACATTTCAGATTAAAGTAAGTTAAACTTAACCTTTCTGACTTGAAGCCTTTTCTATGCGAAGCCCGGAGATCATAAATATGTGCTTTTTTTACAGTTAAATCTTGTAGGGTGTAGGCGCTTTATAATTGCCACAACTTCATCACACCATATATTTTTTGATGACAATATGAGAGTGGTGAGTATGCAACATTTTTGTTTTACAATGCGTTTTAATAGTCTGATGAAGAGTTCAAGATGTCAGGTTTAATTTTTCAATCTATATTAATTTTTTTAAAAATTAATCTTTTATAAAATGTAAATTTAAGAAGTTTTGGGGAAAAAGTGAAATTTTAAAACTATCTGTTTGCAATGTATGAAAACATGGTTATGGTCTGCTATAAGCAAAGAGAAATAATTTGTTCTACGAAGGTTTAAAAAATATGTTTACCAACAATATACAATCAAACCTCAATGTCACGAACTTCAATAACCCGAAATTACAGATGCCATGAAAAAATCTGAATTTATTACCTGTTTGCTTTGTAACTGGAAAAAAAGAAAAGAAAAAACTCTTTTAGTCGAATTTTTTTCTCAGTGACCCACGAATTCGTTTTCATCTCCAAAAAGTTATTCCTCCTGATTTCTGAATTAGTTAAAACCTGTTTTAGAATTTAAAATCTTAAGAATTTTTTAAAACAATGTTATGAATCTTGTCTTGAAAGTCTACAAGGAAAAAGATTATTATGTTTAAAAACAAAAATACTGGCATTATCCATTCCTAAAGAAGGTGCCAGGTGTATATGTATAAATCAGAACATCTGCTTATAAAATAGAAAAGAACTTACAAATTTAATGAATCCAAAATAAACTAATGTTTATGAGATAACAGTTACTGTAAACAATAATGTTTCAGTATGTGGTGATGAGAAAAAATCGGAAATCTTAAAAAAGAAGCTAAGCATTAAGAAATTTATCAGAAAAATAAGATAGCGGAACGTGAGCTAATTATTCAAATAAAAAGAGTAAAAATATTGAAAGTGTTTGAAATAAGTTTTGTTTGAACTAAATACATGTTATGGAAATTTTGAAATGATAGTAAAGTTATTAATTAAACCGATTAAAAGAATATTTGATATTCGATAAAAAATATTAAATTTTTTGTATCCTAAATTTTCAATATCCCGAAATTTTTAGTGTCTTTCTTCAAGCTCGTAATATCGAGGTTGGAAATCTTTTCTAATGTATAGTACTAATAAGTATCCGTATCCCCCCCCCCATGTGTTACATTATACGAGTTGCGAATGTCTATGGAATTGTTGGATTGCTTATAGAATGTTGTACAATAAAATTTACTTTGAATGACATAGCTTTCTTAGTTTAGGTTTAACAGAGTAATTTTTTTAAACTATTCTTTAAACATTGCACTTTTTTTTAATATTTACGTCCAGAGGACTTACTGAGAAGTCTCCCGATTTTAAGCTTGTATATACCAAGTTCACTCACTTTTTTTTAAAGGAAAAACGATCAAATGAAAAGTTTTGATTTCGATTCACGCAAAAATATTATTTACGAATTCCGGGAAATATTTGTTGTTTTAACACATTTCTTAGAAAACTATTATATTAAAATCTAACAGTATTTCATTAGGCAAAATATGCACTGGTTGCAATATGGAATGACTTATTCTCATTTTAGCAGAATTCGCTCTAACTTTCCTGGTCAACGGGATTTTACACTTGTCCCGACATTTAATAACATATTGTGGTTTTTTCCAATTTGGCTAATTTATATTAGTTTTACGTTTCGGCCAATATTCTCGTTGCCCAAATAAACTGCAGCAACACTCACAATAACGTCATATTAAATTATTATCTCTGGTATATTTACAATTTTGTCGTATTTAATTTACTTATGAGTATTATTAGCAGTCTCAGTGACCTGAGTAAATCAGAACCTGGCGTTGTTCCAACATGTTGACAAACTTAGATTTATAGTTCCTGTAACAGATTTTTTTAAAATAAATTTTATATTATATTCATTTAAACTTTAAATTAAATTGCATCATTAAATTTCATCTTTAATTTGAATTATATCTGCATTTTAAATTATCATAACCTAAAGTTTGAGAATTAAAAACTTGTGTTTAAAAAAGATGCTAAATTATTATTATCAATTGGTAACAAAAAGTTTTTGAATTTAAGTTTAATAAATTCAAACTTCTTGAAATTCAAATGCATTTTGGGTAAGTATAGTTATGCTTAAAATTACCTGTAATGGTTGAGTACAGTATTTATTTAATTTTTGATAATGTCTGTTAGCCTGCGTTTTTGTTTTCCCTTCAGTTAAGGGGACTTCAAGTACGTATTTTCTCGAAATTTCATCTGTTTCTATTTCTTATGAAATATTTTGTTACGAACGAGGCTGTTGTTTCCATGATAGCAAAGATCAACGAAAAAAAATTTTTTTTTTATTGCTCTTGGAAAGATGACAAATATCACAAATTGATACAAAAGCTATTCATCTTAAATCTTTAACAATAATAAGTTGCATTCATCAGTGAAGCCATTCAAGAGATATTAAGGAAAGATTGAATCTGTAACAATGAGTTTCAGCAATAGAATTTTAGAAATTGCGCTTAAAATATTTGATACCGGAACTGGTGATCCTTTACAAACTCAAACTAGCCCATAAAGATTAGTAAACTGTAGAAAGAAAAAAAAGCAAAGAAAGGAAAATAAAATAAATAAATAAATAGGATTCTTGTTATATTTCCGTTGGAATTTGACAGTTGGGCGATTGGACTACAGGGCGAACTGCCTCACCGTAAGAACACGATCTAAATCGTTGCTCCCTCTCTCGAGTTATTATTAGAAAGCATTCACATAGACCAGGGGTGGCGAACCTTTATGCTTCAACTGCCATTATTTTCTAAAAAATTGTTTGATGAGGTCATAGACGTGCCGTCAAATAATTTTGACTTTGTGATTATTGGGAAAATAATAATACTAAATACTATTAACTCAAAGCTCTTTATTTACTTTGAAAAAAAATATTTTGCAATGTCTCAGTTATACGTGTTATTCAACTTAAAGTAACATCAGTGTGACTTCTGTTGTTGCAGATTCGATGGCAAAATGTTAATGGCAAATGTTGTAAAATGTTAGTTTAAACAGGACTGTTAATTTTTTTTGCTAGTTATTTATTGTTAGTTTTTTATGGTTATTTATTGTTTTTTTTTAGCATTAATTGAAATTTTTTTTATTAGTAATTGTTTATTATTTTGTGTGTTTTTTGTGAATTTTAATTTAATTGTTATACATATGCTTCATAGTGTAATAACATTTGTGTAATAACAATTCATAGTGTAATAACATTTTTGTAATAACAATTCATAATTTTGTAATAACAAATGTGATCGGTGGCGTGCCCAAAATCTTGTGTCGGGTGCCATAAATGGCACGCGTGCCATTGGTTCACCATCCCTGAATAGACTATCGCTTTTATTGAGATCAGATGGAGTTGTGAGGAAGAAAATCGAAACAGTTCTTTCAAACCGTTTCATTCTATGCATTAATTGAAAATTTAAAAAGAAAAAGAAGCATGATTCCGTCGCATTTGAAAGGTGTATCATCTGAGTTCTAATTATCTGGGTGGGATATGGGCTGTAAAAAAAGGGTTAAGTGCAATTTTCAAAAAATTTGTAATTTAGTAACGATTTAATAGTTTTCTGGATAGCTGAGATGACTAGCTATAGCCTCCATTTGTGTTAAGTATAGGGCTGGGTGAGAAAAGATTTAAGTACAAGTGACATAAAATATTATCTTACGGGAATACAAAAATTAAAAAAAATTAGTTCGGATGAAACTGAAAGGTGGTGAAAGAAGGGAAAAGTGATTGATAAAAAATTTTTAAAATTTCCTCCAAAAACTAAACGGAATTTGAAGCCTATTTTTTCGTGATTGACTTTGATAAGGATTCGTCAAATCATGATAATGTTTATTTTCTTCTTAAATATTAATTTGGGATTTTTAGTGTAAGTTATAATATTTTCCTTTTTGACGAGAACTTTCAAAATAGGTTGTGATTATAGAGCACCCTGTTAACATATTTTACACAATAATTTTGTATTACATCTCATTTCGTTATTTATTATTTTTATTTTTTGATTTCTTGATCCATTTTTAATTCCCTTACTACTCGATCTACTTTACTTGCGTTTTCTCAATTATGTCAAACGTCTTATTTTCTAATCATTCCGCTTTCAAAGATCTGGCTTCAGTGTTTGATCATTATCTTTCATAAATACAAAAGAAAGAATGACATCGAATAGAAATTTTTTGTTACTGTTGGAACTTGCCTTTTTCGCGTAACTAACATCGAAGCCGCAGTATGGCTTCTTCTTGTAATACCTGACACAAAGAGTCATTTCATCACAGAAAAAGCACATCCACACTATGTAACCACATCCGTACTTGGATAAATCCAGTCTTAGCTATTTCATCAAAATAACTTTCAGAAAAAAATTGTAAGTATTAAAAATCTTATTATTTTCTAAAAATAAAATGAATTAGATAAAAAAATAAAATGGCGATTGTATCAAAAGTATTTGTTATATATCTATCTATTAGTGGTAAGAATTTAACTGACAGATGCGTATAAATATTTGCAATTCCGTCGAAAAAAATATTATGTTAATTACTTTAATTTGCAATGATTTGTATTTCTTCCATGATATACACCTTCCATTAATTTAACTGACAGATGCGTATAAATGTTTGCAATTGCGATGAAATGAATATTTTCGCAATTTTTTATTTTGTAATGATTTACATTTCTTCCCTGATATATGCATTCCCTGAAATTTTTCTGACAGATGCGTATAAATGTTTCCAATTGCGATGAAATGAATATTTTCGCAATTTTTTATTTCGTAATGATTTACATTTCTTCCCTGATATACACATTCCTTGACATTTTACTGACAGATGCGTATAAATGATTGCAATTCTGGCAAAAAAAATATTATCGCAATTTCTTTAATTTGCCATGATTCATATTTCTTCCATGATATACACCTTCCATTAATTTAACTGACAGATGCGTATAAATGTTTGCGATCGCGATGAAAGGAATATTTTCACAATATTTTTAAATTTGTAATGATTTACATTTCTTCCATGATACACACATTTCATGAATTTAACTATCCGAAGCATATGACTGTTTTTAATGATGATACAGATTATTTTTTATTAAAATTGCTTTCCTCATTTATTTATTTTTTTATTCCAAATATTTTCTTTCACTTTCCATAACTTTTTTATGCATTTTAAATTGTTTATTAATTTTTAATGATATTTTTTTAACATTTTACTTACATCTGCAGATGTGTTCGATCACCTGATTTTGGTCTGCCTATTTTGAGTTAAAATATTTGAAGTGACAGGAAAGAAAAATTTTATAATGTGTGGGCAAATGTTGTGACATACATTCATTTTTTTCTTCTTTCGTTTTTCATACTATTTTCGTAGCATTCAAATGGCCTACCATTATTGCTTTAATTTCCGTAGGCTGATTTTTATCATTAAATAAAATATAAAATGCGTGCAATATAGTGTTACTATTACTAGTACCCGTTGTTTTTAACAATTTATTCGCTTCTGCCGGGATTTCTTCGAGATATCGTCACAAGAATTTAGTCTGTCTCCTTTTTATTTTATTTCATTTTTTTATTTTGGATTTAGGTATTTTGAGGAGCTCAAAGACTAGTAATGATCAAGTGCAATTGGAACACTTCTCATTAATAATTTTTTTTTCTTTAACGTCAATAATTTCGATAAAATCACAGAACATTTTGATTTAAAAATATATAATTACTGTAACTTCATTTAAGAACCTTTTGTGGAAATGTTAATCGTAACAAAATGGATGATTACCTGGATTTGAAAAATAATCTGTGCAATTTTTTCAAGAGAAAAATTTAGTCTAAGGAATAACAATTATGTGACTCACAGAAGATATAAATATGAGAAGTAATTTAACTGGTAGAAGAGACTTACAACAATTCAAATAAGGAACGAATGCTATCGCTCTTCATTATTTTTTTTTTTCATCTTTAAAAGTTTTAACATACGCATAGAATTGTTAAAATTTATAATTGATAAAATTTATTATGCATGTAGTCCATTTCTCTATCTTTTTCTACTTTTAAGTTTTTTATAAAGTTAAGTATATTATTAAATTTCTTGTCTGTAGACATTTCACACAGCGAGAAAATATAGCATCGAGTTTGGCACCTTGGCAGCAGTACGATAACTTAACTCTTTGGATTATATTGTTCTTATCTCTATACATTTAAACTAAAATAAATAATTAAGGAAGCTCAATTTAGTTAGTTATATACGAATGTCCTAAATTATATATTTTTAATTCACACGGCAGCTATAAAGTGATCTAATAATTTTTTGTTGGAATTTACTGATTTTGTTCAGATTTTATTTTTCACAGCATATATCTTTAATAACCAAAAATATTCCGAAACATTTTAGGGTTGTGACTAAAATTAGTTGAAAAAATTTAATTTCCTATTTTTGTTGAATTGATAAAATATCAAACAGTGTTATTTTTTTGCCAGCAACAATTACATTATCAATCTATGTTAGTTTCGCCGACATTTTTGTTCTCATAAAATTCGCTGCTCTTCTTTTTATCTCATTGATTGGAGTAAGATCTTTCAGAATTGAAAACTCTATTGGATTTCCAATGTCCAGAACATACTAAATAACATGAAGCGAGTAGACAAAATCAGTTTTAGAATGTATTGAAACATCTAGAAGTTCCATCGTAAACTACCTTAATATGTAACTGTAGAGGGTTCACTTTAAAACATAATATACCAATGTTCACAACCAACAAATATAACTATTAGTTCGAAAACCTGAAAAATGTAGAAATTAAATTACGTAACACTACATGGTTTTCCATAATATCTTCAGTTGTGCTTTTATTGGAGCAACATCTTTCAGTATTGAAAACTCTATAGGAATTCCAATACCCAGACCATGTTAGATGACACGAAGGGAGAAGACGAAATTAGTTTTGGAATATATAGAATCACTATCAATTACCTTACATGTTACTTGATTCTATGTTTACAGTCAATAATTACAACTACGTGTTTTAAAACCTTGAAAATGTAGAATTTAAATAATGTTACTTTAACAAGTTCTTTCATAATATCTTCAATTGTGCTTTTAGAAAACTCGATTACATATAATCATGGATGTTTCAAAAAAGGTATAGGGGAGATTTCTGATGATCAAAAATGTTTAATTTTCAGTTTCGCTGGGGAATGTTGAACGCATCATCACTTTATTCACCAACCTTCTTGGATGAAGGTCCGCCATCGTGGTGTTACGAGACACGCTTCAACGGTTGGAACGCTCCTCCTGATGTTTATGTCAGCCCCTACTGGAAACAATTCAGGGCGCCTGCACCCTACCTGCACTACTTACTAGGTATACTCTACGTAGTTTTGATGGTAGTCTCATGCATTGGAAATGGAATAGTCATCTATATATTTTTAGTGTGAGTTTTACAAAATGATTTTTGACAATTTCTTACATCACAATAAAGATTGTGCTATTTACAATGGAAAGACAGGCAAAGTGGCTATATTTAGGATTGGGGATCTTCTTTCCAATCAACAAAATTATTAAAATAAATATCGATACCAGTGCTACTGAATAGATGCTACTTCCTGTTAGACTTTCTAAAAATAGCTACTGGTACAGAACAAAATAAGGAGAACACTTCTAACCCTTTGTAAGTAATTTGTCTTTTAGCAACAAATGTTACAGAAGATTTTACACTGCAAATTTGTTGGCACAATCTGTTGTCATTTTCATCTCTGCAAAATTCTTTAGGAGCAAAATGAAGAGAGAAAGTTAGCAACTTTAATACCAGCAATTTTGAAATCATTCAATGGGATTGCAATCTTTATCTAAGAATGGTTTTAGAATTATCGAGGTATTAGGAAAGAAAAGATGGAAATTTTGCATAGGTAAGGACATCCTTTCTAAAAGCTTTAGGCATGATTTTTTCAAATTGTGCCAATAGTTTTGCTTTGTGAAATATTCCAAAACATTCGCCGTTAAAAGAAGGATTGTTTACATTGACTAAATATAGAGGTGTTTGTTTCATTTTGTTTTGTACCTAAGTCGCATATGCTGGTTAAATAACAGTTGTAAAATGTGACTACACAGATGCACGTATTGAAAAGTATGTATTTAATGAATACGATACAAACTTATACATTACAGAGTAGGTTTTATATTTGTTAAGTATTATCATAACTAGTATTTACACAAAAATATTTTTTATCAACATTATGCTTAAAAATGATTGAGACTTAGAAACAATAGCTCTAACTCATTATTTTTTCACTGCAAGCAACGCTTTCTTTAAATATCAATTTTCGAGTTTGAAATATGTAATACATGTTCTTCCTATTTCTGTATCGCTATTTTACTCAACTTCGCGACATTAAAAAATACGTTTTAGCTTTAACTCCTCATGCAAACAGAATTTGCAATAAAAAACCTGGGGTTTACATTTAAGATTTTAAAGTTGGCCCCCTCCAACCTCCAGGTGTCAACCCCCAGGTGGGAGTGAAAGATCGAGTTCGAAATCATAGGATAACCTTTAAAAAATATTGACTGTGTCCAGTTTCACAAACTTAATCCCATATACATTTCCCGAGATATTTGACCGTCTCCAAACTTTTTTGCAACCTGTATAAATTTTTTCAATTTTCATGTAATAGTTTAACCAGTTTCTCTAAATCTGATTTTCGAGATCCTCTAAAAACTTGTAAAAATGACACAAGTTATACTTAAAAAAAATTCCCTAAAAAATGGTGTCCTGCTTTGTAAGAGCTTATTTGGCGCGTTCTCATTACATTTATTTCCTTTTAGAGCAAGAAATCTAAGAACACCTGCTAATATGTTTGTAATTGGTCTTGCATTATCAGATTTACTTATGATGGCCAAAACACCAGTTTTCATTTACAACTCTTTTCAACTTGGACCTGTATTTGGAAGTTTAGGTTAAGTATCCACTTAATTTATTATGCATTTTTGAAATTTTTAAGCAGTAGATCTGTATTCTAAATTATAGATTTAAGTGTAATATATCTTATGCTTTTACTACAATATAGAGATTTCTTTTACATATATTATATCTCAGCAGTTTTAAATTGTTTTTACCACTTAAAATAAATACAAAAAAAAGATTCAAAATTTGGGACTTTTGAATGTGTTTTTTAAGTTTCGGTTACTTCTCCATATTTTTCTATTTTAAGCTGTGAAAGAGCGTTCTAAGTATTAAAATTTTTTTTATTTTTTATTTATTATTCATAGTATTTTGCATTAATGGGACCTTTAGAGTGTTTAAGCAGATTCTATGAAAAAGTCTGTTTTTTTTTAGGATTCGAAGCTAAATATTGATAATTTGAATTGTGTTTTTAAATAATTTAAAGCCTTATTACCTTATCCTTATTCATGAGCAAAGTAAAAATGCTTTGACTTAAAAAAAATTACATAATTTCAACTGTTTTAGATAAATTATTTGCATAATTTCAGCAGAAAACTTGAAACGCTTATAAGAATCCAAAAATTAAGATCCCATACAAATCCACCCTACACGATCGATCGACCATGATAAAACTATAATAATCAGCTGAATTTTTCCTGACAAACATAGTAGTCAGGTCAAAATATCTTTAAAAAATACTTTTCTATGATTGCTTTACCATGTATCATCGCATTTGGTAATATTTTATTGTTTTAAAATAAATTTCTGCTTCAAAGATAAATTCTAAATCATAATTATTATAACAATGACCAAAATAATGTTCCTTCTTAATTTTTTAAACTGATATTTTTCTTTAAATCCATCAACTTTAAATACCTCAACTTCAATTTGCTTTCAGTAGAAAATGAAGATCTTATAAACAATAACTTCTCATAGTAACAAGTAATAGTTGAGAAAATATTTTTTAAATCTTACTTACTACTCTGTATTATTTATAGGTTGCACCATCTACGGTGTTGTTGGAGCTTATTCAGGTATAGGCTCAGCCTTTTGCAACGCTCTCATATCATATGATAGGTATAGAGTTATCGTCCATCCCTTTAGTAAATCTGGGATGACGTTGGCAAAAGCAATCTGCATCCTGATTCTCATTTACATCTATGTAACCCCTTTTGCTTTATTGCCTGCTTTCGAAATCTGGAGCCGATTTGTGCCAGAAGGTTTCCTGACCAGTTGTGCTGCAGATTTCTTTATGCATGACTTTAATGGCAGATCTTATATCGTGGGGACATGGTTTTTTGGTTGGTTTATTCCTATTTGCACAGTTCTGTATTGCTACTTTAGGATATTTCTTGCTGTAAGAAATCATGAATTGCAAATAAAAGAACAGGTATGATCAAACTTAGTTATAAATAGTGATTCAAAACGTAAATTACAAAAGCATTGTAATCGAATCATGCGAAATATTGTATCACATTATTTTAAAAGTCTACTATATTCACTATATTCTATGAGCTATTAGAAATAAATATGTATTTTAAACCATATTAACATATTTTATACAAAATTTAGTTTTTAAATGTTTTATCTTGCGTTATAATAGTAGAACCAACACAATTTTACAAAAAAACTGGAGAAAAACTAAGATATAATATTATTTGTTTTGATGAAACTTTATTGCATTGAAATANAGAGCAAGAAATCTAAGAACACCTGCTAATATGTTTGTAATTGGTCTTGCATTATCAGATTTACTTATGATGGCCAAAACACCAGTTTTCATTTACAACTCTTTTCAACTTGGACCTGTATTTGGAAGTTTAGGTTAAGTATCCACTTAATTTATTATGCATTTTTGAAATTTTTAAGCAGTAGATCTGTATTTTAAATTATAGATTTAAGTGTAATATATCTTATGCTTTTACTACAATATAGAGATTTTTTTTACATATATTATATCTCAGCAGTTTTAAATTGTTTTTATCACTTAAAATAAATACAAAAAAAAATGCAAAATTTGGAACATTTGAATGTGTTTTTTAAGTTTTGGTTTCTTCTCCATATTTTTATATTTTAAGCTGTGGAGGAGCATTTCAAATATTAAAAATTTCAAAAAAGATTTTATTCAATATTATTATTATTTTGCATAAATAGGACCTTTAGAGTGTTTAAGCTGGTTCTATGAAAAAATATATTTTTTAGGATTTGAAGTTAAATATCGATAACTTGAATTGTGTTTTTAAATAATTTAAAGCCTTATTACCTTATCCTTATTCATGGATAAAGTAAAAATGCTTTAACTTAAAAAAAATATATAATTTCAGCTGTTTTAGATAAATTATTTGCATAATTTTAGCAGAAAACTTGAAACGCTTATAAGAATCCAAAAATTAAAATTCCATACAAATCCACCCAACACGATCGAAAAAACGATTTGTAACCGTATAAAAGTATAAATATCAACTGAATTTTTCCTGAGGAACATAGCAGCCAGGTCAAAATATCTTTACAGAATGATTTTTCCATGATTGCTCTACAGTGCCATATATCATCGTATTTGGTAATATTTTATTTGTTTGAAATAAATTACTGCTTCAAAGATAAATTCTAAATCATAATTATTCTAACAATGACCAAAATAATGTTTCCTCTTAATTTTTTAAACTGACATTTTTCTTTAAATCCATCAACTTTAAATACCTCAACTTCAATTTGCTTTCAGTAGAAAATGAAGATCTTATAAACATTAACTTCTCATAGTAACAAAAAATAGTTGTGAAAATATTTTTTCAATCTTACTTACTGCTCTGTATTATTTATAGGTTGTACCATCTACGGTGTTGTTGGAGCTTATTCAGGTATAGGCTCAGCCTTTTGCAACGCCCTCATATCATATGATAGGTATAGAGTTATCGTCCATCCCTTCAGTAAATCTGGGATGACGTTGGCAAAAGCAATCTGCATCCTGATTCTCATTTACATCTATGTAACCCCTTTTGCTTTATTGCCTGCTTTCGAAATCTGGAGCCGATTTGTGCCAGAAGGTTTCCTGACCAGTTGTGCTGCAGATTTCTTTATGCACGACTTTAATGGAAGATCTTATATAGTGGGGACATGGTTTTTTGGTTGGTTTATTCCTATTTGCACAGTTCTGTATTGTTACTTTAGGATATTTCTTGCTGTAAGAAATCATGAATTGCAAATAAAAGAACAGGTACGACCAAACTTAGTTGTAAATAGTGATTCAAGACGTAAATTCAAAAGCATTGTGATTGAATTATATGAAATATTGTATCAAGTTATTTTAAAAGTCTGCTATATTCACTATATTCTATGAGCTATTAGAAGAAATAAAAATGTATTTTAAATCATATTAACATATTTTATGCAAAATTTCATTTTTAATTTTTTTTTTATCTTCCGCTATAATAGTGGAATCAAAACAATTTTACAATAAAACTGGAAAAAAACTAAAATATAATATTATTTGTTTAGAAAATATGTGAAACTTGATTAAAGTGAAGTAGTTATTTCCGAAATAAGGTGATTCTTTTTTATTTGAAGTTCACTTTTAAACTTGCATAATTTACTTAATAATAATCAGAAACACAATTTTTAGTTTATTTGAGGGTAGAAAATCTTATTATTGTTTTTTCAAAATTATTCCTTGACAGACAACTGCATGGAACTTCTGAAAAAAGTTGTTTTCGGTATTAAGTTTCATAAAGTTGTGTTGAAATGGGATGTATTTAATTAATACTTTGTTTGGTTCTATTAAAAATTAATTTAGTAAAATTAATCAATGGAAAATTTGAAAGAATATTCTGATTTGATTTGGGCCTTTTTTTTGTTGAGATTTTCAGATTTTATCCAAAAACTGTTAGAATTTCCTAAAAATCTCTTACTAAATTATTTCAAAATTTGAAGAATATCCCTGTTATTTAAGGTTAAAATTAAGATAACCTTCATTATTGCTACTATCTTTTAATTTTGTGTTTCTTTTTCAGAATTCCACTTTTCGTGTTTTACCCACTATTTCTCTTGTATTCACTTATTTTATCCACTATAACTGTCTAAAAATTTATTTCAGATACTTAAAAATTTTCAAATGGGATATTCATCGTTGTAACATGCTATGTTTTGAAAGAAAATTTTTTTTCTTGATTATTTAAAAATTCCGAGTGAAGGAGATAATACTATTTTAAGAATATTCCCAAAATTATTTAAGATTAAAATTAAGACAGCCTCAATCATTGCTACTCTATTTTAATTTTTACCTAGAACACGTTTTTGTATTTTTTGTTCAGATGTCCTATACGTCCTCCCGAAAAATTATTTCTAGGAGCTTGAAAATTTTTCAGTAAGATATTCATTATTGTAGCATGCTACGAACAAATAAATTTTTAAGACCTATTTTAAAATTCAGTGTGAAGAGGTAGGAATTCAATAGTACGACAGACTGGTGAAATATATGAATGAATAACGCCATTAATAATCGAAGCTTAAAACTTGGCATACACATACCACACCATATGAAACTTTAATTTTGGATGGATGACCATCTCAAATGTAGCATGTAACAATTTCCTTCACAGTCACCTTATAACTTTCAGAAAGGCGGATTTGTTGCTTTCTTTTTAAATGTTTTTTTAACGATTTCGAGTGATATATATTAATGATATGAGAAACATTCACTATTTTGTGGATACAGTTTTCTATTTTAACCAATATCTGTTACTTCGAGCAAAATAAACCAACTGCTCACTGGTCCCCACTATTACTCCTCAATCATTTTGTAGATGGAAAATATTATGTATTATTCTATTTTCAATAATATATGCCATATTTCACTAAAATGTGTTTGTTTAAATCAAATTTTATGGAATAATTAGTTTTTGATGCACTTTTTATAAAAAAATTTTTGCTACTTTAAATAATATTTACTAAAGATAGGACGAAAACTTGAAATCTTGTGCATGAAATTCTCTATTTTAACCAAAACATGTCGGGGGTTTCACTACCAGCTAGCTTCGTTAATCAACTCCACGATTATTTCTCGATAAATTTGTATTATTAACTATGAACATATTTTTTCTTTGAAATTAAAAATTATTCGATTGAAAGATCCCAAAATTTCATATTATATTAACTCAAATTTGGTTAAACAAATTCATTTTAAAGTCTAATTTTTGTACATGTAGTTTGTGTAGAAATAGTAGTAAATTAACGCATAATAGATTAGATTATTTGTAGTTTCATACCATATCAAACCATTTGTGGTTTCAAACCTTCGCAAAATGCTTTTCTTCAGCCTACAAAGAGAGCTGTCTATCAATCTAGCTACTAATGGGTTCACATGATGGTCTCAACAACAGTACTTCAAACCTTAAGTTGTTAGGGCAATTAAAAGAAAGTTGAAGATGTATGAGAAGTACCAAGTACCAAAGTTTCGCTTTAAACTTTGACAATATGGCTGCAAGAATGGTTGTACACGACAGTGGACAATGTAAGATGGCTCTCTCTCTCTCAGTGTATTGCTCTTTGTGCTTGTGGTTCCCTATGAAACTTGGCGGTATCAAATTTTGAATTTAATCTATCATATAAATCCAATCTATATTGAGTTTATACATTCAATTCATTATAGACTGTCTAGCAGTACAAAAAATATGCTATAAAATAAGCGAAAATACTTTAACATTAATTAATTCATACCATTAGATAATCCATGAAATTTGATTTAGATAAATATATTATTAATGATACACTATTAAAAATTTCATGCATTAATAAAAATAGAGTAAAACAGGATGCTTTTAGTGTCACAATTTGTTTATCATGAAAAAAAAAAGTAATAGTGGGGGCCGATGCACAATGTAAACAAGTAATATTTATTGCCTCAAGGGCATGCACAAAATATGATGTGTTCATCATTTATTTAATAGATATCAATAAAAATCGTCAAAAAACATTTTAAAGAGCATATAAAAAGTTTTCAGAGGCCGCCATTATTGTTATGGGTTAAATCCCAGAGGGACTCCTATCCATAATTAAAGCTTCGCATGTGTAGTATATGTGTACCAAGTTATATTTTTCTATTATTAAAGGCACGATTGCTTCACCCATTTGCAGTATTATTAAGGTAAAAATTTGTCAATAATTAATTACTGTACCATCTTTTTTATCAGATTAGTAATATTTTTTGAATTTGTTAATATTTCTTCATTATATTTGTAATCCTTTCCATCCAAGTAAAAAATTGTCAAATGCTCGTTTTAGGCAAGAAAAATGAACGTGGACAGCATTCGATCCAATGCAGCAATGAATAACTCGTCTGCTGAAGTACGGATTGCAAAAACAGCATTCTGTGTTATCATCCTTTTCCTCTTTTCTTGGGTTCCTTACATCTCGGTAGCATTTTTGGCTGGTTTTTCAGATCCCAGTGAGAGAAAGATCACCCCAATAATATCAATGATTCCAGCACTTACATTGAAAGCATCCGCCTGTTTCGATCCATTCTTTTACGCTATAAGTCATCCTAGATACCGACTGGAGCTACAAAAGCGATTACCTTGGCTTTGCATCCAAGAGAAGGCTGAAAATGCTTCTAATGGCAACATCGATACTGTGTCCAAAGCTACTACAGAGACATAGATTTCAAGGAGAAAATTGCTGTTTTTGTTTGTAATATCTAATTTGATATTATATGGTAATTTATTCATAAATTCTAAAATGCCTAGGAACTATTTATGAAATATGTAAACATTGTTTACGTTTCTTCTTTATGGAGGGATTTTAGCTTGATGTTAATTTGTGATTTGCCCATAAAATCTCAAGATATCTGGAAGTTATTTGGGGAATATCTAAACACTTTTGTAAGTTAGTTCTATCCTTACGAACTGCTTATGAATTGCTTATAAATATAAAAAAAATATGTGTTAGACATTTTCAGCAATGAAAATTTTTTATTTCGGTAAAACTTACTTATTTACATTTTGACCGATTATACCGTTTACATTTTGGATTATATTCCTAATAATTATAAATATATATAGTCAGTGAAAAAAATGCAAATATTGGTCTCGCATGCTTAGTAATAAATGCATATATTTATTTACAATTTAAGTAATTATGAGCACCTGCGAGTTGTACCTAGAATACATTCAATTCCAAACACTGAAATTAAGAAAAAAAATCATTTAACTTTTATTTTGATTTATATGATTTCGAGAAAAGAATAAATTATTATGTATTTATGCACCTATTTTGACCTAAACTAGATGTTAAACTATTATTAAATCTAGTTAGGACATAATATATAAAATATTTATGAAATTAATAAACTCGAGGAAATAATATATTTATTTATTGAATAGGGCTTTTTTCTTTTCTACAAATAGAGCATTGAGCGTTATGGTTTTAATTACATCGTATATAAATACTGCAATTTCTTATAGTAACTAAGAGTATTATAATAGAGAGAAAAAATATTATAAAAGAAAAAAATATTTTTCAATATGAAAATTTTTACCTTTGTTCTCAGATTTTACATATCTATTGAATCTAACTGTCCAACTGAACTTAGTATTTAATTTGTGTGGGAATGTAATGTTCAATTTAACACAATGCTAGTCTACCATTTATTGTAGTATAATAATCCCTTCTATTATGCACAAAAGTGGAAAATGTTTAAAGGAAAATATAAAAAGTTTTATTATCGCAAATTATTAAAATTAAAAATTTACTGTAATTTCTACAGAAAAATATATTTTAAATAGTTTTGATTAGGTTGCAAACTTAAATGGTATTTCTGAAAAATGTCTTCAGATATTGCAATAATTCATTATAATTTTTGTCCCTTTATGCATAAATATGGTAGTTAAATTTGCATAATGAAANATATATTTGAAATAGATTAGGTTGATATGAAATATATGGTTGATATGAAAAAATATAGGTTGATATGAAAAAATATATTTGATATATGATTAGGTTGCAAACTTAAATGGTATTTCTGAAAAATGTCTTCAGATATTGCAATAATTCATTATAATTTTTGACCCTTTATGCATAAATATGGTAGTTAAATTTGCATAATGAAATAAGAATTAGCGGAATTTACTGTAAATAAATAGAGTAAAAAAAATACATAGCTGTTTATATTTCTTATAAAATAAGAGATTTAGTAAACTGTAAAACTTTTCTAGATTTTAAATAGATGTTGTTTTTTTATAGTTTTTGAGCAAAACACTGGAGACAGTTTACTTCAGTCTAGAGTTTAGTTTAGGAACTTTCCAGAGCGTTAAAAATTATATTTACGAGAGAGAAGGGTGAGGAATAAAAATTTAGCTAAGTTCCTTGGTTACAATTTTAACACTAACAATTTTAATACATTCTAATACAAATCCTAGTTGAAATAGAAGGAAAATTTGTAGAATTAGTGCAATTTTCCCATAAAATGTGAAAATGCTTAATTAATAGCATAAATACTATATAATTGAATAGCAAAGCTCTAAGTTTTCATATACTGTAAAACACAAATTGTTTTTATGCATGCATTTGCTATGTATTTAATTAATTAAAAAAAATCCTCTGTATTTCTTCAGAATAAAGATACTATCAAATAATGATGTGTTTAATTTGTTGTCTGCATGTTGGGATTTTTTTTCATCCTGGGATTAAACGTTTACACATTCATTTTAATACAGGAAATAATCATGCGCAATTTATAGAAAATAAAAATTTGCACATTTTTCGATTTTTGCGAAGAAGAGTTTTTTTTTAAAAGTTAAATTTTAAAAGCATACCTCGTTTGTTTGTCCTTAATTACTATATAATTTTTACTTGTTCTACTCCTATGACAAATATTTTAGCCAAAAAATCCATAAAAATTTTATTTATTATTAAAAGTAAGTTCCTGACTTAATCTAACTAACTTAAGCTTAATAGTTATTAGTTCTGAACAGATTTAAGTGGTACACTCTACAATTTATAATTAAACAGTCTCTGTCATATTTCCATTTACACCTGATTATTTTCTATCAATGTTACAATTATATTCTTAATTCCAGCTTTTTTTTACTTCATTTTACTTAAAAATATTGAATCAAAGATGAGATTTATTGAATTTTCGTCCCATAAAACTAAAATTATAAGCATGTGAAATAATTCTTCGATTTCTATTTTTATGACCTAAGCAAATGCATAGAGAACGTGTAAATTAACTCATTATCACATGCTGTGCTATATTTGTTTGATCAATAAGTTCAGCCATTTTTTAGTCCTTAGAAAGGAAAAAAAAAGAAAGAAAGATGTATCGCGTTTTCCCATACTCTGGAATAAAAGTGATAAAATTGCATTGAAGCATTAGATTCTAGACATTTTATGAAATAAAACTAAATGAATCTAAACGCGTGCTGATTTTGATCTGGGTAACACACTATATTTTTCAGAGGTGGAATTATTGAGAGAAGTAAGATCCCTTTTGGCAACTGGAAAGGCTCAACACCGATGGAGTCAGGGTCTAAGTCTAAAATGTTGTCTCGCTATATGTAACAATTAATACAATTATGATATTTAAAAGTACGAAATATTTATTTTAAAGCAGCTCTTATACAAAATTTCATATTCTTATGTTTAAAAAAAATTTAAAGCTTTGCTTGCTGTAAATAATTGAGATCGATCCTATAAATCAATTTATATTGTCATAGAATAGATTTTTTGGGTCACATTTGTAGTGTTTAGTTTCAAATAAAGTCCAAGTTACTTAAAAGAATTTAAAAACAATTATGACATAAGTTTCGCACCCCCCCCCAATGTGTTTTAAAGCTTTAAAATCTTTTTCAAATAAAAAAAAGTGTAAGCAAGATTTTCGAGAATGCATTTTTATTCACAATTTATTAGTTAACAGGATCATTATTACTTATTTTATTAGTATAATTTATTTATTTATTTTTTATAGCGCTGGTTTTGAAATGAAAATAAGGTTTAGTTCAAACAATAACAGATATTGCTAATGCCAATAATATGACCGACGATATTAAAAAGATGCGAAATGTTGGCATAAGTAGCATTCAATTAGTAGTATTCAATTTTAAAAATACTTTATAATTATCATTATTAATTTTCTTGAGATTCATACATCAGCTATTCTCAAATCTAAAGCTATAATTATCACGAAACATTATTGATTATAAAGGTTATTTTGGGATCATGTAGAAAGCGTGAAATGATTCAGAATTATTCCAATGAAATTTATGTTGGCGTAAAATTTCTGTAGGTAGTAAATATGTAGGAATCATTTAAGTGGGCATAATCTCGTAGAACAATAGTCCATTTTTATTACCCTTCATTACTTTAGTGTAAATCTCCTTCAATTAAAAACTAAATCATCACTCTCAAATTGTTTCCTTTGTAACTTCTTTTAAAAGTTAGAGAAATCCGTAACTCTTCATCATTAGTTTTATTTTTGAAAGACAATTATGATTAACAAACCACGAATGAATTTTAAAATAAATTTTTTCAGGTGATTTAGTAACTTATTTACTAATTTTTGAGGTTAAAACATAAAAATTATAACATTAAATTTTAAAGTTTCTTACTAAAAATAATTTGTTATCAATCTCACGTTTAAGTCATTTTGAAATAGGTTTTTATAAGAAACCGTTAGTAAAATGAAAAATTATTGTTGATTTTTATAATTAAAAAGATAGAATAAAAAATTTGTTATCGTAAAACAACTTAACGCAGTTATGAAAATATCGATTAATCCATTTTAAAAATTACCCAATAAAACACATAATCTTATAATCTTTATGTTTTGGTCATTTTTCTTACTTTGAAAAAGTTTATAGATTGCTAAGTCTGCATGAAATCTAAGCAAGAAGGGATTTTATAAGATATCGCAATCATGTGTAAGCAAATCCTTGATGACTCATAATCACGTAACTATGATTCCTAATCGGTTTTGTTGTTTTAACACCTACAATAGTTAGGTCAGAGATTCTATGAAACTTTGGAATTTGGTTTTAACTTCGTAATTCGTGAAATAAGCATAATTCTAAAATGTCGCAAATGCAGTTCATTTGAAATTATTTTTAGAACAAAGCTATCTGCTGAAATTTCAATAGATGGAAGAAACATACAGAAATTTTGAATTTTTTTTAACTTATACTCATTTTAAAACACGCGGAGCTGTTACTTCAATTTAATTGTTATGTATAGAATTCATAAAATGGTTGATTTGGAATGTTCATAATTTAAAAAAAAAATTATTTCAGCTTTTCAAATAAATTTTGAAATTATTTTTACTCATACAAAAAAAAAACAATTTACAATTATTAAAAAATAAACAAAATAAAGAAAATTATTAAAAAAAAGAATTACGCCTAATTTTTTTACATAAATTAACTAAAATTTGGTCAAGAAAATAAATATTTGCATGTTTTAACAATCATCTATTAAAGTATAACCACAAATTGAACTATTGTAATCATGCAATTTTCGACGGCATAAAAATAATAGAATAATCAAAAGTATTAACGTATTAGTTTTAGATAAAATTACCAAGGAAAGACAAAAATACATTCATGAAATACTTGCATTCAGTTTTCAATTTTATTTTCTAAAACATCTGTAGCAATTTTCTTCTAAAATTTTAAAATAATATTTATACTTATTTTTTCTCAGAAAGTATCATTAAATACGATATGAAAAAAACTTACGGAATATTGATTTCAAACAGTTTTTGAGTTGAAAATTGTTTTGAAGCAGTTTTTGAGAGAGATAAACAGATAATAAAAATTCACAATTTTCAGCAAACGAACTTAAATTCACGAAATAAATTTTAGACACAGTGTTTTTAGAAACACCAAAAAATTTCGTAATTGTAGTTTTCGATTAACTGATATGTACTAAACTTTACTAAACTGATAACTGAAACGTACTAAACTGATACTAAACTTTATTTAATTTTTTGAGTAAAATAAGGCTAAAAATTAATAATAAGAATTTTTTGAAAAAGAAAATTTATTGCATATAGATTTTTAAAATTATTTTTTTCAACTCTTAAATAATAGAGAAATTCCACATTGACATTTTCCCTAAAACGTGATAAAATTAGTTCTCAAATTTTACATAATTTGTGTAGATAATAATTTAATAATGATTAGGGAATAATATAANTGTCTCAAAATATAAAAATAAAAATAATTTTTAAAGTAGAAAATGATTCTCAAGTAGAATTTTTTTTTTTTTTTAAAAATCTTAACAATGTGATGCCTGCAAGTGACATAGTGTAGGTATCTCCATCCTGATTGCTTGTTAAAACATAGCATTTGTTTATGTTAGCAACTGATCTATCCATTTTATTTCGAGTAAGCCAAGTCCGTCAAGTATCAATTATCTTAAAATGCACATTCTATATTCTTTCATAAAGATTTCAGTTCTTTCACTATATATTTCTTACTTAACTCAAAGATAGGCATGAAGCCCAGTGGAACATAAACAAACTTATTATACATCCAAGTTGCCAGGTACATGAAACAAAAATATAACACGGTTACAATAAAATACATAAACAAAAAATAAATAGAAGTTAAGTAAAAGAAGTTAAAGAAGTAGTAAAAGAGGAAGTTAAGTAAGAACGCGAAGGAATCATAATTAAACAAATTCGATGTGCGATATGGCGCTTTATTTTTTTAAATCAATTTCAAGTTAGTAAACAAGTTAAATTGGGCAAAAAAATTAAATATGCTAGTTAGGCTAACAGATAATTTTGGAGACTATATTCTAGACTATAAAATGTTTAGAAAGAACAATTTGGAAAAAGAAATGTTTTAAAATAGCATGTAAGGATATTTCTTAGAAACGATTTGAACGATCAGTCAAATAGAACAGAAAAAGAACTGGAGGATTAGAGTTGTTTTATTTTTATCCTTTCTAGCCGTCAGGATAAAAGTAAACCATATAAAAACTTATCTGAAAACAATTTTAAAATCTAAGAAAAAAATACTACTCATAAAGAGTATTCCTAGAAATTTTGTAGGGTCCGTGATGATAAGTGAAGCTTTATTTATTTATTTATTTATTTAATATTTTCCGAATATTTTATGAATAAACAAATACAGAATAATTTTTAATAATTTATCTTTTTACTTTCATTATTGTATAAACTAAAGGGTAAAGAATGAGAAAGTGCCCACATTTCTTGTATTACACTTTAATTAGCCCTATTACCAATAATAATTTTTTTTTTCCAATTTGACTTTTATTTCTATGACTTCTTTTAAACAGTCGGAATGAAAAAAAAAGTTTTTTTGTTTAATTGAACATTAATCGGGTTGAAAGTAAATTTGAATTGTCAAATTTTGTATTCTCCCCCCTCCCTCCCTCCCCCAAAAAAAATTATATCTCACTACGATCATGAAAAATAAATTTTAATTTTCAGAAAACAAAATTTTCTAAAATTATTATCATTTACAACAGAGATTCACAACCTTATTTGATATCAGATCACAAAAAAAACGTTGGGACTAAATAAGTTATGTAAAAATATAGTCGTAAAATTCAAATATGACTTTTTTAATATTTATATACTGTTTGAAAACAAAGAAATATAAATCATACGATTAAAATTACCTCCTTTACTCAAGAGCAGATAATGAAAATTGAATAAATAAATAAATTAAAATATTTTAATTAAATCTAAACAAATGCTGCTACAAAACAAAAAAGCAATTATATCCATTTATATGATTATAAAACATAAAAGCCAAAAAACTTTAAAATAGAGTTTTATTCATCGCTTAAGTTAAATTTCACTATTATTCAGAAAATAAATTTCGTTATTAAAGTTAATAACATAGTATTTAATTGAAGTTATGATCGAAATTCACTTTTTGAAATGAAATTATAATTTTTTTTTTTCCTTCTTATAATCTTACAATTTAGAAACTTCCTTTTCTTCCCTCCCCCATTGTGCATAGCGCTTTTAAACTTGTAAATTTGACTTAAAAATAGAATAAAAAAAATCTGTAACTTTATGTGAAAAACTAGTTTCAGATTTGAAATCCCCCAAACCCGAATTAGACAAGATCAAATGTTTGTTTAAATGAAACTACAAATTTTCTCCCAACATCAACTAAGGACTTAAAAATATATACAGTGGCTCTCAAAAGTGTTTGTAAACTTATGATTTTCAATGAAATATTACTCAATTCATTAATTAAAATGGATATTTTAGAATGAATATTAACTTTTGCTTTGTTTTTAAAATTTTTCATGTAGTTTTTTTTTTTTTAAAGAATGCATTTAAGACCTTATTATTATCTAACCATTTTGAAATATTCCTTCTAATTAATGAATAGAGCCCTATTTCATTGAAAGTTTTAAGTGTACGAACACTTTTGGGAGCCACAGTATGTAAGCTTTAAACAGTAATTTATCGTAATATTTATATATTATTGAATAATATTACAGTTTACAGTACAGGTATATGTATACGTTTAGAACTAATAAATCTGAAAATAAAATATTTTAAAGTTCTATGCATCATGCAAAATCTAAAAAAAAAGTCTAATCCAGAGTTAAATTTTTATGTAATCAAAAATCTACTCATTTCTTGCACTATTATTGTACCCGGAAAAAATTACTCACAGTTCAGCTTGGCGATACCCATTTGGCACAATCGCATTTTAACTCGCCAAATCTACTTCAGCTGCTGTCAGCTGAAAAAGTACACGTCTATCTGATTTAGAATTTCACTCCGACAACTCACCATCTTCCGTAATCATCATGACTGTAGCCGATCTTGTCGCTCCCCTTAAAAAGGAACCTGGTTTGCATTACAAAAATCCAGTAAGTATTTATTCAGAATATTTTATTTCTATTAAGTTATGTGATTAACGAAAGTGTATTGTCAGATTTTTTTTTAATAAAGTATTTAAAATCTGAAATTTAGTTGGGCGTAATCAGGTGATGTTCAGTCACCGGCTTTCACGTGGGCGTTGTTTTTACATGTTTGGAATAAATGTTTAATGATTATTTATATAACCAATTATTTTGTTTGATAAATGCACTGCTGTGATTGCCTTTATCAATTTTATTGTAACTTACTTTTATTAGGAGCAATACGCTTCAAAAATATATTACAAATAGATTTTCCGAAAATAAATGAGTAAATATATTTTGAAAATGTGATGTATTAGATTTGGTACTTATGGTAAAATAATTTTGTAGAGATTTTTTTATCATGCAATTTAATATATATATTTTTTTAATTTTCCAAAATAAGACAGCATATTTTTCTATTTTAAAAACTCATTTTTAAGTAGGATTAATAAGAGAAAAATCCAATTTATTTTAATATATTAAATCAGTTTCATTTATTTAGAATGGGTGGCTTTTTTTTAATCAATTTTACGATTCAACTTATGATTGTTTAGTTTGAACCTACACATTTAATTGATATTTATCATTAATAAAAACCTTTTAATCTTAATATTATCTTATTCTCTACTTCGTAATAAGGATTCTACAAATTCAGTAATGGCAATGGTTACTATAAATTTTGGTATTTTTCGGCATAATTGATTTAAACCGTATTTTTTAAATCTAATATTTCTTTGGCAGAATTTCTAAAACTGATCATACACGGATTTTCATAAACTTGGTTATGATTGACTTGATTTTGATTGATAAAAATCTTGTTTTAAAAATTTAAGTTACCTCTATGATTTTTAATGTTTACTTTTAGTTTTGAGAGGGAATATTTTTGAACCATATTTTTCAGTCCTGAATTTTTCTCAAAGTTTGTTTAAAACTCTCCTCTCTTTAATAATTATGTAAATTTTACACGAAACTTTTTCGACTTATGGGATTCTAGAATCAAAAATTTATGATCGATCCTGAATTTTTAGTTTCATTTTAAGGAAACTTAAATTATAAAACCTTATTGCGTCATTTTTTCACGATCGATTATTTTAAATTTATAACTGCGGAAATATTATTGATTTATTGTTATAGATTGCATATATATACATATATATAGATATTATATAAATTTTATTTAGATAAATATATGTACTTTTTCTTAACATCGTCGTTTTTTTATAATAATAAAAATGTATTTCTTTGTTGAAATATCTTTACCATATGGGAAGTCTCAAATATAAGATGGCGGTTTATACAGAAAATACCCAACGATTTACATGTAAAAAAATATAAATTCATTGATTTTTATTACAATGTTTTGCAAAAAGAATAAAATAAAAAAAAAAATGAATAACATTACTACTATAAGGACTTTGGGTGTGGTCAAGTACTGTTTACTGAAAACTGGCTTAACAGGTGGTATGAATTTAAATTACGTTGAGGAAAAAAATTGCAGGAATTAAATTTTAAATTTATGCAAATTTTTAGTTTTAATTAAAAATTTGCATAATATTTGCATAGTTAATTGTTTTTTGATGCAACAAACTGAAAATTTTTTTAATGTGGGCACGATTATCAAATTTCTTTAAGAATAAGGAAATAATTCAATCTAATAATTACGATTTGAGCCACAATGGCACAGTGTTTAAAGTACTGAACTGACATTGTGAAGAATAGCATTTCTAAACCCGTGGTCCCGCAGTGGACTGATCGTTAAGACACGGTTCCCAGCAGATCACCGAAGTCAAGCATCACTGGCTGCGGTCAGTGTGCGGGTGGGTGACCCACTTGGATCAGTCTGCG
The DNA here is from genome assembly GCF_043381705.1 of Parasteatoda tepidariorum. NCBI lineage: Eukaryota > Metazoa > Arthropoda > Arachnida > Araneae > Theridiidae > Parasteatoda > Parasteatoda tepidariorum. The sequence continues at coordinate 82,080,451 of NC_092204.1, read as the reverse complement.
TAGGGACCGAGGGTGTGCGGTATTGGTCCTCGTTAAACTGTGCTACCGTAAAGTGCTCGACTTCGCGCGCAGGTCGTTGGGCTACCGAAGCGGGGGTGCCATCCCCTCCGCAGAGGATCAAAATTGTGATGGATTGTCTTCGGATCATCCTCAGGGATGTTTCCCAGACCGTCGCCAATAACCCATTGTGCAGCTCTAGTGCGACGTAAATGAACTACAACAACTACAACAACAATCTAAACCCGTGAAAGCTGGAAGTTCGCCCACGGCTTTGGATCGAAGAGTGCCTACCAACTTGCCTGGAAGTAAAGGCGGGCGGTACGTAATGCCACCACATTCCTATCATCATTCTGTTAGTCAAGAAATTGTGTACCTTAACCTCCACCGACGCACCTCAACCATTCTTGGTCGACAGACTGTCTGTTGCAGAAGTGCTGAATTTACTGTTTTTTTTAAATTATTTTTTCATTACAAAAATATATAAATGTTTAAAAGTAATTAGTTTTGCTCGTAATCTGATTAGATGCTGTAAATCTGATCCAACTTTAGTCAAAATTGCGATGGTGTTTTTTTTCTTCGTTATAATAACTTGTTTATTCTCGTGTTTAAAACTTTAAGTTCCTAAATTATTTTTATTTTTACAATTTCTTCCAAGATGTTAACAACTACTGTGATGGGTAAGCACTTGGCTTCGATCCAAATAGATGCGGTTCAACTACCTAACTCCCTCGTCTGGTGACTTTAACCATTTTTAATATATTTTTTTTCGAGAAGAAAAGAAATTATTTATTTGTTCTTTTTTTATATATATTTGCGTCAAAAGCATTTCTGAATTTATATTCTATTGTTTTTCCTTTTCAATTTTATTTTATAAAATATGAGTGAATTTAATCTTCAGTTTAATGTTTTATATAAGTATTAAAATTATCAAGCCACAGAATTCAAAAATAATATTTTTTTTTTAAAAAATAATACTGTTAGTAATTAAAAAATTTATAAGCTATAGTGTAAATTAATGTTTACAATCATTATAGGTGCAAAAACAATAGGTCCTGCAGTGGACTGATCGTTAAGACACGGCTCCCATCAGATCACCGAAGTCAAGCATCACTGGCTGCTGTCAGTGTGCTGGTGGGTGACCACTTGGATCAGTCTGCGTAGGGACCGAGGGTGTGCGGTATTGGTTCTCGTTAAACTGTGCTACCGTAAAGTGCTCGACTTCGCGTGCAGGTCGTCGGGCTACCGAAGCGGGGGTGCCATCCCCTCTGCAGAGGATCAAAATTGTGATGGCATGTCTTCGGATCATCCTCAGGGATGTTTCCCAGACCGTCGCCAATAGCTCATTGTGCAGCTCTAGTGCGACGTAAATGAACAACAACAACAGCAAAAACAGTAGAGAATAAAGTAATGAGAAGCACTATTGCCTTGTTTGTTTAAAAAAAAGTCATATTTAAGCGAAAAAGAGAATATATGAGATTTCTCATAAGTTGTGTTGCTAAGCAAGTAGAAGGTATATTAGGTTTAAGTACAGTTACGATCTAAAAAAATTTTCCCTGATAATGTCTCAGTCCAGTAATAATAAATACATTTTTATAAACCAAACTTATTTTTCTTAAAATATCAAATGTTTGATTGTTTTTGCACTAAACAAAGAGGGCGATTTAGTTGGAGATGGTATATTTTTAGATAAGTTCAGCCTAACTTAAATCGATGTATCGATCCTCTTGTTTCTAAGATCAAAAACTTTATTTTTTCTTTGGGTTAATAAGTTCTTCATTAATAAAATATCGGCTAATTTTTTTTTAATCATAGCCAACAGCTCAACTAAACAAGAGGAAAGTATTATATTTTTAATATGGTGAGCTCACTTTTATTTTAACATTTTAGTCACTATCAAACATTGAAATGAGTATGAAAAACTGGTTGTGGAATAATGAATTTTTTGAGTGTTTGTCCTTGACTATGGAGTTACAGGTCATGATCTTGGCCATAAACTATCACTCTTTAGGTTTCTTAAGTGTATTTAATATGTTTGTTGATTTTCATTGCCTTCTTTTCGCTTCGATTGCGTCAGATTTTCACAAAATTCTTCGGTCGCCAAGGAAACATTTTATAGCATAGTTACTAAGGGCATTAGTTAAGAAATTTATTTTTCTATAATTTTTTACCACAAAAAGCGTATTTATTTTTCTCTTGTAAAATTTATTTGGTACGCACTATTAAAATAAGACGTATTGTAAAATCCCAGAAAATTATATTATCTTTCCTATACTAACTAATATATTAGATTTAATGTATTTTTGTTATTTTCGTAAACCTTCCTAATTTTTAAAATAATTATTTTGTGTTATATTTATGAACTATTGAGATTAATTTTCTGATATGTATTTTTCTACGACCTCGCTAATTAGAATTTTTTTTTTTTTTAAATTTGACAGTTTCATACTTGTATTAGCAGTATATGTTGTCGGAATTCAGAAGTAAAATTGTTATCGAAAACATTTTGCTCTTGCTCGACACTTGACTTGGAAAGCACTATCCCGACTGAAATTGCTCAAATTAAAACTTTTTATAAATTCCTCCGAAAAGAATTTTTTGTTCGTGAAATTTATACGTTTCTTCTATTAAAACTTATAAGGAGTGTTAAATTTCAAAAGCATTTTTTTTTTAAATTAAGGAAATAGGCTGTGTGTTCACAACCGCACTTGAATTGTCATGATGTTCTTTTTTTCAAAGCATTAACTATTTATGAAAAATTATTTATTAATTATTTTTTATACTACTGTAAAAAGTAATCAAAACGGTAAGAAAATGTTCAAATATACTTGTAACTTGCAAATGAAGCACGAAGGTAGATAACTTATTTACTTTCTTCTTATATTCTTATTAATTTTTGTTAAATAAGAAAAAAATCTTTTTAAGCTATATAAATTTTATTAAAGCAAACTAAAGGATGTATTCTTTTAATTTTGTTCCTAAGATCTTAATATAATTAACTGTGATGCATTTGTTTTAATTAATTATATGTATTCAGTAATCATAAGAATTCTTTACATGAGATGTCTATATTAAGTCATAAATTTTCTCATGTTATTTAATTGATCAACTTAATAAGTATTATACTTAGTCTTACTTAAAAAAAACTTGGAGATGTATTTATAAAATTTGAAGATGCGCATTTATATAAAAGGAAATAATTCTAATAAAAAAAAAGGCCCCTACATTCAACCGTTCTTTTTCAAAAGTTTTCAAAAAATGTACATTTTAAAGGCAATAGCAAATATTTTTTGTCTTGTGATTGAACAATCATCAATGAATATTCAAATTAGCGTAATAAATATCCTTAAAGGTTACAAACCAGTTTTGCAGTGATGCATTATCAGTTCAAATCACGAGTTAAATTACATCACAAATATATTGAGTCAGCGATATAATTAGCCTTTTTTAGCAAATTTTCAGACATCCCCACATCTTCCAATCTAATCAGTTCATCAAAAAATACTCTCGTGATTGTCATTAACAGAGATTGGTAGACAGCGTGTTGCCAAAACAGGAAAGGAATAAAAGAGTCAATATGGAACAAATATAATTTAACATGTCCTTGAAATAGACAATATGAGTCATATTATTAGATTGATAGGCGTGGTTGGGGCATCGATGCGATTACATTCTATTCTTTCCTCACAGTTTACGACCCACATTCTTGTCTATTAGTTTATTCTCTTTGGCTTAAAGCCAGACGACTTTTCTGAAAAGATCCATCAACGCATGTAACGTTAAGAGGTTGCAGGTCTGCGGTGAAAAAAAAAATTTTTTTTTTAATTGTATTCTTTTCTTACGTCACTTTCGATTTGGACCGGTTATGCAGCCTTCAGTATCCGTTCATCTCCATTTTGTGAAGCATGCAAAAATTTTAATTTATTCCGTTTGGTTTGTGGGGGCTCATTCTGGGAAAAATTTGTGTAGGTCTCTCGTAATATCAGTCCAGGTATAATAGAATGTTAGAATTTTGTTTTTATTTATTTTTTTAATATTCCCGTTCAACTCTTTATTTTTTTAAAAAAGATTATTACGTTCCCGAAATATCAGATATTTAACTTTTTAACGAATTTTTCTTTTAATTTTTTTAAAATTCTAGTTTTTGCTAAAATCATAACTGCAGAGATGTCAACTTGCTACGGGCAGCAAATATATATTTTAAAGTGGTAGTTTATCAGTTGTGATTCTTGGTTTAATAAATTCAATTTACTAGATTTTTATCCACCACTAATTCTAAATAATTCGTAGGCTTATATAATTCACCACTTTATAGTACTCATTTTATGCTATCCCTAGCAAAATAGTCAAATATTTGCAAAGCAAGCAAAAATAGTCAAATATTTGCAAAATTTACTTTGTAGTTATTTACCGTTTTTTTTTTTTTTTTTTTTTAATTATTTTGGCGTGTCCGGAGCAGTTGGCATCTCTGCAACTGCATGAAAATGATCTAAAATAAAAATAATTAATGAGAAAAGTTAGAATTTTAATTAAAACAAATAGTAAGATTTTAATATCTATTTGCCTCGCCAGCAGTCACTAAATTTCAATATTCTTTCCAGCAGTTAGAAAACAGACTGGAAGAGGCTCAAGTTAAGCTGACCAGCGTCTTACTTAAATAGAAATGTATAATAGAGACGATTGTGGCGGAAGGAATAACAGTGGATAAATTCCGATATGAAATAATGATAATAAATCGTATGTCTTAACCAGTATAAAAACTGAAACTCGATTCCCAAATGTTTGAAATTTAGAAAAATTTAATAGTTTTATCAAAAAAAAGTAGAGTTTGCAATGTACTTTTATATTCTGGACGGAATAAGATTTATTTTCCTATGGCAAAAAAAAAATCTATTGTTGCATTTTTAAGCCTTTTAAGTGAAATAATTCATTGGATTTTTGTTTCTTTATTTTTGTGTCTGGTGTTGAACAGCTTCTGTCTAGGATTTGCGGCTACTAATGTTTAATTCCATAGCTTTACAATTTTGAACCGAACTCAAAAGACAAGGATTTCGAGATAAACTCTCCTTCAGGGAGAGATGAGAAATTTGAGAGAAACTAATGCATATTCATGTTACATTAAAAAGTAAACAAAACGGTAACAGAAATTTTCAAATATACTCGTAACTTGCAAATGAAGCATGAAAGTACATAACTTTTCTTTCTTCTTATATTATTATTAACTTTCGTTAAATAAGAAAAAAGCCTTTTTAAACTATATAAATTTTATTAAAGCAAAATCGTGACTTGCAATCGACGGTAAAGAGCATTTATGGGGTTTTATTTTATTCAGTTATTGGTGTTTAACATAAAGTGACCACACGTCCCGATTTTGGCGGGACAGTCCCGCTTTTTGGCGGACTGTCCCGCGTCCCGCCGATTTTTAAAAATGTCCCGCTTTTTAGAAAATATCTGCATTTCTTATTTTAAATGTACTGTAAAAATATCTTCCTATTATTTATTAAGTATTATGGTGAATATAAAGAAATAANTTTGTAAATGACAGTAATCTATAATTTTGTCAATATTTCTAAATCTTATAAGCAGGAAATGAAACAAAAGTACTTTAGGTTTCTTGTTGGCAATAAAATGCGTATTGCACTATTTGTCACTTTCAAGTCAACAAAATTTTATGGATATCGATTTCCGACTACATTTTTCTATGTTTAGGATATTTCTCTGTAAACGAAATATCTCTAGTATTGATAAATTATGTTACGACATGCATTTCCAAGTACATTATTGCAAAACCTTCGAAAATTAGATTTATTACTTTTGCCTCCTTGAATGAAAATTATTTTTCTTAGAATAATTGCTTCCGTTTTCCGCAATACTCTTTTAATGATTTCTAATTAGTTTGACGCTAGAAGGTGTTTTACCTTACGTATACTTAAAAAACTCGAAATGTACGATGAATAATTATGTTGTGCAGGTGCTGGAAAATATAGAAATCTCTTCTGAAACCCAGCCTAAATAGCTCATATTATGTTAAATATCTTATATTTAAATACAATTAAGTTAAGCATATTTTTTTCCATACCATATTATTATACTTAACCATATTATATTTTGTATCCCTGTCTAGTATTTTTTTCTCTCAAATACTTCATTTTCTCGATGTACTACAGTATAGAAAAATAAAAACGGAACACCGAGAATAACTTTTGATCAATTGGCAGATTCTTACATTTCAGCACTCAACGGTTTAAGGATCTGACCTCAAAATTGCTAATTTATTCGTGTAGATGTAATTTATTCGTCAATACTTTTTAAAAAAGTTTTAATTCAAAAAATATATTTAATGTTATTGAATAAAGATTTGGCGTGTTTACTTTCATTAAATAAAAAAGGGATCAAGACTTTACAGTTATCTAGATACCTCTCCTCAGTTGTTTATTCCTTGTCTCTTTCTCATTCTCTCCTTTTCATTTTATAGTGTCAGATATAGTTTTGAGGTGTTTTTTAATGTCCTAAATTTTCCCAGCTTTGAGTTTGATTCAGTGCAGTCGCATTGAAATTTTGGGTCATTAAACTTTACATTAAAACAAACTTTAAGGATAGAAGAATAAAAAAATAAAAAAATTATTAAATTAGTTCTCTGGTTTCGGCAAACAGCTTTTTGCAGTTTTAAGAGCTGTCGCAAAATAATGTCATGATTAGAATTGGTATTAACCGATACTGAAAAAGTTCTCAGAGCATTTTTAAAGTCATAGGATAGGGAGTGTAAAATGGTCTTACTCCAAGCTTTATAGCTATAACTTTAAAAATTGTAATTGCTTGCCAATTTTTAATGCCTGTTTAGATTTCAATCAATGCGAGCCAAGTTTATCATGGTAATACTTTTGTAAAAGGAACAGCTCTTCTGATCATTCGGGCACCAGTTTCGTATTGTAAAATTTTTTAAAAACATTTTTCTGAAGTGATTTTTTATCACCTTGATAATTTAAGTAGTTCTATACATTTATGGGTATTATTTTCTCATTAACATTTAATCTCCCCTTATAAGCCCGTGGTGACTTGGATAGAGCTTACTCCTCGTAATGAGGGGATCTGGGTTCAAATCCCAGCGTTGGCTGGTCGATACAAATTCTGCACCTGGCCCGCACTGGCCACAGTGCTGACGTAAAATATCCTTAGTGGTAGACGAATCAAGGGTTAGATTTACCTTGCCATCAGGCTAACCGACAGAGGTTTTCGGGGTTTTCCTCTCAATGTAACCCAAATAAGTGTTAGTTCCATCAAAAAATCCCCCACGTAGTCAAAGTTCTCCCAATACTTGATCCAGGAGTTCCCTTGTCTTTTGGACTGAATTCAAAACTGCAAGGCTATGGAGTTGAACAGTCGTAAACTAAAAATTGGGTCGGCTGTTTAACAACAGTTTTATAAATTAAAATAATTTTTATAATAATTTAAGTTTGAGGTGTAAGTGGTCATAGTGTTTTACCTAATATGTCTATTTTATAGCTTCTATATCTTTATTTTTAATACAGATGTTACTTAATTATTAATTTATGTTAGCTAAATTATGTATTTAGCAAAATATATATTAAGTGAATAGAAATAAGTAGAATTAAGTAGAAATATATTAGCTTGAAATTACACTGTTCCTTACTTTAATGTAACTCGTACAAAAACTTACATTGACGCTCAACACACATTTCAAATAGTTTCTGTAAAAGATGATTAATTCTCTAATTAGAGTTTAAACTGAATTTTGATTTAAAAATACAAATAATGGCTAAATATACGAAGAACTTGGAGGATCGATGGACCTACAAAACTTGTAGGATGGACCTACAAAACCTGGGAGGAACCGATACTAATACTACTTCCCGATGAGTGAAGATGGTTTGAAATATAATTGTTCTTTTTGATGATTAATTTTGGTCTTGAAATCCCAAAGAGAGGTTAATTCTCTTATCAGAGTTTAAACTAAATATGGATTTAAAAATAGAAATGATGATTAATTTTACTAAAAACTAGGTAAAAACCGCTACTTCCCGATGAGTAAAAATCATTTGGAATATAATTAGACTTTTTAAAATTTATTTTAGTCTTGAAATCGGCTATAAATTTGCATGTCATAAAAATAGCTATAAATTTGCTAATTAATTTCGTTGAAACAAAGTTGTTCCACATTTTTAGCAACTTAAAAAATTGTCTACAAATAATGATCTTTTTAGATAAATTTTTTGTGTGTGACCATTTTCCCCCGTAGTAGTTAACCTACTTCTCCCCACTCTATTTTTAAAGAACTTATGAAAACTTACCAAAAAGAAGATATTATAAAATAAATTAGTCAATAATTATCTCCAAATTTAAGTGTGAAGCTTAGAAAGAAATGGTTGCTATTCCTGTTGTGTTGTTATTACTCTTCTGCATGTCGCAACACTTCAAAACTTTTTTTGTATTCACATTTTGCAACACTTCAAAACAAAAGATAGAATTCTCATCAATGCAAACACCTGTCACATGATTTATTCCCGTCCGTAAAACTTCCGTGAGTAAATAAAAGACTATTGTTCACGAATGTGCATTGGCTTGATCACGCCCTCGTGAGTTATTTAAAATAAATGACTATATTTTACCATCTGAATTTCTGATTAATGTAATTATCGATATTTAATTTACCTTTTTTCTGATTTTCATCTCAATTTTAGGATGATAGACTTAACACGGTTAGGGTGTACTGATTAGATTAAATTATCCGTGATTTGTGATTTAAAACGCGATTATTTGCATTTAGGAACTTTGATACTCACCTGATTGAGATATATTAATCATTCGTGATTCGATAATTTAGTTCTAATCATGTCTTTGTAATATGCTTGTCTACAAGTATTTACAGTATTAATTTGCTTAAAATCACTTTTTCGTGACTTATTTGCACGATTGTAGTGATAATTATTCTCTCCTTTTTGAGAGTTATGAGTTGGAATTTTAATATATTTTTTTAAAATCATTAACATTTCTCAGTGATTTGGTGAAATAATTTTCTGATTTGTAATTGATAAGTTTAGGAATAAGTTGCTGATTTATAATAAGTCAGTGAGAAGAAATGGCTCAGAGGATTGAGGGCTATCGTCCCCCAACTAGGGGATCCAGGTTGGAACTCCGTTAAAAGCTGGTAGATTCGAATATATTATATACAGAATTTGTATGGAACTACTGGAGTGCTGACTTAAAATATCCTCAATGGTAGAACCTTTAGCAAGAGTACACTTGCCGCCGTCAACCTCTTTTAGCAAGACACTTAAGGTGCTTATAAACCCAATAATTAGTGTTTCAAAAATGTCTAATTTTTTTTTAGCCCAAAAATACTAACTTTTTAATTTTTGCTCAGTTGGTGAATGATAAAGGAGAAGATATACAAGTTAAGATTAATATTCCCGGCTTTGTTAATGTTCTTCATTGTTAAATATGAAGTGTTGGTCCCAGAAACAGATGAATCCTATTTCTCTAAACTACTATAACTGTATTGCGATAGTATAAAAGCGAATTCGAAACAATATATTGTTTAAAAATCTGAAATGTTTCCGTGGGACGTATTTTCCAAATTTTGGATATTTTTTTTTTTGTGTAGATATTTTTTACTCACAGCCTCCACGTAACATTGCTCTTATTGACGCGTTTAAAGTGTTTAATTCTAATTGAAAATTTGAAAGAAACTGACAAAAACAATTTTCTTTATATTAAGAATTTTTAGAAAATACGTTTACTAGATTGTTATTTTTAGGAAAGTCTTCAGTCAATTTATTATAGATTCGGAAGTGATAAAATTAAAGTTTTCTTTTATATTAAAATATTTTCTTGCAAATTTGTATGCTATTATAAAAAAAATCATATGAGTAAAAATATGATTTGCAAAGTCAAATCTAAAACACCTGTCATAGATTGAACTTCAAGTTCATATTGATGCTACACTTCATATTTGTAGGGTAAATATGGTAAATTAAAATAGTTTTTTTTATTCAGAAAAAACATGTTTTTATATCTAATTTAAAAAGTATTATATTGCATGAATTAGGTAAGCTCTATAACTTTTATAAGGCTTTTACTTGAAAATCCGAACATTACATCCAAAGTTGTTGATTGTTTTGAATCTTTTCTTTCTGCTCGTTCCACGACATATGAAATTAATTTCTAAATGGAAAATCAATTACTTAAGTTGTTTTGTGCTACCTTATTTGTGCTACCTTGTTGAAGATGTTCGTATGGTTAATATTTCGTGAATATTTAAAATGAGTAAAAAAATATGAAATTAATATTCATATGAAAATAATAATTTTGTATCATTAACATAACTTACCGGTTGGTTTTTTACGAACTTGAAAAAAACGTATATAGGTTGCCTGATTATTTGTTTCTCTGCTGTAATTGTATCCTTGTAAGGAAAACGATTTGCTGGGTAAAACTATTTTGTGCTTGATACGCTGCCAAGGTGCACTAAAGAATTTTTTTATGCATTTTTGTAGATTTAAAAGGAATTAATACATCCATATAATTCAAAACTAGGAAAGTTCCTTTTTTTTTGTTGAACAAATCTAAAATTTATCTTTGCATTGATTAAAATTGTACTGTGAAGTAATTCACCAAGTATAAAGTGAATTATGCGGCGATTAAGTGTTTAACCCTAATTAATATAGGTATAAAGTGTGTGTCGAAATTCACACAAGACTAGAATTTTTGCCATTTGTGCTATAAAATCTTACCAACGTTAAAAAAAGAGTAAGAAAATGAAACAAGTCGAGTTGGTAGTGCAGGGTTAGAAAAAAAATCACTGCCCGAAAGAATGTTTTTTTTTTTTTTTTTTTTAATTGTTGAACAGCATTTAAAGCATTATTGTACCATTCGTGTTTTGATTATAAAAATTTGCCTCCCATATCATTAAATTTTTATAGCCAGCGTTGAACAGCCGACAAAAGTTTGAGTTTACAATTATTAATGTTTAACTCTGTAGTTTTGAATCCAACACAAAAGACAAGGTGTCAAAGATTACTTCATGAAGGACTTTTCGATGGTGCTGACCTACGTTTACGATATATAAGGAGGAACGGTTAGCCCGCCCACGGTTAGTCCGATGGCAAGGGGGTTTTAAAACCCATGATCCATCTACAACTGAGGATATTTCACGTCAGCACTATGGTCGTTGAGAGCCGGGAACAGAATTTGTATCAACCAGCCATCACTAGAGTTCGAACCTAGAGCGCCTTATTGGGAGGCGAACGCTCTATCTCCTGAGCCACCGCCGCTTAGATCATTAGATATAAAGTTATTGGACTTTTTTACGTTGAAGATTTGTTTTAACAAAGCATGATTATGCAAGCTATCAAATGAAATACTGAGGTTGCCTTTTTTACGAAATTTAATAAAACGGCCATTGAAAATTTCGACCAAAAAAAGAAGTATGTGATATTCACGACCCTTTCGTTACCCATTATATTACTCATACACAAATCACTATACTGTAAATTTTATAAATCAATAAAAAAATTCGTTAAAAATTCATTTTAGTCTGTGTTCTATCAAAGGACTGTAGAGCCGAGAAGTGAGTACGTTTTCTATCAAATTAACCTATATATTATACATAATAATGAATAAATAAAAAGTAGAACATTTTCGTAACTATCTGCGAAGGAGGAAGGTTTCCCGAAGTAAATGGATATATTCCGATTCTTTCTGGACATGAGTTTATGGTCTTGACACGATGAAAATGGCGTGGGAAAGAGAGAAAACAAGTTTTTAAAAAGGAAGTTTCAATGAAACTAATTCTGTAGCTTGTCTGGCGTTCTGTCTTTTTCCAGCGCGTGGAAGAGAATAGAATCATTTGATGACTCATAGATTCAATAAAGTTTCCTGCATTGCTTTATTGCTATCTTTTTACGAGATTCATTGTTTACATTGGGCTTAATGTTCATTGAAGCAATGGGTTCTTTTTACATGGCTCAATTTAATTTATTTAAGGCTACTGTAAACAAAATTTTATAACACTGGTTTAGTTTTTATTGTTTCTTAGTTAAAGTACTGTTGCAACTTGCATTCCATCTGTGCAATACGCAGTTCTTTTTATGAATGACAATTTTTTATGAAATAAGTTACGATTATCGACGCGTTAGCGCTGTTTTCTGCATAATTGTCAAATGAAAATAGTTCTGCATAATATATATATAATATAGTTTACGAAAGATCAATAAAATAAAATTTTGTTGTTTCATTTTGCAGTTTTTTAAAAAACACAGCAGTTATAATGTTTGAAATTTTTATTGAAAATAAGACAGCCGAAAACAAAGGTAGAGAAATAGTACACCAAATAGCTTCTGAGGTCTATAAATAATTAAAGTTTTAATTTAAACTCCTGAGATCCGAGCTTTAACCCTTAAACATACTTTTGATATTTTTTTCATTATTTTGTATTGATTTAGGTGAATGCGAAAGACATTATATTTAGCATTTTAATAATTTATGGTTATAAAATATAGCATGAAAAGTCGAGGACTTTTTCAGCGTTAAAGGTAAAATCTTCCAAACATGGCTCACTTCCAAACAATAATTTTTCAGATTTGCACTTATTATCAGTTATTAGATCTAAGAGAAACAGTTTTGAACTGTTTTACTGTATTGTTTGGCGCAGCATGTCCACTTTTGGACTTTGTGCAACTAAACCCTACATTCAATTCGATTCTAAGAGAAACAGTTATTTATCATTGAAATTTCTGGGGCCTCCCTGGTCGAGCGGTATCGTCGGTCCAAACGCTCTGTTAAGCGTGGAGGTAGCGGGTTCGAGTCCCGCCGTAACCCTGGATGTATTCTTTGTGATGTCTTTCTCTGAATTGTTCTATCTGTATTTTCTACTTGACAATGACTTATAAGCCTATATTGAGCACACAAGTCAGCAAATGTATGTAATTTCAATAAATCAATCAATCAATTGAAATTTCTTTAATTCACAAAACTAACTATCGAAAATTTTGTAAATATGAATGAAAACTACTGTTTTTAGACTTTATATTTTAGTACAAATATAATTCCAGTAATCTAACAAGGTTTTTTTAGTAACTATTAGACTATTTTTTATAATTAAAAATACAAAAATATATTTTTTTTTGTAATTAGAAGAGCGTCAGAAAAAAAAAGCATAAAAGGAACACTAGTGTCAATCTGCGTCAAAGGGTTAAATAATAGAAATTATGCGATTTTTATTGGAAACATTGACGTCGTTGGGGTTGTGACGGAGAATATATGCCCCCCCCTCCTCAATAATTAGAAACAATTAAAAGTTCCCCTCAATATTTCAGAAAAATATACGTTAAAAAGTAAAGAAAGAGATAAAAATAATTAATCTTTTTTCCAATATTTAGTACATTTAAGAATTTTTTTTTCTTACGTGCGAAAGTTTAGAATTATTGTGGTTGTAATTTGACTTCAGGGCCCCTCAAAAATTGGGTCCCTGCAACGCCCTAGCTTTGAAACAAGTTTGTAGCTTAACATAAACTTATGTGAAAAAGTTTTAATTTCAGTTTATTAAACTTTATTTTTCAAATTATATTTATTTATTGCATAAAAAATTATACATTTTAATATTTTAGCATTTTTTATGTATTGTAGAATATTTTTATATTGTATTTCTTCACATTTTGGTTATGAAATAAAATCAACTAAACTCAAATAGGATATTTATATACCACGAAACTGTTCACAAAATTACTAGAATAAAGTTTCTTGTTTTTCATAGTAATTGAAAACTCCAACCAATAAGCGTAAAACAACTTAATTTTTATATAAACAATCTTTTTGTAGTAAGATAGAGAAATGGAAAAAACTATAAAATATTTATAAAATATGTGATAAAATTATGCCAAATGTTGTCCAATACGTTAGACGGTCTCGAGTGTGAGCGTGCAGGATGTTATGTGTAAGTGCTATTATTCTCTACTATAAATTTTAATCTTTCGAATCTTGATTGCCCTTTCCGTGAAATACAATAAAGTGCGCAAGTTTCGTCAAATAGTGAATGCTGTTCAATTTTTTATTACAAACGATATCGCCCTAAATATTTGTGGTAAACATGTAACACAAAAATTGCATTTTAGAATAGTTGGTTCAAAACGATTTTTTTATACAAATTTTAAAATTCTGTATATTTTTTAACTGAAATTAGTTAAGAAACTAACTAAATATTTTATTATTTTTAGAGATTTCCATTGAAAGTTAAACTAGCGAACAAGTTAGAAGTTGGAACCAAAATTCATATCCATGGGGCTGTATTTGTTACAGCATCAAGGTAAGAACATTTCGCATACATATTTTTCCTTCACATATTATGCAAAAAAAAGTATATATATTATTGTGTTTACTTTGCATTTTTGTAAATTACAATCTTAATTTTTAATTCGTGATTCAAGCCACCTCGTCGTCTTTGAGACTTTACTAGTGATTCTATATTTTACTTCTTAATTACATGAAATATGATATTTTGCTTTCTTTTGACCGGAGCTCTTGAACTCCTCTAAAGAAGTGTCAAAAGCTAAATGGTTCTTTGGGTCAAGGTAGTAAAGGATAAAACGCCTCTGCATTCCTCAAGGTTTTTTAAATAACCCGGATCATTTTTCGGATTCCAAAATGACTCTTAACATGTGACCTTTTCTTGAGTTTGAGCTAATGAACTTCATTTTTAACTCCGGCTCATTTATCTCCATTTTTATCTCTTATAAATACTTCCTCCTTTTAACGATTATGAATTGTTAACAATCTTCTGAATCTCTGTGTTTGATTGTTAATGTTATTGCGATTAAAAAGTCATAATATCGATTACTTGGGATGATGTGATCATTCTTCGAATTGAAATTCTGGTGAAATAATTGGTTGATGTCGATGATCAAATCTACTTTTTTTTAACTTGGAGCTGTCTCTAATCACTCATTCATTAAAGTGTGTTCTGTTCTAATGAAATATTTTGCCACCTTGCAAAATTAGTAAAAAAATTAATACTTTTAAAGTATAAATTTTTTTTACAAAAGTGTTGATTAAATCTCTCAGAAGTATAGATTGTAAAATTTGCGTGCCCTTATTTGCGGTAATTCTTAAAACTTTACTTTTTTTCATAAAATAATAATAATAAACTATTTCCCTCCTTGACATTACAAGAAACATTAGCTTTCTTTTCATAATTTGCAACTTTAATAATTTTATATTCTTATTAAAATATATACCAAGCATTATCATACCTATACCTGCCTTTAAGCATAATTTAGACCTTTGACGCAGAGGGGACACTAGTCTCCCTTTTATTTTTTCTGATTCTTTAATTACAAGCAAAAATGTATTTCGGTATTTTTTAATTTTATAAAACAGTTTAAACTAAAAAGATTAATTTTATTATCTGAATTATATTTGTACTAAAATATAAAATCCAAAAAAGTAGTTTTTTTTTTTCATTCATGTTCAAAAATTTATCAATAATTGATTTTATAAATTAAAGAAATTTCACTGATGAATAGCTTTCTCTTGCGTCTAATTAGCTACAAATAACTGCAAATTGGAAAAATTATTTAGAAGTGAGTCGCATATGGAAGATTTTACCTTTAACTCCGGAGACTCCTTTTTTCGAGCAGGATTTCTGAACCACATATGCTAAATATAATATTTTCAGTTATTTTATTCTAAATTGATACCAAATAATGTAAAAATTATTAAAAATGTGTTTAATAAAAATTCTGAGTCAAAGAGATGAGGAGAAGCTTGTGTATAGTATAAGGAATAATTTTTACTAATTTATGAGACTTTTTCTTTCCATTAAAGAATTCATTGACTCCTTAAACATGAAGGATCTTGTCTTCCGTCCCAGCAAATCTCCAAACTTTCCGATCCTCAGCTTTCTTTTTATAATTTGTGACTCCATAGTTTAAGAGGACGCCATGCCAGAGGAGAAACTTTTCGTCGTAAATTCTCTTTTACTTTCATAACTAATTTAAAACTTAGAAGAAATTAAAAGTGAATTCAGACAAGCCTAGAGTAAGCTACGAGTTTCAATTGCTGAATGTTTTTTTGAATATCAAAATACAATCAAATTATCGGAAAACTTCTCCATTACGTAATCCTAAATTGTCTTTTCATAATTTATTTTCATTTTGATACTTTAAAAATTCCTTTTCAGTTAGTAAAACTTCAACGCTTACTCTAGTTTTGTCTGAACTCACTTTTTCTATAGGGGAGAGTCGGGTAGCCCCATCCAGCGGATACCCCCGCCCACTGTCAATTTCATATGTATAGAATATTTTTTCAAGTCAATGGGTCATCGGACATTAATTGTTATATTAAAAAAATATCGTTTTGAAAGTTTCAAGTATTTATGCAGCTGGTAACATGGTAAACAATAGTTTTGAAAATATATTGAATACAGTAGTCATGAAATTAAAAAAAATTGGTTGAATGTTTCGATTAAACTTCATTTTAATACTAAAAAAATAATTTTTTCTATACATACAGCATTAAAGTATGTAGTCTTAAGTTTAATTTGCACAAAGAAAGAAGTTTATATGTGAAAAATTGTTCGAGTAATTACAAATTTACAAAAAAATTGGATTTCGGGTAGCCCCGCTCACATGAATGTCGGGTATCACCGCCCAATTTTATTTCGTCGATAAATGTACGGTTGCAAAGATTATTATTTTATTGCTTCAAATTTGAATGTTATATGCATTTTTAACAACAAATATATGTTTTAATATTATATGAAACATAAATTTATATATTTAAAAATGAAAAATTAAATATTTTTAAAATGTAATTGATATATCCAAATTAAATTTAATATCAAGAAATCATAAATATTATGATAAGCTATTTGCTTACTTATTTATTTTCACTTATTTGTGAACGAATCAATCTACAGAAGCATTTGAATGCAATCAAAATACAAAGTGAATTTGTAATTTTATAAGAAGTATTTTATATTAAGTTTATAAGAAGAGATCAACCAAATAAGTTTATATTGAAAAACAACTATTGTTATTAATTATTGTTACTTAAATTAAATTATTTTCGTTAAATATTTAATATAAATATATATTAATATTATAATATATTAATATACATTAATAATGATAAAAAGTATGACATTTGTTGTTATTAAATGATAGAATTCACTAAAAGTATATAAATATGTAATAAATAAAATAATTTTGTGATAAAAATGATAAATGAGGTTTATCTATTGTCAATACATTGGTCATTCTCATTTACACCTGAAAAAATAGCCAAAAAACACAATTTTTGTAACTGGGCGGGGCTACCCGACACATTTTGAAAAGAGCTGAAAAACATGTTTTTTTAAATTTCTATTTTTTTAAGTTTAACTATTCTTTTTTTGGTTTATTCTTTTCGTATTATTTAATTAGATGATAAAACAATAGAAACATACAAAAATGTTGATTATTACTCAGTATTATACAGAAATATGAGCAATACTCCTTAAGTGAGCGGGGCTACCCGACTCTCCCCTACTATTTTAAATTTTAACAATTCATGGAGGTGAAAGGGAATTTGCAACGAAACGTTTCTCCCGTGGTATGGCCTCCTCTTAAGATCTGCTTCAACTTTATCTAAACTTTTTTTCTTGGATTTTACTACATTTCTTCCCTAAAAAAACCCTTTATCGTATCCGTGTCCTTATCAAATCGCATCTAAAGGCCCAACCACTTTAGCCTATATGATATTTACAATATCTTTATATAGCTGTTGAATTTCTAAATTTGCTTGAATTCTCTAAACATCACCACCCTTCATTGGTCCGAATATCTTGTATCGAATCCTTCTTTTCAATGCGTGATTTTCAGTGATTTTTCTTCACATTGAAAATAAATACTTAAAATTAATAATTTTTTTAAAAAAATGCTTATTTTCGACTTATTTTTAAAACCTATGTAAGTTATCTAATATTTTATGACACATGTAAATAATTGCTGTCATATTCCAAATATATTTAAAAAAAACGTTTTTTAAAAAATTGCAGTATTTCTAAAATTTCTGTTGCAACCTAAACACCACACTCTTGATCATGGTCTTTCCAGGCATTCTAAAAAAAATTTCATGATTTATCCTCTATCTTGTATCCATTTTTTATCTTCTCAGACATAATTTATAGCGTTATTTCATCAATTTACCAAGATTTTATGATAGCATTTGTATTTTGTTTGCTGCGGCATAATTTATTCCGGCTGTTATGCTCAACTCAATTTTAGAATAATGAAACCATGGCAGAAATATGTGCATAATTTTTGAATAGTTAATAGATTAGATCACTAATAATTTCGAATTCTTATAGCTCAGTTTCAGAATTAGCGAACCTTTTTAAACTATACTAACCTAAGCTTAAATTCTTCTCAAAAACAAATTATAAAATATTTATAACTAATGATTTTGAACAAGTATACGCTTTCACATGGCAGCAAAACTATGTCGAATTCGATGATTATGCTATTCAGTATGTTTTCTTTTACTTTGAAAATTGTGTTATCAATGAGGGTGCTTATAGTAAACCTTGATTTTCATTTTTACACACGGTATTATACCAATGATTGTATAATATGTTCTAGCCGTCTTTGGCGATCAGTTTGTTCACCTTTCAAATTATCCAATTTAACACAAAAACTTTAATGCCAGTTTCTTCATTACTATGTTTATCGAGCCATAACTTGAGTATCGCATAATATAGATATGATATTGTTAAAAAAAAAATAACTCCGTCATTAATAATTGATATGACAATATGTGGCACCATAGCAGCAGCGTTTATATTTAAAATTTCCATAATTGTTTTTAGAAAGGATAAAAATAAATTTCAATGATTGCTTCGTAACTGAGTTTTTACATGTATTAAAATGCAAAATTATTTTAAATAATTACTCGAAGTATGACTAAATAGTCAACACTGCTTTAATTATTACTTAAGGCAACTTAACAAAATGACCTGTTAACAAAATTTAACTTAACAATATAATAACTGAACAAATACCCTAGATATCGGTACCACACGTGGGAAATATATGTATAGATTATACAATTAATTGATAATTGAAAATTTTATTATGCCAATAAAGATGCCTGTATGAAATTTACACTCCTTACCCCCCTCCAAAACCCCATCTCTTTAAGATAAAAAATCAATTACGTCAAGTAAAGGGTTTATTCATGTTTATCAACCACGAGCTCGATATATCAAACCTAGACGACCTGCGTGAAGGTAAAAAAGTCACTACAATACAAAGAATCATAAATAATTTCAAGGATAAATATTAAGAAAATGACTGCAGGATATTGTTTTGTTTAAAGGGGAAAAAGAATTCCATTCTTCTGATGTCACAGTTATTTTTATTTTCGTTTGAAGATTTTTATTTTTAGAAAACTAAATATTCTTAAAACGGTGTGTGGCATGTTCTAATACTGGAAATATGTATGTAAATCTGTCTACTTCCTTTGGAAAATTCGACAGATTGTATATGTATTTTGCAAAATATTAAGTGAAACTGAGCATTATATAGTATTATACCCTTATATTTTAGACATTGCGACAACGATTTTAAAAACAATTGAATACCGTTAATATCGAATAATGAGCCTTAGTGGCTCAGGGGATAGAGCGCTCGCCTCCCAGTGAGGTGACTCGGGTTCGATTCCCAGAGATGGCTGGTCGATACGAATTCCACACCCTGATCGTACTGACCACAGTACTGACATAAAATATTCTCAGTGGGAGACGGATAATGGTTTAGAGTCCCCTTTGCTCTCAGGCTATCCGTAGCTGGTCTACGTGTTTTTCCTCACCATAGAAGGCAAATGCAGGTTAGTTCCATTAAAAAGTCCTCCGCGAAGGCAAATTTCTCCCAATACTTGATTCAGAAGTTCCCTTGTCTTCTAGATTGGGTTCGAAATTACAAGGCTATGGCGTTGAGCATTGGTGGTCATTAGCTCAAAATTGGGTTGGCTGTTCAACGGCGGTTCTAAAATAAAATAAAATATCGAATATTAAGATATTTATCAACAACTATAATATCGCGATCATAATCAAGAACGATGTCTTGAATGCTATATTATCACGAGTATCATCAATAGCGATGAATTATCGAATGCGATATAATCACGATATGACTTTTACTGTTTTAGGTTTGCAGTGAATCTGAAGGATGCTGAATGCGATGCCAACAATTATTTCCATTTCAATCCCCGATTGGATGAAGGGTGCGTGGTCCGAAACGCTCGTCTTGATGAATCCTGGGGTGATGAGGAAAGAGAGGGTGATATGCCTTTTGAAGCTGGCCAACCATTTTTGATCACCATCACAGCAACAGATGATGACTATGATGTAATTATTACTTTTAATGTTACTACTTATGTTATCTGAGCCAAAGTCTGCGGGTTCGATCCCCGGCCAAGACACCGGATTTTCGGGATGCAGAAAATCCTCAGCGGCCATGTCGTATGATTATGCGACATGTAAAAGATCCCGGGAGTGCCTTATTGGCTCTTGGCATTTCCGGCAAAATTAAATTCCTAGTGCACTTTAGCATCCAAATAGTCTCGGTGCTGCCATCTAGTGTGGCAGAAACTAGACGTCCAAATTAACATGGCCAACGGTATTTCACCCAATGTGGTGGTCCTGAAAGAGTGGATACCAATTCTGGAGAACACCCTGGGTCTGCTCATCAGGGAAGACTGATTGTGCAGCTCATAGGAAATAAAATTTAAAAAAAATTCTACTGCTTAATTATTTTAAAACATGTATTGAGCATGTTTTACCGGATGGCTTATAAGTTTTGAAATTGAAAAACTCAGTTGAAGGTTCAAAGTGACATTTTTGTAAAATTGAGATTTTAAGAGGGAAGATCTTATTTCAGTCTTATTAATTTCTTTTCAGCATTAATATATTTTGCCAAGTGTTTTAAATTGGGCAGACATTAACGGACGAAGGTATTAAGAGTCAATTTTTCAAGAAGGTATTAAGAGTCAATCTTCAATCTTTCTTAAGTCAAGAAGGTTCCAAATGCAACTAACAATTGACGAATAACCGTAAGCAACAAATAAAGCGCCATGTGTTAGTAGTGTTACATGAACATTTTAAATATGTTAAGGATTTACAGATTTCGCCATTCAGTAATAAAATGTAGGCAATACATAATCTTTTTTTTTATTATTGTTATCTTCAAGGTTGAATTACTAAAATGTCATCTAGAACCTTTATCCTTGCTTCTCCAATTCTTAAAGGTCGATGCAGAATATGTCTGAATTGAGTTTTTAGAATTTTTTTTCTCTTTGTTATTCACTGAATAACAAAAAGGAGAAAATTACTGTTTGAAGCGAATTAAAACAGGAAGCTACTCTTGATTATGTAACTAAATAATGCTTTCTTTTGTGAAAAACTAAGATCTGTAAAAATTTTGATTCGAATTTTTTTTCAAAACTACGTAGTTTTTTTTAATTAAGAAATTTTTCTATATATATTTGATAGTTTTATTGATTAAATTTAAAGTTTGAAAATTTTATTTGTTAATAGGTTGAAGTAAACGGAAATCCATTTGCTAAGTTCAACCACAGAGAAGGACTGCCATTCGCTAATGTGTCTCATATAGCAATGTGGGGAGATGTTACAATTTATGGAATTTACGTTCCATTCCCCTCCATAGTGAGTAAGATTGAATTTTGTTGCATGCTTTGCAATAAGTCTGTGTGGCATCTTGTGTATGTTTTCTCTTGATAGTTCATCAGTGTATGTTTTCATTAGTGAATATCACCTGTAAATATCTTTAACTCAGAACTTTCCTGTTTTCTGATTGTAAGTAAGATTGTTGTACAGTGCTGGAAAAAAAACCGACCACCCTTAATAACTTTTGATTTTATGATCATATCTTCATGTTCTAGGACTCCATCTTAATGATTAGAAGGGGTGTCCTAAAATATGCTAATTAGTGCAGACGATATTTAAAGTTACGAAATCAGACACAAAAATGTAATTTTTCTGTAAATAAATATACCTCTTTTTTTTTGATGGATTCGAATATCGTGTGGGGAGTAGCAGCAATCTGGGAAATATGGTCCCCATGGTTTGAACAGGAGAGCGATTCAAAATTAATTTTAATCTTCCTTATCCCTCTAATGTTAATTTTATTTTTTACTTATTTCACCATATCTCGAAAACTTTTAATCGAAAGCAAATTACAAAATCATTGCACATAATTGTGAATTTGATTATCCAAAGATAAATCAATGAAAAAAATAAATTTAGTAAATATTTACTATTTTTTATTATTTTCTTTAATAACGGGTGTAAAACTTTTGAATTGTGAGGTATATAAATTTTTACATACTTTTTAAGTATCTAATTTTGCATGGCAAGATACAAAATTTGGGCGAAATCAGTTAAATAGTTAAAGTAGTATATTTAAAATTTGATTCCTCAGGAACTATTCAACCAATTTCGCTCAAATTTTGTATTTTGCCATGTTACTTTATCAAAATAGGATTCTTTAAAATGATGTAAAAAATTGTGTATCTTACGATTCAAACTTTTTCGATTATAGCTATATAAAATAATAAATTGTAAATATTTACTGAAATTTAGTTTTTTGCATCGATTTATCTTTGGATAAATGAATTTTATAATTGTGTGCAAAGATTTTTCAATTAGTTTTAAGAGTTCTCGAAATATAGCGAACTAAGCAAAAAGTAAAATTTTACGTTAAGGGTCCAAACTTTGGATCGCTCTCCTGACCAAACTATAGGCCTCATATTTACTAGATTATAGTCTATCGCTAATATTTTGGGGGTCAAAAATCCGGACCCGTCGAAAAGAAAGGTATGTTTATTCAGAGAAAGTACGTTTTTGTGTCTGATTTCCTAACTTAAAATATCGTCAGCGCCAATTAATTAACATATTTGAGGTCACCCCCTCGAACCATTAAGATTGAGTACTTGAACGTGAAGATCCGATCATTAGATCAAAAGTTATTTAGGATTTTGCGTGCTGTACAAGGTTATTACTTTAACAGGCCTTGCTTAATTCCGGTGTAAATATAAATTGAAATGAGAAATAATAGTTTCAAATCATACAGGAGTGTCTTGTTAAAGAAACACCTCGATCTCGATTTCCAAGTTGTTTCGGGGTATTGTGCTATTAACTAGTGTTTCATCTATGTTTTTTTTATATGAATAAGTTTTTTTTCCCTTTTTAATTATTGCGAGTAAGTCTTAAGTTTTTTGCCATGTATGAAAAATTTTAGAACTCATATCACTCAACTATAGTCAAGCGCTTAGTCCAGTTTTTCAGAACTCTATCTTTTAACGGCCATGGTAGAAATGTCACGTGATTTGATTCCGGGCAACCCGGACAGACGACTTGGATAGCGTCTCAGCTGCTACTTCTGTTCAACTTTTCCACACCACGAATTTTCCGCTTCGACAGATTTAATGTGTACCTTGCTGCATACACACGCTAGTTGTTTTGTCTGCTGCCAGGATCAAACTCATGACCAACCAGCTCTGTTCTTTAATATAATAAATACTTTTGAAAGACAGTTATCTGGGGAAAAAATTAGCTTCATAATTTGGAAGTATATTAAACTTTCAACCAAGGTCATCCCCCACGCCTTAAAATATAATGTGCTAATTGATATTACCCTCTAGTATTCCTTGAAGACTTCTAGGTTAGGGGGGGGAGCATTTGGGAAAGAAGGATGTGTAAAAACTTACAAAAGAAAATTTTATAAATGTCTAGTACGATTCAGAATTGATATCTTATTTCATATAAAAAAAACAATAAATATTTATCTCTACATAAATTACATGTTATTAAGTCTATTTATTCAACAATCATCAGTAAGTATATTTATTAATTCAGCAATTAATTGAGGAAAAGATTATTAACCAATTTTATATCGAAAATAACACTTTGCAAGCTCTTCTACATATAAGCTTTTCATAGCTTTTTCATCTTTCTGAATTCAAACTATTCTTTTTGAGTTTTTAACAAATTATTTTGAAACGTTTTATTAAACAACATAATGTAACGAAAGTTTGGGATTTTTAAAATAATTTATATTTAGTTAATTTACGCTCTACTTAGAAGTTCGCAGTGAATACTCCTTTTTTTCACGAAAAGTTTAATTAAAAAATTGTTAAAAAAAAGTTCAAATATAAAATCATTGATCAATAGGAATTTTCACTAAATTTACGTTATAATTAAGAGTTCCATATCGAAAATAAAGAAATTATTTTTTAACTAGCTTAATAATTATTAGTTAAATTTTTTTAAGAGAGTATTGAAAAAAGATTTGTCTTGCAAAGGTTTTAAACCTATGAGCTAATTGATTATATGATTGTATGCACCAATACTTATTTGCAATTTAACCCTAAAGGCTTTTACATAATCGAATTCACCTGAAATATAATATTGTTACTAAACGTTAAGAAATGCCTTATTTAAACACTGATGCTTAATCATGTTTAAAATAAAATTTCCTTTGCAGAATATTCCTTTGAATCTTCGCATTCCCAAAAATGCTTTTGTGGGAGACATTTATCTCATTGAAGGCCATGTTCCTGGTGGAGCTGACAGGTAAATTTTTGTTTCATTGTTCTGGTTCTGATGTGTTGATACAAGGTATTGTTGTACAGTACGGTGGTCATTTTTCAAGCTTAGGTGTAAAAAATCAATCGGAAGTAGTAACCCAGAAGTCTTACGGTGAATTCTAACCCCCTAGCGCCATCTGCACTCAGCTTTACACGGTCAACCATCCATATTTATTCCATATTTGAATTACAATTTCTTTCCTTTGTATATTATTTATGGTAAAGAAGAGAAAAAGAGTAAAATGTTGGGGCTTATCCTCCAAATGTCTGACGAAGTCAGACAAGTTTCATCAGACCATTGACCCTAAGGAAATCAAGGACCAGAAGGGCGGATGTCCTCTCTGGAAAGTCCCGAACAGTCCAGGATGTGTTTGGGAGAAGGCTGCTTAGTTTGACATTTGGAGCAGACCTCGAAGATTCTCCTGCCTTCGAAACACGAGAGACTTTTTGCTTGACCGCAAGCTAATCTGGAAATTTGAAGAAAAATGTTTAACTTAACAATATGTTTAGCTTAAATATTTCGTAGCTTTTATGGGTGATACTGATCTTCATCACAGCCTTCTGCCATTAAAATTTATGAATGCTCTGAAATTAATGTGTCGTGTAGAATTTTAAATAATTGTTCGATTGTTAAGTCTGAATGAAAGAAAGGGGGCTGTTATTTTCAATAAATATATTTGTATTCATCATCCTATTGCTTAAAAATAACAAAATAAAACCGTAGCCATAGCTATCATTTTATAAATACAAATAAGTTTCATCCATTTTTTTTTTAAACACGTAATTTCAGTTTCGTTTTTTATAAATTTAAATTTATTTTCGTTGAAAGATTTCTATGTAAAGTTTTTATTTTATAAGTTTTTATCCCTTTATAGATTCCACGTAAATCTGCAGTGTGGTGAAAGAGAAGATGCAGAAATCTTGTACCATTTTAATCCTCGGTTTGGTGACAACGCTTTAGTGTGCAACAGCCGTTGTGCTGATTCCTGGGGTGATGAGGAAAGATTTGATGGCTTACCCGTCGCTTCTGGAGAAAATTTTAGCTTGTGCATTGTGGTGTCAAAAGATGGTTTTATACCAATGATGAATAACCAGCCCTTGCCTACCTTCAACCACAGAGTGGCTTATTCAGGTGCATGCACAATTAACGTGGAAGGTGATGTTGAGTTGAAAAAAATTGTTCTAGATTGTCCTCCAGTAAGTAAAATTTTCTACATAAATTATTTAAGTCAACACACTTCGTATGTGAAGGTTGCAATTCAACTAAATTTGTTATCTAATTATTCAATGAGTATTTTTCTTTTGGGGGATGGAGCATTTGTGCGTATATTTATCCATTACTTCATTTATAATGTAGCACGAAAACACTTTCCCGGTTTGCTTCACTGGAAAACATCACGCCATATTAAATTCAACTTCATTCTAGTGTTTATAAAAGTTGATAGCTGATGGATTCATTTTATACTGTTCTGCATGGATGTCGTAAGAACTTCATTTTTGAGGGGGATGAATTTAAATTTCACAGACAAGAAAAAAAGCCTAATATCTGCTAGAAGATTAATTTTTTTTTTATCTCTTTATCGTTTTTAATTTTAGGAATTTAAACCCATATAGCAAAAAATCATCAAGTGGGTGTCCCCTAGACGTCATCCCAAACATCCACGTAGGTTCATGTGGTCGCCAGGTGAACGTCCACAAAACATCCATATTTGGTACAGGAAAGATCCAGTCGAAATCTAAAAGCTATCTATTAGACTTACATCATAGCTTTTACGTGGAAGAGATATGGATAACTTGATCCACATCTTATCCAGGGATGGAGGTCTCATAGGCAGTCAGAGTAATTATTCCTGATCTGCCGAAACACTTCCAATGAACATGCTCTTTGCATATCGTTCATTAATGAACTCTGTAATTTAGTATTTCTAATTTTTATGTTTTCAATAGATGTAAGAGTATAAAAACCAAATTAAATCTTTTAATTTGGTCTCTTTCACTCTTACACTTATTGAAGTATAAAATACGAAATACTAAATTAGAGTTTGTATATGAGCGATATTAAAAGGACATGTTCGTTTTACGTATTCACTTAAATTTTTAAGAACTTTTCAGTTACACCTAAGCAAATGCGCTCGGTTTTTTCTCTATAAAACGTTAAGGAAATCAAATGTTAAAGATGATTTAGAAAATTCTTCAGCCACCTAACTGCTCAGGGAATGAGAAAAAATCGTCCCAATTAGTAGAAATCAAAATGTTCTTTTAAAGTATAAATGTGACACCATTAGCATTTAAATTTTTTTTTTTTTTTGAAAAAAAATTATGAATTCTCGTTTAGTTGATAATATATTAGCATAAAAAGAATTATTTACTGCTTGAGTCAAATCAGTAAAAGTCGCTTAAATGATGATAATGACTATTTGATTTATGACTATTCGTTTATTTATTGACTTTTTGATTTAATGAATAAATGCATAAACTGATAAACATTTTTAGTATTTGGCCAATCATCGAGACTTTATTTAATATAATTACTGAATAGAATTAACTTAATGTAATCATACTTAGAAAAGTAATGTGTTTAAAAATTAAATTACAAATCAGAAACAAACTAAAGTTCCTGATTTTTAACTGGATACAGGGTAAAATATTTTATTATGAAAAACACACATTATTGACATGAACTTTCTTAGATTCTTATTTTCTCATTATATTGGGGAACAACATAGATGCAGCATAATTATCTCTGGTTATGCATAGGGTCTCCACCTCACGTAATTTAACCTCTTACAAATCAAAAATCATAGAGCCCTCTCAGTGATTTTCGTTGATTCTAATCTTTTTGGAGGACAAGAGAAAGATCTTTTACATAAACTTGCATGAATTGCTCCCCTCTCCCTCATCTACTTTTAAGTTGGCCTCTAGGTTTTTTCTATAGCTACCTCCATTTGTAAGAAAACTTTTAATAAACTCCTCAGCAATTATTCCTTCCACGTATAGTTTGTGATAAATACGAAAATTTATCAGAATTCTCCAAATTGGGATCTTTACCAATTTTTCGAAATTGAAATTGTGCGTATGAGAATCAATGATAATTTACAAAAAATTTCTTTATTTCTCTGCAATTTTGAAGGAGACTTTTAGAGAATTCCAATTATTGGCTTTCATGTACGGAAAAGTCGATGTACCTTTATAAACAGTATATAAAAGAATGATATATAAATGTCAACCTAGCACTCAAAATATTTGAGGCAGAGGAGAAATAACTAATAAAATAAGCATTTGTACCAATACATAAAATTCTTACTGCACGCGAGCTCTTCTTATTTTTATGTTTAAGGGCCATTCTCACTGAATGCGGTTCACGCACTTCCGATCGCCGTCGTGGAAGAATTACATTAATTGGTGATAAATATTATCCTGAGAATAACTCATTCAGGTTCTTTTTTTTCCCTACGGTGATCAGAGCGCCCCAAGGAGCTCTTAGCTGGACAAGAGTTTACTGAAACGGTTTTCTTGAGGCTCTGTAAGCAAGTTTCACACAAATTTGAGCAAAAGCTGCACAGAAATGAGTTTACTGTTACTATTTACGTAAATACAGAACACAAACCAGAATTAGAACTTGTTATAACTATGCTTAAAACTTTACTCAAATTGCGTCATAATTTACTCAGGAGAGAGAAGCGTTCTAGAGAAACTGCAGAAGAAAGGAATAAACGGAAAGCACTCAGAAATGCTGCCGACAGGCTTAGGCGTGCTAAAGCACGAGGCGAACAATACATAGAAAATCTGAAGAATTCTAAAGTTAAATGCCGGCCTGGTAGGGCAAACGAGGTACCTAGAGATGCAATGGGTTGAAAAAAAATTCTGTTTATTATTTGGAATAAGCCGGGTTTTTGGGAAGAAAATTTTAAAAGCTTTTTTTTTTATTGTGTACACAGGAGTTTAAATTGGTCTTCAATGCATTCGCATTTTTCAGCGTAAGTAGCAGACTTGGAATCATCCCTTAGAATCCATATATTTTAACTATTTGTGGTTAATAAGTTGGATTAACTTTTTTAATTTTTGCTTAGCCTTTGAACATATTTTTCGAAAAATATTGTACTTCGAGAAGTACTGTACAGTGGCCATACATGTTTGAAGGAAGGGATGAAATATTGTAGTATCAGTGCTGAGATTTGAACTCCATTTAACCAGTCATAAGATTGATATGTTAGCCCTTTCAAATAAAATATATACCCAGCCTTAAGGAGTAAAGTGGCTTAATAGGATGTTCGTTTAATGCTTTGAGCCTTTTTTTTAAATTTTTTTTTTTTTAAATATTTTGTGTAAGCAGTTTATAAAAATATGAAATTTTCTTTTTTAATATTTGCGATATATATTTTTTGCTGATATTTAGAATAATGTTTTATTTTAAAGTTATTATATTCAAATAATAAAGTAAAAAACATTACATTTAAATTTGCCTTTTAATACTGTAATGCATGATATTTTAAGTGATGTGTTTAGAAAAAAACAACATTGCATTTAAACTGAAATATCAATCTGCTCAAATGCAAATGCTTTTTTTATGTTGCAGTTGTTAAAGGCATTGCATACATAACATACATTAATTTCAATTTATCTTGGAATCAGGCCAGTTTGGTTTGCCTTTAAAATCCCTCAAAATCACAAGTTAAATTTTGAAATTTCAGGTTTAATCCCTAAAATTCCAGGGTTTATCCAATTTTAAAAATTGTAGGTATTTTGTATAACTAAAGGTACCTCATATCTCTAATACCATTAATTTCATTCAGTTAGATTTAATTTTCAATCCAATAGCCTTTTCAATGGCCTTAAGTAAAGCAATGGGCCAAATATTTTATGGAATTTTACCAGGGTTGACAAGGTTTAAGAAGGAATAGCTTAAACCATTTTGTCCAAAACCCTCTGTCCGGTGTCCAAATAATGTAGCAATGCTTAAAGTATAACATTAAACGGAAAGATTTCCATATTTTTATCTACCTCAAATATAATGCAAAATATTAGGTGACTTCTGAGCTGTGGCTCATGAGAAACTTTAGCAGGGGACCTTTTGAAAGTTTTAAAATTCCTTAATTAATAATTGTAGTTAACCCAAACAGATACTGATATAAAAATATCTCAAAATAAAACTGACACTTTATTATTAATTTAGACCTATCAGGGAATCTATTTAAAAAATATTATTAATTATAAAATTAGATAAAAATTGCTCTAATTGATGGAAATTTATTATATTTTTATTGAATAGTAAAATATTAATTTAGGAAAATATAGGTGGGAAATTTTATAAATTTAGAGGATAGCTCGCGTTGCTTATTCAGCCTAAATTTTAATTCTAGAATAATATCTTCAGTTTTATTTACTTTTTTTTTAAAAATTCATTTCTTTGATTTTTACGAGTTCATAATAATATAATTATAAGTCTATAAGTCTCATAACTGTTATCTTCAAACACTGACATAGAAATTCTATAAATAATTTGTTCCATATAGTATTGAAGTGTATGTAAAATGAAGTATAAATAAATGTGTATGAAATGTATATAAATCACTGAATGTATATGTTACATACTTTTTAACATTATTTTAAAAATAGTATCACCATTCCACAAAGCTAGACTGAAAAAATTATGTATCAAATGAGAGTGTGATATGAGCTGGAATTTGCGAGCAGAAGGGGATTGAGTCCTCTTATAAAATATGATTGAACAATTCGGTTGCTGTCAAGGTTTAATATAAAATAAAGCTTTCAAAATAATTAAAATTGTATATTATAAACTCTTGTAATTTATTAATGGGATTTTTTTTTAAAAATTATTTTACTTTGCAGCATTTTAATATGAATTATTCTTTTAGGCTAGAATGCCTCCTCGAGTACCAGACATTGATATTGATACTTTTGAAGAAATTACTACTCAGGCTCTGAGGGGAGTAAGTATTCTAATGACTAACAATATTATGTACTTTAATGAGGTTCATACAATATTCATAATAAGTGGATTGGAAGAAAAGGAAAGAACAATATTTTTCTTAAAATTTAGGTTATAATTTTATTTCTTACTAAAAAATACTCTAACTATCCTACTTATAATCTTAAGACATTTAAGAAATGGATTGATATAAGTATAAATTTTATATATTTGTTTTCCAGATATATAAAGATAAAAAAAAAATTCTAATACAGTACAGAACCCGTTATCCGGAAATCAGAAAACCGGAACAAAATTCGATAAATTTTCCCGCCATTTAAAAAAAAAAAATTTTCTCCTCATAAGATTTTAGGATTTTTCTTTCTTTTTTGAAAGATGTTTACCTTACCATCATTTTGGAAATAATCATTAGTGTATTACTTCATTGTTTTTTCTTCTTTTTAAGATTATTTCCAAAAAAAATTTTTTTAGTTGGGTTTAACAATAAAAAAAACGGCTTTTTGTAGCTATTCAGGAAACCGGAAAAATCAGTTATCTGGAAATCAGAAAACCGGAACGAAGTTCGATACATTTTCCCGCGATTTTTAAAAAAAAAAAAAATTTTCCTCATAAGATTTTAGGATTTTTCTTTCTTTTTTGAAAGATGTTTACCATACCTTCATTTNTTTGGACCCTTTAATGTTAATTTCACTTTTCGCGTATTTCCCCATAACTCAAAAACTGTTAAAGTGAGTTGAAAACTTTTTTCCACACAATAATAATAGTATTCGTTTATCTAAAAATAATTTTGTACAAAATATAACTTTTAGTAAAAGATAATTATTTTTTTAAAAGTTATTTCAATAAAAGTAGAAAGAAATAATAATTGTAAGGTATATAAATTTTTACATCATTTTAAATGGCAAAACACAAAAATTGAGCATTAATCATAGAATAGTTCATAAGAAATAAAATTTCAAAAATACAACTTTTTCAAAACTCGATTTCTTAGGAATTACTCGACCGATATTACTCAAATTTCGTATTTAACCATTTAAAATTGCATTCTTTAGAATTATGTAAAAATTTGTATACCTGACAATTCAAACTTTTTCGACTATTCTTAAAAAAATTAATAAAAATAACAAGTGTATACTGAAAGTTATGACTTGTATGGAATTATATTTGGATAGACAAATTTGATAATTGTGAGTACTGTGTTTTTGAGTTGATTTGTGAGAACTCTAAAGCTGATTCGACAGTTCTCGTTTACTTTTATTCTTTTATATTTTAGTTTTAATCCTAAACAATTACATAATATTATTATAGAAAATAAATAAAACGTTGAAACAATTGCTAAACTTTTTTTGAAAAAAAAAAACAACTGTTCAATAAAAACTCTGCTTAAAAGAGTTAAAACATCAAAATTCTTCAAATTATGCAAATCTCAAAGGCGTAGGCGGTGGTAAATACAATACGATATACTAACATTTCCGTTCTCTAATGCAACTATTCTTATTATGCAACTATTTCCACTGTAGGCGACTAAGAATTTTCGTGACTAAAAAATAAAAGAAAAATTAAAAATATATATATATATATATATAATTTATAATATTGTTATATATAGTATTTATATACTGAATTTATAATATTTAAAGTTATTATTAACATATAGAGATTATAATATTGTTAACATTCGGTTCAGTATAGCTAAGGGTCTTGTCTATATGTTAGACTTGACCACAATTTGAAATTTTTAATTAGTTATTTTCGTTTTAAGGTTTTTATTGAACCAACCAAATAAATTTTAATTGTATAACAATTAAAAAAAAAAGTACAACCATAACTATATTTATGGTGCTTACCTGTTAGCTGGGTACCAGAATCATGAAGTACGAAACCTTACAGGATGATCATTTGTATATAGTTCTTATTTAGTAAGAATTTCGTTTCTCTTGTCTGTAGGCATATTGTATAGTCCATTTTAGCATCATAATAAGCAGTTTTTGTTGTCTGGTAACCAACTATTGGTTATTAGACAGCATTTTATGTAAGTTACACAGTATGTGTTACCTTGGTAACTATAAAATAACACTCAACCTCTTCGTTTTTGCTTCTATCAAAATAACTTAGTATAGTTTCATCTTCTATTTCTTGTGCTTGTGACATTTCTGGGCTAGAGTGTTCAAAAGTAAGAAACCAATAAATTAATTTATGCCTGGAAATATATTTACTCTTCAATCTATACACTAGATGGCAGTAGAACCAGACTATTTGTAATATATTTAGAGATAGTTTATTTTAAACTAGATTTCAGCACTTTTCAAACATGTAAGC
Organism: Parasteatoda tepidariorum; assembly: GCF_043381705.1. Lineage (NCBI taxonomy): Eukaryota > Metazoa > Arthropoda > Arachnida > Araneae > Theridiidae > Parasteatoda > Parasteatoda tepidariorum. The sequence goes on along the minus strand of NC_092204.1, from coordinate 82,047,528 downwards.
TAGAAAATTAAAAATGAATACATATATTGTACTTGTTCATACACTTAAGTTTTATCTAATTTTCTTGAATAACAAAACACTTTTATGACCTTTTTCTTCATAATTAAACAACCATCAAGGGTTATAGCAAATATAATTGGCTTAGTTACCAGACATGAACCTGTAATTAAAATGTAATAAATTTTTTTTTCAGCATGCACCTGTTTCTTTACCACTTATTGGACATTTCGGTTCTGAAAAAGTTATTTACATTTCTGGAAAAGTTGATAATGATCCATCACGGCAAGTATATTTTTTATGATTCAGAGATTGTTTGAAATAGTGTGTCAAAGCAAATGTGCAATTAAGTTATACATGTAAATATTTTTTCATATTTCTTTCAAGAGTTTTTAAAATCTGTGGACAGTCTTAATCTGTTTAAAATTTACTTTTTCTTTTGTTCATTAATAAGTATGACATAGTATGAAAGCTATTTTTGAAAACAAATTTTTCTAGTTTTATCTCTTTCTAGTTCAATCCCTATCTGCTGTTATTTCTTTAAAGGTTGAAATTTTTAAAAATTTTTTTATTAAAAACTATTGCTCAAGCTTGAAATTTTTTTTTCTTGTAAAATTTTTGAAATATGATAATCTAGGTTACTTTGATAATCTAGGTTAGATAACTTAATTGAACTTTTTTGAAATCCAATTTGAATTTTTATGCACCTTCATAACACAATATCTTATACACAGATTTGCCATAAATTTACAATGTGGTGAGAGCCCAGATGATGATATTGCCATGCACATTAACCCAAGGTGGGATGATTTCGAAGGTTCTGTGTTGGTTTTCAACTCTAGAGAAGCCGATGCATGGGGTGAAGAATTAAGAAAACCAAACCCAATAGTTTCTGGAGAGGAAGTTGACATATACATCATTGGATGTTCTGAAGGATTTAGTATTCTAGTCAATGGTGAAGTTGTTGAAGAGATTGAACATCGCATGGACATAAGTAGAATTACACACATCAGCCTTGATGGTTCAATCATGCTCTACAGAGTGCTGGCTAATTAATCTAAAACTGTACGAATGAGCTTAACATATGAAGCAGCTACATAAGAATCTCAGCTTCTAAATATGTCTTCTGGTCTATAGGGGCAGGGAATGAAAAAAAAAAAGCCCTTAAAAGGCAGCACATAACATAGACTTTAAATTGATGTCTTTAAAGATTTTTCTCTATTTTCATAATATTTGCTTGTTTCGAATTTTCTTGTTAAAAATTATGATAGAGCTTAAAAAGTTAGTTGAATTGAAAGATCTACGGCTATTTTCTTCAAAGTAAACCATAAAAACTAATGTAGATTTTTAGTATAGAAATGGTTCAACATATTTTCTATTGGTTGTAGCTGATTTGTAGTATTATTTTGTGGTATGCACAAAGTTTAGAATTTTAAATTATGCCTAATTAAAAGCTATTTTCATCTAAAATTGTAAATTTACCTACAGTTCTGCTCTATGTTTCATTGACATTTTAGAAAGTGCTTTTTCATCTTTTTATTGTCACACTGTTAATGGGTTTGGATATAGAGGTTTTTGTTGTGATTTATATGGCATTTTTGTCACCTGCAAGGTGCAATCTGAATTTTGAGGTGCATTATTTGTGTTTTTCTATATTATATTTTTCTTTAACATAGGAATACCTGACATTTTCTGTCTGATTTGATTTTGTTAATTTGTAATAAATTTATGACTGGATTATGTATTTTCTTTTTTGATTCTTTTTAATGTCTTAAAAATTTTGAAGGCAAGATTATTATGGCAACATCAATGATGTTGGGTTCTTGAGGCATTACTAAACCGCACAACCTTACACAAGGTTCTTCATCTGATTTCTATACAAATAGGGAACTTGTCATTTCTAGACCACAATTACAATTACCAAGTGGGCATTCAGTCTTTAAAATGTTAAGATGCTCTAAAAATTTCAATAAATTTTTTTTGTTTCATTGTGAAAAAATTTGATAAATAGTCTTATTGTTCAACTGCATTTTTTAACATAACTTATCAAATTAATGTGTTTATATTTAGCATTAAAAAAAACCTAGGAGCATCTGCTAGTTTTTGAAGTAAAAGTCACTATTATAATTAAAATAAAATTAATGTTAACATAATGTTTCTTCAATTAGTTTGTAGAACTAAATCCCTTAATGCACACACTTTTGAAGGAAAAAAATAACTTTTTTTTTTATAAAACACATTTTTAAACTTTTTGTCTAAAATAAAAATATGCAAAGCTCAGTGCAGCAACATAAAATAAGACTTTGCTCGTATTATCTAGAGTGTGCACAATTCGGCCTGCTAAGCATGCTTGAATTATCTAGAATATGCATAGTTTGGCCAATACCTTCTAGAGGAGAGAAGGTCTCAGCATGTGTTACCACAAACAAGAAATTTGATCCTTTAGTAGACCAAATGTGATGGAATCTTTTGTATATCCCCCACTGTGCAGCCTAGTAGCCCAAACGTAGTGTCATCTTTCTTATTATCCTCCACTGCGCAGTTTATGTTCGTTACATCGTACTACCAAATTGATCTATGCTGAGGCCTCTCTTCTAGGTGTTTGTTTTGCACGCTCAAATTAACTCTAACACATATGTTAGGGGTTGATGAACATATAAATATAGCATTTTGGTATGACAAACATTTAAATTTTGCAATTAGTTTTAACGTAAACAATAAATATACCCTTCAAACAGAAAAAAGAATTCTATTCTCTTCATGTCAACCAATGGAATTACATGAGCACAATTTCTTGCTTTAAATTACAAATTAATATTCCTAAATTTGTGTAATTTTATTCATTAATATATGCTCTATTGAACCTAGTAATCAATTAAAATTGCTAATACAGTAGAACTTAGATTAACCAACAACTTCGGAACCAGGGATATTGTTGGTAAATTAAAATTTTACATAATCTGGACCTTTTTAAATTCAATGTTTTGACCTATAAATATTTGTGTTTTATTTTTCTATCATAAATCAGGAAAAATCTTTTTCTGTTTAATTCTCCTTTATCAGCCATATTTTGGATTCATCCTCACAACAGTTGTAATAACTATGAAACATTTATCAGAAGCTTTTTATCTATCAAAAAGAGTGACAGAAAAATCTTGTTTTTACTGCATTTTTAAAGTACTTTCACATTTAAAAATGAAAGCGTAATAATGAAGTTCAATAAAACATACACGAATGAAATGGAAAAAAAATTCCAAAATAGTTAATTAGTTATTTCATAGTTCTCAGTTAACGTGAATGAAGTACAATATTTATCTGAAATTTAAAAATAAAATTTGCATTAGTTTCATATTTAACTGATATTTTGCCAGGAAAAGTTAAATAAAATTTCTGGAATTCAGTGAATTTTTCATGTTTTTATTAATTAACTATAAAAAATTAAAACTAATATGTAACAAGTATACAAATATGCAAAGGCAATTTTGTTGAAAAACCATGAATAGAATTACAATAGAAGGAAAAGTTTCCTATGAAAGTGACTAAATTCCTTACAGGTAATATTGCACTTATGAAGCTTAGCAGGCAAATAATGTCAAATAAGCTAAAAAACAGTTCATCTATATACATATTTACAATAAGATTCTCAAATTCATGTTATAAAATGCATAGGCAAAACATAAACGTATTTCATGTCTGAAATAAAACACAAATTGTGAGTAAAGCTGCACATTAAATCACATTAATGCAATGAATGAACGAATGAATAAATGAACAGGATGAAAATCCACTTATTTCTGGTGCGATTATTTAGAGTAACTGTTATTAAGTTCTGAAAGAAAGGGGTGAATTTGATGTTTTGCATAGATTGGACGACCAAATAGGTCTTGTAGTATGTTTCAGAAGAAATCCAACTGATGATGGAGCTCCTTGGAGACACCTTTCTTTAAGTACTTAGTCCATGACTGAAGGAATTGATAGTATCACAACAGTTACGATAACATCAATGACTTGAATTATTTTGAGAGCGAGTTAAGCCTTGGTCAGCAATTACTTTGTGAACTGTAAATTTAAAAAAAAAAAGAAGATTAGGTTATCTGAATATTTTAAAAATTTGTACACATCGCCTAAATAAAACTTAAGACACTGCAGCAAAAGAAAAAAAAGTTAACTACAACATATTTTTGTTAAAAATAAGAGAGAATCGAAGCAAATACATAGATGCGCTTTACTTTACATTGTAAGGTTATATAAACAGACTCCTGAATTTCAAACACATTCAAAAAATTTTCATGCCATAAGTAGTATAGTAAAAATAGCTTTTAGATACATGTTTTAAGCTTAATATTGTGTAAAGTATATATACATCCAAAGGATAAATAGAGAGATAAATCCTGATAAAAAGAGCTAACTTATAATTATATAGCATGTGCTTACCTTGTATTAATTTCTGATGGATACAAAACAGGAGACTGAAGAGCTGAAAACAATTATAAACATTAAACAAAATATTAAAAAGAAAAAAATTCAGATACGCACCAAGACATAATGGCAAAAAATGATGCACTAAATTATTTAACAGTTTTACTTAACTCTTTTGTTTGATGTAAGTTAATATAGAAACATAAAACTTTAATGGTATCATTTAATTAAAAATACAACACTATCGTTTACTAGCATTGTTTGCATTAGATGGTATAAAAAAGCAACAATAAATTAGGTTTTAAAAACAAATTTGTAGCTACCACCTTCAAAGTAAGATGTACTTATTAATTATTCGTAGACGTGATGTTCTGTAATCATTGCTTCTTAATATTACATTTTTGAATCTGTGCCAAAAATGAAGTTAAAAAACTGATATTCAAGCAAAGAAAAGGAAAAATGAGAATTGAAATCTAATGAAACAAAACTCAGGAAGATGAGACTAAAAAAGATCAAAGCCTGTTTCATTACCAAAATAAACAAGTAATGATTTAATGGGGATTTTTAAAAAATTTTCAAGTTTCATCAGAGAATGAAACTGGTTTTGTAATTCTTAATCCAGCTTTCTGCATTAGTGCTTTCCCAGATTTTGACTGCAATTCCATTTCTTAACTTAAATATAAATTATAGACCCTAAGGAAAATACATTTTGGACCTAAAGAAAATACTTTCAAAGATTAATTATATTAAGGGTAATGATTACAAAAATTTAGACTAAATACAGTTGGTTTCCTAAAGCTATATTAATTAAAGAGTGAATTTTTAATCTGAAAACTAAGTATTTTAATTTGGCACAAGAAAAATGCAGCCTGGCTGAAAGTGCTGAAATGTAAAAAATTTCTAATGAAATTTTTTACATTTTTAATGAATTGGTACCATTTTCACTATCAATAAACATTATATACACTACTTTTAAATATGTAGCTTATTTTTTAATTTCAATTAGCACTTAATACCAAAATTATTTGAGCATCAATTGCAATGGCGTCAAAAATGGTATAATGATTACTAACTTTTCCTGAATTAGAACCATTTCTCAATTAATATTGTTTATAAGACATTAACTTATTCTTTAATTACAATTAATGCCTATTACCAAAATTAATTCAGCATCATTGGCATCAAAAATGGCATTGCAAGTTTTTATGTTTCTCTTAAATGAATTGCACCACTGCTTCATTAGTTCTGTTTTACAGTAAAAAGTTTTTTTTTTTAAATTTTAATTAAGTGTCTATTACCAAAATTAATTATTGAGCATCATGGGCATCAAAAATGGTGTGCCAATATCTTACTTTTCGCCAAAACAAATTAGTACAATTTCTCTATTTCTTTTGTTTTATAGTACATAGCTTATTGTTTTTGCTTAAATTAGTTATAAATATCAAAATTAATTATGAATCATTGGTATAAATAATATTTTGGTGATTTTTTAGGCCAAATCAATACCATTTCTCCATTAAATTGGTTTTAGTACAGTAACTTTATTTTAAATTTCAATTAGTATCTAAGAACAAAATTAATTAAGCAACATTTGCATTAAAAGTGGTATGGCAATTTTTTACTTGTCGCCTAGATGATTTAGTACTATTTCTTTATTAATTTTGAACTCTTGTAAATAGGTTTTTTTTTTTTTATTTCAAGTAATTCCTATTTATTACCAAAATTAATCAAGCATCATTGGTGTCAATAACTCTAGGGCGATTTTTTAAGTTTCTCCTAAACCATCTAGTACAGTTTTTCAATTAATTTAACTTTTTAGTACAAATTTTTTATTTCAATTGCCATTGATTTTAAATTATTTAAATTTATAGAAACAAATTTTAAATGTATAACTATAAACAAAATCAACACTAGGATAGCTTTAGGAAATGCTAATTTGGTAACATAGCCTATACTACCAAGTTCATGATCATCAAGAATGTGCATTTAACTCCTGAGAGATATAAGCTAACATACATCACTGGTGTTATCTTAAAAAATAAAAATACAGAATCGTAAACAATCTAATTTTTTTCAATGGCAACTTATAAGCCAAAAAAAAAAAATCAATTTTTTAAATGTCTCTCCCAAATGATCTAATTGAAATTTTTGAACAATATTTAGGATTGTGGGTAACCCCTTTTACCCACTATTGAATTTCAGGAAACTAGCACAAATGGTTCTGGAGTTATGCACAAAACAGACTCTTCATTTTTTTTTCTTCATCCCTAACTTAAAAATAATATAGTATTCATAGACAATTTTAAAATATTAACATTAAATGAAAATTGATGATTACTGGCAAAATGAGGGAATATGAAGTTTAATTACAGAAAAGTAAATACCAAGCACATAATGGTTTTAAAATGATAATTTTAAACTTACATTTTACATAATCCATTTGCATATTAATCGCATAACTTATTTTTTCTTTCCATTCTTGCGCAGTATCTACACTGTGACCTTGTACAATAAATGCTTCATCTTTAGGAGAATCTTTTAACTTTAAAACAAATTTATTGGAATCTTTGCAATCATCCAACAATAGTTTATCCATCTGAAAAGCAAGAAATTTAAATATATTTTATATGAATTGTACATAGTTAAATAACAGTATTTAGTTAATTTTAGTAATCATAATAAACCAAAATAAATTGTCTGTTAACTATAATATATGTCAAAACCTGAAGTTTTGATATTTTGCTACCTTTATTTAGACAAATTTAACTTTAAATTTATTGCAATCTTTGCTATCATCAAAATAAAATAAATGAACACATGTGAAAATTAAAACAAACTATCAATATTTTAGTTTAAATTTTGTTTCCCAGAATAAATACATCAAATTTAAGCAAATTTATACAATTTTTATAAATAATATCGTAGATGAAGTTTACAAGTAGAATTTTGCCCGGTACATGTTGCACAATATAAATTGCATAAACTTTATTTTATGCAATTTATATTGTGCAACCTAACCTTACTACAACTTTCACTGGTGTGTCTTATTAATTTGATGGTTATAAATCTGTGGTAACAAAATTTAACACTCAGCAGTAATTTCCAACAGGACCAAGATTACTTTGTGAAATTATTACTTACTAGCACAATTAATATTACATTTAAGTAGTTCCTCTATCAATAATTTGAAATTTATTTTATCTATCCTTCAAACTTTGATTTACTTAATATTTTTCGTTTTCAAGCAAAGGAAAACAAAATTTTTAGTAAAAATACAATATCAGTCCACAGGCAGCACAAATTAATATGACAGGCCACATGCAGCCAGCGAGTCGGGCAGGCAAGGCATAAAATAAATACCATTTATTTATATATTAAGATTGGAGATTTCCAATTTAGGTATTTAAAGTATTTCAATTAAATATTATGCAAAAATTTTCTTTTGGCACTGAGGTATTACTTTTTTCTTTTCATAATCTGCCTTTCATTTTGAACTAAACAAGATTCTAGTAAACTTTCTAAATTTATTAATGTAACAAATGCAGAAAAGAATAAAGCAAAACAGAATAAGAAAAATATGTTCTCAAAAATCTCGCTTCTATAGCATACTGAAAATCAATTAAATATAATACATGTAAATATAAATGTTAGTCTAAATTGTTTAAAGCTAAAATATACTTACATGTAAAGAATTTTTATATACATAAACAGGACTAGAATGCTGATTTTTTGGAGCAACAATCTCACTAAAAAGAATGATTTGTTCAAATAAGAACACCTGACGATCCTTGAGTTTATTTGCATGTTCACCAACTTTTAACTGACCTTGAAAAAGAAGTTGCCCTTGGTGAGCAAAATTCACCTAAAAAGTTAAATAATTAATTAATAATCATTTATAAAAATCTTACCAATATTAATTTATAATACATTTCACCAAAAGTTACAATGATCATATGTCGAAGCACATTTTCAAAGAAAAATAATTTGATGATAAAGATAAAAAGTAAAATTAAAATCAGTTAAATTTAACTGCAAGAAATTATATACAATAAATGACTTTGTAACAGTGTCATGCTAGCAAACTATAAAGGTTGCATAGACTACGAAATGAAAAAAAGGAATCACTTTAATCTAAAAAGGGTTACGAACGGAAGATGTCTGGTATTCTACCTCATTGAAAAGTAATTAGAAATAAATAAATGATGTTCAAATGAAATGGAATTTATTAGTTGATAATTAAAAAAACATTAAATATTATAAATTAAATTTTGAAATAAATTAAAATGAAATATATAATTTTACTTTTAAACAAAAGTAGTTTTTAGGGGTTTAAAAAAGAAATTACTTAAAAATTTGTAAGTATTAGAAAATTATTAGGGTCACATGCCTCCTTCTCCAAAGTTAACTTTTGTGAAAGAAAAAAAGCATTGACAAATTAATACATATAGAAAATCATAAATTATGATCTTTTAAAGATATATGCCACAATTGAATTAAAGAATATGAAGTAACTATAAAATAATAAAAAAATACAGTTATAATAATTTAGAAAATATTTTCTACATGTTAAGTTGTTAAATTTTTAATCTACAGAAATAATATTCAAATTTCATCATGAAATTTGTACACAGTTCCTAAAACAGTTAATTAACAAAATACAGATAAAAAATAGACGCTTTTATTGACCAAAAAGTTTGGACCTTAATGCCTTAGTGTATTTAGATCAAAATAATTTATTTCCAAACAAAAGCCATTGGGGGAAAATTTAAAACTAACTTGATATCCTTGTAATCTGTTCAGATTTAAAGTATCATTTGAAGATTTATAAATTAAGTGGATAGTATGGACGGCTTTTTCAAGTTGTTGAATTTCTTCTTCCACATCCGCCATCTGAGTATATTTCAATATGTCCTAAAAGTAACAAATAAACATCTTAGGGAAACAAATCGACTTTCATTTCTCAGTTAATTAATTACATATTTGGTAATAGTAAAATTAATTTAACAGAAAGTGTATGCCTATCTTAAAGAATCAACATTTGAAAAGTGCAACTAATTTCTTTAAAATTTTATAACTAAGTTATAGTTTTGACTTTGCAAGATTTAAAATAAAATATGATTAAAACTCTGACATTTTGTAAAATGCTAGTGTGTATACCATATCTTTAATGATAATTCGTAAAAATAAGTTTATAATTGGAGAGCTAAATACTTAAAGTATTTTTCTTTAGAAAAACAAATTATTTTTTTTTAAATGTAATTTTGTGCCTGGGCCAATAAAATCTGTGCACAACGTTGATAAATGATACATTAAAAATAAGGCATGAGGTAGTGCAATTCATGTAACTTCTAAATCAGTAGCACTTCTAAGTGCCAACTACAAAAAAAAAAATAGTACTTTCAAATATAAATAAACTAAAATAACTAAAGGAAATTTCAACAATTTCTAAAAAATATTGTGAAAAAAGATTCTTTTTACAACAGTTAGTAGTTTTCTTATGAACCAGATAACAACAATAAATAAAAAAAGTAAAAAATTCTTCAATAGAGTGTGCTAGGGGAGACAAGGAAGTTAAGGCTCCATAATTTTATGAAAAACGGCATGACTATAGCAATGTGGTCAGCATTAGGTAGGAATTGCCTTACTTCTTAGACAAGCTGTTATCTATCAATCTGAAGCTGGGTGAGCTAAAAGCTGCAACTAAGAAATGAACCCAGTCACAATGACATCGATTTTTTAACAACTAAACCATTGTTGCTCATTGGTAAAAGTTAAAATAATAATATACGAGCATTTTTAAATTTTAAATAATAATTGCATAAATAATGGAGAAAATAATTGATATATTTTTGTACCTTTAAAAGAAGTTTATATTCCAATATCCTTTGAACAGGTCGAGCCAACAAATCATGAATTTGATGTTCAATATTACATTTTCTTCTGACCTCCTAAATAAAATAAAAAGTTAAAGCTAAAACAAACTGAATTCTTTAAAATTACTAAAAAAAAAAATAAATAAACACTTACTTCAAAATATGAATTTAAAAATTGTGCTACAATTTCTTCTGATCTAGGTTTATTTTGGCAATAAAGAATATACATGTGAAGCTTTCTTTCAGATTTTTTGAAGAGAGGTCCTATCCCACGAGGATTTTCTAAGGTACTTTGAAGTTTAGGAAAGAAAGTGCTGGAAAATAACGATGAAATATTAGAATATCAATCTGACTTTTTGGTGTATCCCCAGTGTTCTCCCGAAGCAATTTTTGAAGGGTGGCCCTTTTATCCCAATAAATGTGCCCTCTTTGCTCTTTATGTAAAAATAAAGTAAGTTAGTGCCCTTTCAAAACTCAGAGTGCCCTTTTCAGAGAGAAGCACCCCAACCTTTTTTATTCCTAGGGAGAATTCTGAAGATCTGACAATTTGTAATATATATATATATATAAAATAAAAAGTGATAAACTTCATTTACATTTAAAATACTAATCACTTAACTGCTGATACTATAAAAAAAGTGAAAGAAAAGAAGTAGTATAAAATTACAACTTTAAAAACAAAGAGAGCAATAAGGTATTGAATTTAGAAAATATCATAATGTAAAAAAAAAAAAAAAAAACAGTTTTTGAAAATAAAAAAGTGCAGTTATTATTTCACACTATCTATGGAAACGAAAAGTAAAAGGTTATTAAACAAATAAACACTCCCACAACAGTCGGTTATATGCCAAGAATGTCATGGAATTTAAGGCCACAATTTTGAGACCAATGGCATGGTAGTGAAGTGGCCAGCAGTAAGCATCAGCCACTTTTACTTGCCAGCTAAGCTGGTACTCGTCAATCTGAAGCTCAACTCTTTAAAGACCCAAGCAGAAGAAAATTTACCACTGTAAACATCCTTAGTTTTTCATAGCA